>NW_024044459.1:23743417-23847987 GCF_014851395.1 Micropterus salmoides
TCTCACATGGAGAGGCAGAGAAATGGATTAACTTCATATTTCTTTTCAAGTACATGCTGCTTGGTTTTTCCACAGAAACATTATTATCTAGCAATCTGCCTCAAGTTTCAGAAAAGTCACAATGGACACACATTCACAACGAGACGGACATTGGACAATTGGAAATCAGATCAGTCTTTTGCAGGTATCATGCAACTCCACATACGGCAAATAAATACGTTTTCTCTGCAGAATAGTTTCCTTTTGTTTTCACAGTTCACAACTACAAATAACACCATTATTCACTGGTTCAGACTCATTATTATAGAGGCTAAAAGAGATGCTTTTCCTCCTCTCCAGTTACAGATTCAGCTGACCCAACTTTGCAGATATTTTATGGTTTTTCACTGTCCTTTACCCTTGTGCACCTGCCCTCGCTGATTCCTCTAACTCCTACGCATATTCTGTATTCCTTTTGATAAAACTCTCTCACCCTATGATATGAAATCAAACAATGTATCCACACTCTCACTGAGGCATCTGCGCTACGCTGACACACGCTCACCTTCTCCACTGTTTATCATTAATTAATAGGATTTGTTCTCCCAACTGTTTTCATCATTTCTATTATTCAAACACTCTTCTGAGCATCCCTCAGCAAATAGCACGACTGTTGTTTGTTGTTTTTACTCCGAGTGTGAACTAAAATGAACTTGGTTTCTCACTAAAGACTTCCCTGCGTCACCTATCAAACTTGAAAGAGTCTAAAAAGAGCTTTTTTTTATCTGAATGGCAGATGAAAGTCGTGTGGAAAAGGAAATCCACATACTGAACTTCAAAACACACGTGCACAGCCATGTTCAAATACTAGACGTTTGACTTTTCCCAGCCCTTCCCAAAATAAAAGGACATGTTTGCATCAGTGAGTAGGGCACAACAGACGTGATGATGCAGAAGTTGGTCTTGTTTCTGTGGAGAATCAGGTAAAAGGTTTTCAGAATATTCAAAGCAAACACTAATCAGTGTATGTTAATCAGGATACTGTTTTTGTTATTCTTGTTCACAACACAACCCTGGTCCAAACTGTTTGACAAGACGCTTTGATAATGATATTGAGATGAACACAGAAGACTGTGCAAATGAAATCAGGCCTCTATTCTTAACAGTCTGTTGATGAGGAATGACAGACAGAGTAGGTTGGGGGGGGGGGCAGGCCGCAGCTTACAATGTGCAAAATATGTTCAGAAATAGTAAAATACAGCAGAAAATAGAAACAGTGACAACAACATAAAAAGCACATAGCATGCATATTATTAGAATATTAAACTAGAATATAAACCATGGACACTTTGGATTTCCTGGTGGCAGCTTCTCAGTATTTGTTGCTTTCCCCTATTTTCATAACTTTTGAAATTGAATCTCTTTGGGTTTTCGACTATTTAACAGACAAAACAAGGAATTACCATTTCTATAGACAGTTAATCAATTAAACAAAAATGAATAAACAGAATAATTAACATTTGTTACAGCCCAATAGTATTAAGTGACAGAATATGGTTAAAAGCAAAGTTTTACCATATATACGGACCAGGGCTGGGCGATATGGCCAAAAAGTAATTTATCGGTATTTTCTGCTAAGCGGCCTGGGGTGGTGGGGGTTTAGCGGGCATGTTTTTAGTAACTTAGCTTGTTTCTAATTTTACCATTTTAATTATACTTCATTCTCCATCTTAAGTATCACTCACTCATTGAATTTGCCTCCTTCAGCTCTCTTCACACTCACAGACCGCTGCAAACACGTCAGCGTAGCCCGCTTCTTATGCCGTTTTTCCATTACCAGTACCAACTCAACTTGCCTTGACTCGACTCGGTTTGGCCATCCTCCGTTTTCCATTGCAGATAGTACCCAGAGATAGTAGCCCTCAATGTAACTGGTTGTCATAGAGACACCACACACACAACTGCAGATAAGACGGAGGTGATACGAAAAAAGTACCTGGTAGCAGGTACAAGTACAACTTTTACACAATGGAAATGTCACGACCCTGTCCTGAGCATGTCTGGGTTTCAGTCCTGTCTGTGTGTCTTGTTGCGGAGTCTGGGTTTTTGTTCCATGTCTGTGTTCCTAGTCCTGTGCCTTAGTTCATGTCTTAAGTGTTTACTCCTGGTCTGTGTACTTCTGTGTTTTGCCCATGTCTGTCCTGAATTCTGTTCTGTCTGTGTTCCTTGTTGGTGTTAGTTCATTTGTGATCTGTCCGCTTGTTTAAATTACTCTGATGTTTAGTGTTGAGTAACTTGTGTTTTGTCTTTTCTCCCCTTAGTAATCTGCCTACCTGCTAGTCTCTGTTTTCCTTCTGTCTCTCTGCCTCGTTAACCCTGATCCCAGTCACCTGTGTTGTTCCCGCCCTGCTCATTAGTCACTGTGTATAAATGTCTAGTGTTTCTGTTCATTCCCTGACAGGTCATTGTCGCATGTCAGTCCTGTCCTGTCGGATGTCGTGTTTCTACCCGTTGCTACCTTTTGGATGTACCAGTTCCTGTACTCGTGAGTTGTGTTCATGCCTGTTTGTCGTGCTTGGGATAAATAAACCCTGGAACTCAATCTCAGCTCACAATGTCTTGCATTTGGGCTCACTCCTGCTGCACTCACTCAGCAAAACCTGACAGAATGACCGGACCAATTAAGAGCCCAGCAGACACTCTAACTGAGGAACAGACTAACGTGCTGAGGGAGCTTCTGACGCTGAGGAATATGTGGTATGTGGCTAGTCATGTTAGCCATAAGGCAGCTATCGTGTCCCTTGCCTGGAAGAGCCTGGCTGCTCAGCCAGGAGCAGCAGACTCAGACTTTCCTTGTTTGGGTTTGTGACTTCCTCCACACCTCAGCCGATCCCCTAGCCAAGTCCTCATCAGTTCCTCAGTCTGTTAGCCTGGAAACGGCTAACATCCGGACCGCTAGCCTCCGGCCGTCTTCTCCCCGGCCTGCTAGCCCTCAAAGGACTTGTTCTCGGCCTGCTAGTTGCAGGTTGGGAATCATCCTCCTGTCCCGTCCGGCTAGCGCTGCTAGTCCTCCGCCTGTCCTGCCTGTAACCTGCTCGGCTAGCGCTGCTAGCCCTCCGCCTGTCCTGCCTGTAACCTGCTCGGCTAGCGCTGCTAGCCCTCCGCTTGTCCTGCCTGTAACCTGCTCGGCTAGCGCTGCTAGCCCTCCGCTTGTCCTGCCTGTAACCTGCTCGGCTAGCGCTGCTAGCCCTCCGCCTGTCCTGCCAGTGCCCTGCTCGACCAGTGCGGCTAGCCCTCCGCCTGTCCTGCCAGTGCCCTGCTCGACCAGTGCGGCTAGTCCTCCGCCTAGCCTATCCGTCCGCCTGCCTGCCCCACCTACCAAGGACTCAGGGACGATGACTCCTGGCCTACCTGACCATGAAGGCCAGGGAGTCATAGGCAGCACGGGCAGCTAACCTCTGGCCACATAGCCTGGAGGCTAGGCTTTCCCCGGAGTCCTTTGAAGGGAGTCGCCTAGCCATCTTTTCGGGTTCCCGTGGTGGTCATCGGAGGCAAACAGGTCACCATCAGGGACCCGTTGGCAACCAACCTGTTCCCAGCTTGCTAGAACGGCTAGCCACCTGCTTGATTCCCTGGCCTACACCTGCTCCCATGTCTCACTCAGTGGTCCTACCGACACCTGTTGCTGGTCCCTCGTCAAAGGTCCTGCTCCTCGGGTCCAGTCTATGGTCTCTAGACCTCCTGTTCCCTCATCAGTGGTCCGACCAACACCAGCTCCATTGGTGGCCCAGCCGATTCCTGTTCCTCGTGCTCCATCGGTGGTCCGACCGGCACCAGCTCCGCCGGTAATCCGATCGACTCCTGTTCCCTCATCGGTGGTCCGACCAACAGCAGCTCCGTTGGTGGCCGATCTCCTGAATTCTGTGTTTCCCCCTGTTCTGCCCGGCCTGTTGGGTTGTCCTCCGGGACGGCCTCCCGAACTCTGTTTCCCCCCTGGTCTGCCTGGCCTCATGGGTCGTCCCCCCAGAAGACCACCTGAACTGTGTTACCCTCCTGGCCTGCTCAAACGACCTCCTGGTCGGCCTCCCGAACTGTTCTGCCCCTCTGCCCTGCCCTGCCCTGCATGTTAGGCCAAGCGCCTTACCTGCCCTGTTTCCTGGGTATGATCTGCCTGTTTTGTCTTCCTACTGGACCTTATAACCCCCCTGCTCTGTCCACAGGCCACCCGCCGGAGAATTCCCTGTCTACTCCCTGGCCTGTCTGGGTTTTGATTTTTGTTTTTTGGATGAACAGTGTTTTTCTTTTTACAAGCCAGGTCTTCATGGTGTTGAGAGTTTGTGTAGACGGGACAGACACGGAGGGACGGGCGGGGCTGCGCGGTAAGGGAGAGAGAGGACCAAACGTTGGCAGGACTACGAAAACATTAATTAACTCATATCAAACTATATTGGTATAAACGGTATTGTCTAATTTCATATCAAAACATGCTGTGATTCCAGGTTTTGTGTTGTGGAGTGTTAGTCGGACAAAACAAGCTAACTGAAGATCTCACCTTGGGCTATGGGAAATCGTAATTGGTATTTTTCACTATTTTCTGACATTTTATAGACCAAACAATTCATTGAGAAAATAACTGCCACAGTAATTGATTATTTTAAAAATTATTAAAACAGTATAATGTTCAGTTAATAGTATACTGCTAATGTTAATATATTAATTACTATATACAACAGCTAAACAATTAATTGTTGCTAATCAAGAAGACGGCGACTAAAATATGTTAATTTCTCATTTCGGAATAAGAGCATTTTGCCTGCCTGATTTTGCTGACTTGTTCAGATTTTGTTGATTTGTTTGGTTGTCCTTGATTGATTTGCTTCTACCAAGGTTAAGTAGCTACGTAGTTAAATTGTTTTGGTTTTTTGTCTGTTTTAACTGTGTTGTTGTATTGTTGATACACGATTGGGAGCCTGTACAGGGTGTTTTATTTTGAAAATCAACTGGATTCTCTATACTCTATGTTCTGTGTCTGACTTCCTGCCCGGTTCATCTGCTCTGTGCTGCTTGACGGCTTCTGTCTAAAATAGACTGGCAGTGAATATTGAACTTTAGCTAAACTTTATAAAAAAATAATCGAATCGCAATATCTGTCAGGAAAATCGCAACTGGCTAGCTAGCCAAACCCAAACTTTCTTTATATTGTAACCTATTTTCTTCTGTCTTACCGCTTCACCTGCCTACAACGCATCTCTGTCTCTGTTACAGAGCGACCGGCCCACCGGCATTTCTTTCGGTGCTCTGGTGGCCAGTCCAATAATGTTTTAAACGATTAGCGGCAGGGCAGGAAGGTAGGTTACGGTGGGTTGATGTCTTTAACGTTACTAGCACACTGCTCATAAATCATTTTTCTGGTTTGAATGTGTATAATGAGCAAACTGCAGTGCACACAGAGAGGAGAGTATCACACACAGCACACTTTTTTTGTCTAATTAAATCGCCCCCTTTTTGCGAGATAACATCACAATTGCGATTAGTTTAATTGTCATGTCACATCAGCAACTTTTAATACATTACATTTTATAGTAAAGTCCTGAGCCATGACTCATGATATGAGAGAGAGCAGCAGTTTTCATAATTTGTATGTTGTTATGCTTCTATCTCACGCTTAGACCTACAAACAGAAAGTCTCTCCAGTGATTCACTACTTTGCATGATTTGCCATTTGCCATTATACAATGCTCCTGCTATCTGTTTGAGAATGAGCCCCGTTAATGACACAGAGATGAACGCAGCAAAATGTGGAAATGAAATCAGACATCTATTCTTGAACTACAATGCCCTGATGGGGAAAGACAGGGGAAGATGAAGGGGTGGAAGGGAGTGAGGAAGAGAGAGCAAAGGTAAATTAGATTGAAAGGGAAAGAGAAGGCCAGGCAGCAGTATGTGAAGAAATAGAAATAAATCAAACGTGTGAAAAAGAAATGATATACTGGGGTAAGATGGAAAAAAGAAAGAGAAGCAGGGGGAGGCAGAGGGAGAGGGAGGGCGGTGAGGGAGCTCTGAAGAGGAAATCAGCTGCTTTCTAATGGGCGCTGATTACATCTCCTCCTAAATGTCAAGTACATTTCCATTTAAAGTGCCTTGCTGCTTAAAAAGGCATGCAGAGAGGCACACCCAGACCACACACACATACACACACACATATGTGGGCTGATACATATAGTTACACAGTGCACAGATGCAGCAGCACACACAGGAACACAAACAACACTAAACTACATGCATAGTCGACTAAATACCTGGATGCAGACGCTGACCGTGTGCGCATGTGTCATTTCTTTAAACACCCCTCTGTGAATGTCTATGAATCATACCAAAGTAACACAGTTCCCAGAGCACACCTTAGTTTCATCAATAAAATCCACACACGCACACACACTTATTTATCCTTCATTCCAACCCACCCTCAAATCTGCTCTGAACCAATGAGGCATGTCCTCCCACCGGGGTTCAGTAATGACTGCCAATCAGGATCACTGTGGCTGTGCCCAAAAGCCAAGACCAGGAAGATAGATGAGTGGGCCCGAGGCCCATGCTGCACTAGAGCGAACAGAGCTTAGGGATAGATTCAATATGTCACAATAACATACACATGCGCCGACACTCCCACACACAGACGCACACACGTCTGGTGTGTGTGGTTGCAAACACAAGAACAAATTCTCACAGTGTCTGTGGACATGCAAAAGCAGGGCATTCATGAATATGAAAAGTCACAAAAAGTTGCAGAAACACACAAGAGGTTTTACATAAAATGCATACCGTGTCTGTTGGGGCAGCTGCTGTTTAAGAGGGGCTAGGTAAAATAACTAGAGAGGTCCAGAAGCCCAGTCAGACAGGTGATCCAGAGAAATAAAGCATAAAAGTAGGACAATGTGGCATTTTACCAATTAAGTTAACAAATTCAGATTTGTTGTACTTCCATTATATTGTAGTGTAGCAAATCACATAATATTTGATTAATAGACTTTAGACAACAGATTTTCACTCAGTGGCCACTGCAGTAGGTACACGTGCAAAACCAGGTGCAATCTGTGACAGCCCGGGGTCGTATGACAGTACCTGTTGTTTTTGACTGCCTCTGTTTCCCTTGCAGGTCCTTCTTGATTGATTGGCATTGAGGTACTTGCCTCACCTGCTTGGGAGTCTCTATAAGCCAGTTTGCTTCCAAGATGCCCCCTCCACTTCCCCCTCCTGGAAGGCTGGTGCATTTTAGGTACCCAACTTGGTTTTGGTTGGTTTCATTGTGTTTAGCGTATCCTTTCTTTATGCCACTTTCTTTATGTGGACATCATATTCTCCAACAACACCCACACTTCACAGCTGACTGCACACATCACATTTCACTTATTTTGAGCTGTCCTTACTAAATGACTGGTTTAAATTAAATTATTATTGTGTGATCTTCAAATCCAAGACTACAGTTCAGTCAAAAATTCTAACTTTACAAATATAATGTTCGGATTTGATAAATGTTGTCAGAGTGGTATTAATTTAACTACGTTTATTATTTTTGTTGTTGTAGTTTGCAGTAGAGTTGAACTACTGCACTTTGCTTATTAACTTCCTCTTAAAAAACATGGTAACGTGAGCTAGCCTATTATTAACTTCCTCTAAAAAACATGGTAACGTGAGCTAGCCTATTATTAACTTCCTCTAAAAAACATGGTAACGTGAGCTAGCCTATTATTAACTTCCTCTAAAAAACATGGTAACGTGAGCTAGCCTATTATTAACTTCCTCTAAAAAACATGGTAACGTGAGCTAGCCTATTATTAACTTCCTCTAAAAAACATGGCAACGTTAATTAGCCTATTATTAACTTCCTCTAAAAAACATGTTAATGTTAGCTAGCCTATTATTAACTTCCTGCGTGACTCGTTACTGAACGCAGCATCCTTGATGTAAATCCACGACTATGCGGCAGCTCAGCAGCACTGGACTTTGTTATTCATCCTCGCTGATAGCCAAACACTAAAGGAAGAGAGGAGAAAGAAAGAGAGAGGCGTTATTTCCACAGCTGTAAGTAGCTGCTGCCATTATTCTCTCCAATCTCCTATTCGCCTATAATTTGGACACAGTGATTTTCCAAATTTTTACTAGGCATAACTAGTTATGTAACTAATTACTTTTATCATATATATATATATATATATATATATATATATATATATATATATATATATATATATATATATATAAAGTTGAATATCTCACATGGTAAATGTCTCAGAGCATTACATTTTATCACATATACTCTCTCTCTCAAATATTTACTGATGCTCCATACACATAGAGGGGTGTGGATTGAATGCATAAATGTTGTGCCACAATGAATGAATGTATCTAGAGTCACAATGCATTGTGATACTGTTTTGATAATGATTAAGATAATTACCCCAGTGGAGACATGGCTTATTGTTGTGGTGTCACATCAATGTAAGATATCTTGACACATCTGTTGACATGCTGCAAATAAGAATTGTTCACACCTTGTAAAATAAAAGCTGTACAATAGAAAATCCACCTGAATTGTCACAAACTGATGATCACAGAACTTGAAAGGGCACATCAACTGAAATGCCTTTTATTACAGGCTTTTTTTCTTCTTTAAGAAATCTTTTTTAAATCTGTTTTATATTCATTGGTGTAATTTCCAGGGCCAGTTGTAAAAGTGTGAGCAGGTAAAAATGAATGAATCTCCCCTACCTGAAAAAGTGGAGTCTAGTACAGTCTCCAAGCAGACCAGTGAAGCTGCACAGTGGCCATCTGGGGTCAGAAGATGTTAGTTGTTCTAGAAGAGCAGCTCCAGTGAAACGTGAGAGCGTGAAGCTCTGCATCCCTGTGAGGGAGTAGCCATACATTGCTTTCTCTGGACAAAATTAAGTAAAAAAATACATACACAAGAGATATTGGTAATAGGAACTGAACCTGTATTGCCACTATGCTGCTTAGCCTATGAGTGTCAATGATAAATGTGTCTACTGTAGTTACAGTGTACTATGGGTAGTCTTTTGAAATTATTACCCTGCAATTCTGGGGTCAGCAGACACATTTTGACAAAAAAAAGAGTTAAGAACTTCTTAATGAGGGAGACAGTTTGTCTCAGACAAGCGTTTAATAATTTATCAGTAACTTGCAGCTATGGTGGAAAGTGAAGAGAGAGAGGTGGGGGGAAGAGTATGTGTGAAAGAAAAAGAGAAAAATATGTTGATCAAATGATTCCAAGATAATGTCTGTGTGTGTGTGTGTGTGTGTGTGTGTGTGTGTGTGTGTGTGTGTGTGTGTGTGTGTGTGTGTGTGTGTGTGTGTTTGTTTGTTTGTGAGAGGGAAGGAGAAGAAAGTTGAAATAGTGCAGCCAAGTGTATAAAATATATACATTATATATTTCTTATTTTTGCCCAGCTTGTGTTTTCCAGTGTGTAAACGTGTCTGCATTTTTTTACTTTTTAATTAATCAAAAGATTGCTGCATGCAGCTACAACACTTTGAGAAAGCATAACAACACCACATCAGATGATGGTACAGAATGACAGCCAAAACAAGAAGCAACTAAAGTCCTTGGCCTAAATCAAACCAGGACATTACAGTTACATTATCTACATCTTAGACTGCGAGTCCACCAGGATGCTCATATAAAAATAATAGATTTTCCATACAATATAACACACCTGCGTGTATTTTGAAACATTCTTTCTCAAGAAGCTGTGTAATTATTAGATAAATGTAATTTCTGCAACAGATGCCTGACAAGTTCCAAAATACGATGCCCATAATGCCCTTGTGCTCCACATTAAGGAAAGAATTACCAACAGCAGCTCCAGGCTTAAAAGGTGGATAGAAGCAGGGAGGAGTTCAGCAGTGACTGCCACTGATTGTAACCCTGTCTCGTTCTTTGCATTGTATCTAAATGAAGCCTTGCTGTGTCTTTTGCACCTGTCAGCGCTTGTTAACCTCTGCATTGATTCTTCTGCACCACCGTACATCTCCTTTAATTAAAGACACCGGCTAATCTGGCTTTCACTGGGCTGTATTTGCGAGCGAGAAGCTGTCATCTCAGGATGATTGTGGCTAAATATAGCACTGTACATTTACATGTATTGATAAAATGAATTAGAAGGTCAGCAGAGGATTGATAAAAACTAGTTTGACCTCTGGTGAGTTCCACCAATGACTTTCACATACATGTACCAGAAATATTGTAATGTACAATAATTTGGGCTCAATCACAATGGAACAAAAGTAATAAAACATCCATGAAAATGTGTCAAACCACTCCTGCAGAATAATCTGCGTTTCCACGGTCCAAACTGCTTCCATCCCAATCACTGACATGGTTTGCGCACATCAGAGCAACCACCACCTGCTCCCAAATTCTGCATTTGAGCCATGTGTGTGGAGTTGTGGAATGATATGGAAAAAACTTCATATCATACTTACATACTTAGAAATACTTAAGAATTAAAAAGTATTTTTGATTTTGAAGGTTGGCAAGTTACTGAAATGAAATGCAACCCCAACCAGATTTTAGTGTTTTAACATGTGCAAAAGAGTAACATCTGAAACCATACTTCTGTAACAACAATTGTAAAAGGTAAACAAGGCCTACCTTGCTTACACTCAAAACTCCCCGAAACAAGTTGAACTACAGGTTTAAGACTACAGTAACAATTTCAAACTCGCCAACTGTCTCTGCAGTAGCACTTAGGTGCTGTCAGTGAAACCAGTAAATTGCATTGGATAGTTTGAAATAATTGCCAACTAGTATGAACAATCCACTGAAATCTCTTTGCTGGGAATAAAATATTCTCTTTCCAATATGTTACCCCATAAAGAGGAAGTCCAGAAGATGTTGTAAAAGAAGGAATCAAAGAAACCCATCACAATCACGGATCTACACTGTAATCTGTGTAGTTCTGTCTCTTTAAACAGTTGAAATGCCTTTACAAAACTATATTTATCATGGAATATGAATATTAATTTCATGCTTGGTTTGGCCAAAAAATTATACATTTGCTAACAACATATTTGGACACAATGTGCTCAAACAATTATCTTCCAGAAGAAGTTATTTCCTGGAAACAAACGGCAGCTTTAGCAGCTGCTAGTTGTTTGCATGTGTTTTATGTCTTATGTCCCGCTGTAAACCAATAAAAACACTGATCAACTAACCTCTATTTTACAATTATCAAGAGATCTCTCAGGGACGGCTTCAAGGCAAAGCTAATTAGATTTAATAATGGCTCAACAGCAGAGACACAGCGCTTTAGTGAATGAGGTAATAAAAATGCCTTCCTGATGCCTGGCCACGAAGACAATGAAAATAGCCATCATGAGGGGACAGTGTAGGGACACAATACAATATGTCTTCATCCCACACGAGACATCTGTAAGTGACGGTGCTTGGTGCCGTGTGAGAGATGAGAACAGAACAGAAAAAAGGGCCCATTTGAGCATCGATCACTTTTATGCCTCTGGTCTGTTTGCATATTTTAGACCTATAAACAACCTGAATGATGTGCCGCGTAATGCACCATAATCGAGATTTATTCAATCTTGGGTGGTGGGGGTAAGGGGGAGGAGGTGTTCACAATCACAGAATCAGGAGGGGCTGTAGTGGCTATGTGTGCGCACTGTGATTTATTTGATTTAATTAGATCGCCAATGTAAAACAGCTTGCAGGGGGGAGAAAAAAAAGGTAAAGACGAGTGCCGAGGGAGGCATAAATAACAGCATGTTCTTTCCACTTCCTCTGTGCCTTTCTGTCCCCCTCTGCCTCTCATTTTCTTTTCAACTCTCTGATCTTTTCTCTGCCCATATACAATCTCAATGTTTTTCTTCCACTAGCCTCTTTTTTTCTTCACCCCTTTTTTTCTTAGCTTTCTTCTGTCTCCATTTTGCTTTATATCTTGCCATCCTCTCTCTCTTCCCCCTCTTGCCCATCCCCTTCCCTTTCTCCCTCTCCATCTCCCTCTGCTCCCAGCTGAATAATGATAGAGGGTAAACACCTCATTAGGTTAAAAGGCCCACGGGAACCATCAGAGACATGGTATTCTGAACTTGTTACTCTGAATGCTCACAGAGACATTTTGAACACAGCAGGACTAGGAGGGGTCCTATACAGGAAGTGGGGGGGGGGGCAATGGAAAGGTTAAAATCAGATATGACCAAACTGCATAACAAGATCTCCCTGCATGGTTTCATATGTGCATCTTCTGTTGATGCTTACACACTTTGTCACTTTCTTTCTCCTTTTTCTGAGAAGACACACACAATCACACATAGCCACGAATAGCTGATTTATAGTAAGTGATCAGCAGAGAAGAGGAGCATAAATCTACACTCCTCAGTGGTAACGGCCAGTAAAAGTGGTTTATCTGACACTCTGAACTGCCTCCATCAACTCGTCACGGCCAGCCATCTATGCCTCTCTGATCCCAGATGTACAAGGTCAGGAACTTTCTTCACCCTTCAGCTGTTTTCACATTTACTATAGATACACACAAACACACTTGAAGTAATTTGTCCTCCTTCCTTTTGTTTGTTCATGTCCTTGACTTTTGAAAAGCAAATTGTATATCTACTGGTCAGTGGTAGACCTTAAGATTTCAGATTTTAGTCTTTGAATTCGGTCTTGTTAAAATAAGGCAAATGTTTTTTTTTTCTTTCAAAGCAATACTTTGACATTTCTTGTTAAGTGTAATGCGAAGATTATTGCCACCCTCATATCTGTGTGGTAATTGTAAATATGAGGCTACAGCCAGATTAGCTTAGCATAAAGACTGGAAACAGAGGAAAAAAGCTAGCCCGGCTGGGTCTGAAGGTGACAAAAGCCACCTACCCTACCAGCACCTCTAAAGTTAATTAATTAACACATTACAGCTTGTTTGTTTACATGTGTTAAAACGACAGGAGTGTGGCTTCACGTGGCGTTATGTGACTATTTTTTGGCACAGTAAGGTTGCCAGGAAATTAGCAGGGACTACCCCCAGTTTTCTGTCATTATGCTAAGCTAATGCTGGCTAGTTCGGGCTAAGCTTCATATTTAAGAGGCATTTGAGGTAAGAGTTGTATCAATCTTCTCTTAGCAAGAAAATATTTCAAAAAATGTCTTAACTATTCCTTTATGGTATAGTTTCCTCCCTCACTGCTCCACACAACTTTTCTCTCCCCCCTCTTGACTCTCCAGCCTCTCTCCTCTTACAGGTGTTTCAAAGCTTCAGAACATTGTACACTCAATATTTAATGCACTAGTAACACATCAGATCCATCCTCTGCATGCTGAGTTAAAAAAGTCTAAAGTACCAAATAATGCCACTATACATAGGCTATCGCCCCTAAAGATCTGCTTGTATTTATAAACAGAATGTACTGTCATATGCAGGTGCTTGTTTTGATTAGGATGTGTGTATGTTGTGCAACATGTGGCATACAGCCAAGCGCAGACACAGGAAAACCAGGAATTCGGACCCAATTGCAAGTCACCAGGCAGAGCAGATGCAGTGCTCGGGGTTATTTAATAATAAAGCAACAGGTGAACAGGCTTACGTGCTGTAGAGGCAGGCAAGTGTCAAAACACATGAGGACAGCCCAAAACAAGGCAAATAAATCAAAACAGATACAGACGATAATCCGAAGTCCAGAAATCGAAAATAATAAATCCAAGCAGGGGCAGAAAATGCAGTAGACAGCAAATATCCAAAATCCAAAACACAAGCATGGGAGGCAGGTAAGACGAAGATGATCCGAGAAAATTACATGGAACACACCGACAAAATATACGCACAAAAGAATGGAAATTAACACGACACGGGTGGGACTAATGGTGGAGCAAACAATCAAACAAGCTGTGGGAAAACCAGACAGGAAGTGAAGTGACAAAGACACAAGAGGAATGGTTAACCGAAAACCATAACAGCATGTGAGTGAGTGTGTGTTTGTGTATTAAACTAAAGGTGAGGCTAATTTGATTCATGAGCAAAGCATCAGTCTGCAAAAAAACGAAATATATATGTCTAAATGTCTTTCACACCTGCTTCTCTGGTAGTCAGCGCAAATATACATAATGAATGGCTTCATGATTTATGCATGCTAAGCAATAATGTATGGCTACGAATCTTTCTAATAGCATGTTTTCTAATTGGGAAGTAGAGGATGCAAGCCTAGATAAGGCAGGGCCATGTGAACCAGTTTTAAACATGGGCTTTTCATCAGCTTTTAATACTGTGCCCAGATACACTTATTAAGTATGTGTAGTCTGCAAGCTCACCCCACCCTGATTTTGTGGATGAGAGTTTTTATATGCAATTGACCCTAATGTGTCAATATGAACAGATGTATCTCTGATGAGCTGATTTTAAATACAGGGATTCCCCTGTGGATTTGCCCTATCAACTGCTCTCTATTTAAACCAACGAGATCACGCAGATGATATGGCTCTGGTCTCTGAGCATGTATGTGGACTATGTTGCAG
Source organism: Micropterus salmoides (assembly GCF_014851395.1). Classification (NCBI taxonomy): domain Eukaryota; kingdom Metazoa; phylum Chordata; class Actinopteri; order Centrarchiformes; family Centrarchidae; genus Micropterus; species Micropterus salmoides. The sequence goes on from NW_024044459.1 coordinate 23,757,930, forward strand.
AACTGACTAAGTGGTTTGATAAGAGCAATCCTAAACACAAACAACATTAATTATACCAAGGAGATGTGCCTGTAAGGCAACAAGACTATTATGCCCCACCCCTGTCAAAGCCACTGCGGATTAATGACCAAGCATCCAGTTTCAAATATCTTGGCAATGAAATAGGCCAGACCCTCTCTTTTGAAGGGAATGGGGAGGCTGTATATAAGAAGGCCCAACTGTTTCTGCTGCAGAAACTTGGTGGGTTAGATGTAAAAAATAAATAAAAATAAATAAATAAAAGAGATATTGAGACACAGGCTGCACACAGACCCAGCTCTCACCCGGAGTCCACGGAGTCAGGCTGCGTTGTGTTACTGCTGCGCCATGGTTTTGTTCTGTCCTCTGCCCAGCATCAACTTCCACTGGAAGCGTTTCAGATGCATTTCAGGAGTGGAGCGTGTTATTGGCTTGTTGTTAATTTGTCCTTTTTGTGCTACTGGCAGCAGCTCTCTGCGACCTGGTTTTGTTCCACTGTCTGCTCGGCTGCACATCCCACAGGGAGCATTTCAGAGTCAGAGCATTTTGCCTGCCTGTCTTTGCTGACATGTTTAGATTTAGTTGTTTTGCTAATCAATGCTTGCTTTTTGTGCTTCTGCTATGATTAAGTTGGCTACATAGTTAAGTGTTTTTTTTATTGTCATAATTGTCTTTATTGTTGATTAACGATCGGGAGTCTGCACAGAGTGTTTTAATTTGAAAACAGACCGGATTCTCTATGCTGTTCTGTGTCTGACTTCCTGTCCGGTTTGATCTTTCTGTGCAGCTTGACTCGACTTCGGTCAACAATAGCCCCGCTGCGTATTCTCCGCGGAGTGGAGTGGAGTGGAGAGCCGCTTCTGGGACACGCTGCAGCCGGCTTTGGTGGACAAGCATTGACAAGAATGGTCGCGATTAGCTGCAGCAGCTGTAGCGCAGCTGTAACGCGACGCAGGCGGATTTAGTGGACTTTGCGGGTCAAAACATCATGCAAAAGCAGTAAACAGAATGGCTAATAAAATCCTTGATAATACATCCAACCCCCCACATATCTTTTTTGAAATGATGCCGGAGGTCAGAAATTGGTGTATAACATTAAAGGTCTTCACTTGTGAAAACCATGGAGGTGTGAAATGATAAACAAATTATCTATTAACAGTTTATGTTTTGCTAATATGTGTACCACTGAATGTACTGACAGGTATCACTAAATTACTTTGATACTGAAGAAATATTTAAAACTGGAGGAATCTCATGCAAGTTCTGAAGAGTTCACATTCCTGTCCCAGTTTATGCATACAGTGAGTTACAGTGTGCTGCAAATTAGGCATTGTTTTTGTTTCCCAAAATACTTTGTTTGAAAAAACAACACTTATGTTGATGTTCAAGTTCATATTCATTGCATTAAATTATGCACCACCATCGCCCAGCTGTATTTGCTGCACATTTTTCAAGTGTAAAGAAGTCAGTAAGGTGTCCTTTTAAATAGTAACATGCTTTTAAAAGACCTCAGGCAATATTCATACTAATAGCTTTTTTATTGTTATTGATTAATAAAGTGGTTTATACAGAGGGACCTCATGCACAAAAACAGCTGAATCAGTCTGTCTAGCTTGTCATTACTGAGAATAAATGAGGGAACGATCAGCTATAGATGCACAGTTCAGTGTAGGTATTTCACTTTGTGACAATAAAGACCAGCCGTCTTCGTCCAAACTGCTGCCTGAAACAATAAAAAAGGAACATAAGTTAATCAGTCAGCATTCTGCTCCAACAAATTTTAGGTTTAAAAAAATCTGTCAAGTTATTAGCTGCTCTAATTTGTAAATTAACTGTGAAATGAACTGTGAGGGCAATTTGCAACACTTGAAAAACTAAAGACTATTACCAAAACAACAGCTCTGGGGATCTACTGTGTTATTTGATAGCAAATTTTGGGCTTAGACACACACACACACACTCACACACAAAAAAACCAAACAGAGATTGGACAGACTGCTTAAGTAAGCTTTCAAGAAATGGCAGGGAATAGAAAAACAAGCTATACAGTGATGATTGTTTTTATCACAATTAATCAAAATCAGCTTATTTAGAAAACAAACCTTAAGCTTTATTTTGAATAGCAAAACATATAGAACCATTTTCCAGGTCATTTCATTAATAAGCTTAGTAAAGTTACAATTCAATAAGCTCACTCATTATATATTATACATTCAACAGAAATGGATATAACCATAAATATTCATGAAAAATCATCTTTCACCAGAATATGAATTGAAACGGGATGACCTTAAGATTGACCTCTTACACCACTCACCTTTCACCTCTAAACTTTGACCCACAAAGAGCTCTACGAAGTGCTGGTGGCGATGAAGGTGCTGGGTGCGACAGTGTTAATGGTCTTGTGTGCCGTTAAAGGGCCAGGGGCCACACAGGGGGCCAAGCAGGGACCCAGAGGGTTGTTGAGCGTCACATTGAAGGTGCCCTTCATTACTGTGTTCATGATACCTGGACTCAGCTAAGGAGACACAAGCAGAGCAAAGATTAGGGATGATGATGAGGGAGGTAAAATAAGAGCAATACAGTATGTATGCAAATACACACACACACACACACACACACACACACACACACACACACAAAAGAAGAGAACAATTCTAAAAGTATGGGTACAACTTTACATATAAACAGAAATGTAAAATGTCTTAAATGCTGAAAATGCAGTCATCAAAATGTACACAAAATGTGTTGTGTTTTGATACGTATGTGGTATTAAACAACAGGTAAACAACTAGAGGTGAAAAAGATCCAGAACAGAGGCCTGTACTATGAAGCGAGGTAACTGGCCTATCCAGATAACTTCAGTAGTAACTTTGGTATGTCAGGTGTACCTTCCCGATTAACCCGTATTACCAAAGGTGAATAGGTTTTACCCGACATAAGCTGTCATGGCATCTCTAAACTGCTCCAAGCAGGTTATCTTTGTGGTTATCTCGATGTTACCCTGTATACAACAATAGGCTATTAATTCTTGATAGAATATTTTTAGATTTCCCCCTGACTTGTTGGCACGTGTGTTTTCCACTGGGGTTGCAGCTAAAATAAAGTTATTCTTAACACAATAGCATTACATTCACACTTGTAGCTCGGCAGCCTCTGTGATTTAGGGATTAGATCTAAATTCATTAATGGGTCAATTTCAGAGATGTAGCCCATGTGTATAATTGCATTTTCCTAAACTACTTTACGTGTCCAAAAATGCGAAGCCAGAACAGGGGGGTAATAATCTGAGATGAAATTGGTAAATTTACAAGAACAAAACTCTGCATTGCTAAATCCGAGTGTGAAATATAATTTGATATTCCACTGCGGGCATATTACACGGCAAGCAGGGCGTCTGTGGTGTGATGATACAGCCTTGAAAAGTGAAGTGATGTGGTTCCTTGACAAAAAACACTATTTTCAGAGAATTTCTCTCATAATATTTTTACTATAATGTCAGAGAATATTCAGGTTCTTTACTTGTAGATTTGTGATTTTCTTCCCGCTTTTTCCCCTTGAAATATTACCCCTCTTCCTCGGCTCCATATTTTTTTCAAACTTACAATGGCCCTAATACACAGTTGTACCTTTACATCTCAATCATACTACAAATAAGAGTCCATAATTACAACAAGGACACTATAAATTTACTTCCAAATGTAATCAATGCGATGCCAACATACCTCCCTGGCTTTGGTGGGCGCGACAATGTTAGAATTGGCCATTAACCTTTTTATCATATTCTGTCATTATCATTGTGCTTTCTTCTGGTGAAAATATGAAGCATGCGCCATTATGAAAAAACTCTGCCTGCATTGCCTAACATGCCCATTTTATGCACACGCATAAACTCCCTTCATAGTACAGGCCTCAGATTAATGTTACAATATGAAGGCCGATGAAAACAGGTATGAAAAGAGAAATACTAATTTACAAAAAAGTGAACAACACAGACTTTGTTGTTGAGCAGGACCTACTCACACATATGAAAACAAAAATGAATCGAAGGAAGCCAGAATGATGAAGTGAGAAGTGGACTGTGGTTGTCCTGACTTTAAAACAGGAGTAATCAACAGTTCTTGCTGTTTTTCACCAATCACCCTGGTTTTTACTGCATTTAACAGTCTAATAAAACGTCACATAAACTGTATCCCTTGGCAGTGTATAAACCTGCAATACCTCACGTGAAACAGCTTTACAGTGTGTTCCAAGAAATGGACAAGCCACAAAAACACAGAACTTTTTAAAGAATGGAGCCTCGCTGTAGTTCAGGCAGGCGTAGAGTTAATTTTATCATACATGTTCACAGTTATCTCCCACAATAGGTGGTCCATATCAGCATCTGGTGCTCTTTCAGTTTGCATACACAACGCTGAGCTGTGAATCCCCGCTGATACGCTGCAGACTTCTTTCAGAAATGTAACACTCTCCACATTTAACAGTCTCTTCATGTATTAGTATGTGAATTTTGAAGGGTTCTTTAATATGTGTAACAGCCTGGCTCTTGGACTGTTACAAAAATGGGAGACACACGGGTAAACTAAATAACAAAGTGATTTATTAATATGAAAATAAGCAAAACCAATGAGTGGGAAGAATCAGTCAGTTGTGTAGGGAGTGGATTGGTGAAAATGTGCTGCATGGATGTTGTGTTGTAAAAACAAAAACAAGAAATCAAACACAAGAAAGCAAGCCATGAAATAAGGAGGTCCAACCAAGACTGACTGCTGCTCTGGTTTATATGCATGGGGCACACCGGGCCCAGGTGTGTGAAAGAGGTGATTAAGGTTGAATTGTAACATGTATCTACACAGCAACACACACAAATGATTAGCCTGACTGTCCCAGGTCTTATAAAAAAGAACATGAGAAAAAAAGCCAACAGTACCTTACAAATAAAAAAAATCCTACATGCATTTCAAAATCTCATCTTAGAATCACCTCACCAAAAAATGTCAAATATTAAAGAAAGTCTTTCTCACACACACAAGCAAACCTGTAAACATATATGCATATGCAATTTGTACGCACATCCACTTAATCTACCACCCCTCACACACTGCCTGAGGAACCCACCTCTTATGTCAAAGCTCTCTCTCACTCTCTTTATCTTGCTCTCTCTCTCTTTCTCCCCCCACCTCCTCCCACCTCCTCCCACCTCCTCCCCTACCCTCCCAGAGCACATACACACATCAGTATGCCAGAGATGACAGTAGGATTTAGGCACATTGGCGGGGCTGCTCAGATCTCAGTATTGATCCTAATGGGAAAAGGGTTGCGGGTTCAACTCCAGGTCACCCTCAGGGTTGCCCAGGAGGTCGGGGAGATGGAGGAAGAACCCTTGGAAGTGACAACACCACTGGCATGGCAATGATGGGGGAGATTATGGGATGTTTCACCAGGTCAAAGAGGGGAGAAGGAAAAGGGGATCTATGCAGGGAGTTCGCAATGCTGTTACTCGGTATGTATGCAGATGTGTACAAGTGAGCTGGATGCAAAGTCTTTCCCACAACACACATACAGTATGTATGACACATACAGGAAAGCAACACAAGCTTCATCCCATACAGGGTTCAACCTTAATGTTAGTTTTCACTTACCCCGTCGGGCAAATGAGTCAGAAATCTATTTGCCCAAAGTCAAATTTTAACTTGCCCCTATACACACTGTTTTATTTATTAGCAGTTATCAAATAACAAGACTAAAGTTAATTGTCATGTTTAATCTTCATATAAAAAAATTAAGTAAATTAATCAAAACACTGTGTGTTATAGATGCAAAGCCACAAACATTCTTGCATATCAAAAATGGTATGACAATCCCCCATCCTTCTCCCCAGAGATGGACTCATTAACAGTGAGTGATAAATAAATTATCATACACTTGGGTATTGTTCGGATTTTATTGATAACCCTACACTAATAGATACTCTTATCAGTTTGGTTCTTTAGCGATACTCTTACTGGTTGTTTTTCATTAAAAGTACATTATTTAAAAAAAAGAATACATTTAGAACAGGATTAGAATTTAATATTTTATAAATAACCAAATGTTGTTTCTAGACAAACAAAGGCACTATATAAACTTGTTAATATCTCACTGGAAACAAATCTAAAATGTCAATAAAATAAAACATATTCCTGAGATCAAAATACCGAGTGAAGTTTAGAAAGAAAAACTCCGTCAGTATCAGTCTTTCCTCCTGTCCTCCCCACTCTTCTGCTGCTCACTGCCTGCAGGTAAAGAGAGGAGGGGCTGGTTTGTCTCAGCCTACAGCTAAGTTAACAAGACGTGGCAAACTAAACTTAACAGCTCGACCGCATACAGACAGCTTCCATTCTAGCCTGTTTGTAACAATTTGCTGTTAGCCAACAAGCATGCAGCGGTGAACGAGAGACTGAGGAGATTAAAATATCTCTTTCAACATTTTTACATGTTTATGCTTGTTAAACAGGTGTGTTGATAAAAGTATTAGCTTTTTACTCACAAAGGTTTTATTGCACTTACATACATACAGTAACAAGAGTGGTTGTCAACTCGAGTGATCTCCACCACAGCCTCTCTGATCTGCTTGCTGACTTCATTCTGTGTGTGTGTGTGTGTGTGTGTGTGTGTGTGTGTGTGTGTAAAAGTGCAGCCCCGAAACAGAGAAAAAAGGAGAGGCTGCAGTGTGAAAAAATCACACCTTTAACAATGTCTTTCATTATTTGTATAGTGGCTAGATTTACTTGCCCGATGTGGCATTTTACTTCCCCGGGCAATCGGGCAATCCTTATTGTTGAGCTGACATAAACATATATACACATGCCAGCAAAACAAATGTTGCTAATTTTCTGTAGGAGCATGCTGAAATATGCACATTCACCGCGCAAAGAGTCCACATGCCTCAACCGCCAAAAAGGCTGTATGTGTGGTATTCATAAGGATTCGTTAGAGTGCTGTCTGATCTGCCACCACTATGGCTAACGTCTGGTTTAGTAGAAACAACTAGGACTGCTTGGTTGGGAAAGATTGTGGTCATGGTTACAAGAAACCAGTGTTGATTATTGGTGGGAGATGGGATGCATACCAGTAAAAGAAATAATGATGAGAGCATGAAGAGATGGTATCAGGTGCTTGTCTTCCCTCTTCAAAGCATTCAAAGTAGGATAAAAATTCTCACGTGGAGAAAGCACATGTAGAGACAACAGCACACCCGAGGAGGATTTGATGAAATGTCAGCCATGTTAAGGACACCTTCTGTTTCCACCTTCATAATAAACTTCAGCTTCTTCTTTTTTTTTTTGCACTCGGCAGGTTTATATATCAGCACAGATCACAGCATTTAATTAATATTTGTTTCTGCTTGACATCTGCTCCCCGTGTCTTTTTATATTCCTGTGTTCCATCCACACTCCTCTCCCTGTTAAATTAAGCTCAACCAATAAGAATAGCGTCGTGCATGAGAAAGGTAATCGAGCCTACTTCCCAGAAGTAGGTGCCTCATATGGTGGATTTAATGGGAACACTAAATGAGCCCTCACTGTGACCTAATGCAGCTCAAGTAGATAGCTTTGCGACATTACACGCACATGTATGGATGGGCGCACATACGCACACACTGATGCTGAAATAGCAGCCGTCTGCTTCAGATTGCTGGCCCTCAGAACACATTTTCAGCTGTTGAATATAACTACCCTCTTCAGCTGCTCGTTTGCCGCTGTCTGTCTCTCTGCTTCTCTTCCTCTACGCTTTTCTGCCACCTTTTCATTGCTGTCTAACCTCTCTCTCTCCTTCTCTCTCTCTCTCTCTCATCGCTATCACCCCACTTTCTCTACTTGCATTTCTTCACTCTCTCTCTCTCTCTCTCTCTCTCTCTCTCTCTCTCTCTCTGCACCACTTACAACATCTTTGACTCTGTTGGGCCTGTGGTGTCGTATGGATTCACAGTCGCACAGCTAATTACTGAGACAAGAGCTTAAACATGCATTCCACTAAAAGGGAGAAAAAAGCTAAATTGAGCCATGAGATGTCTTACTCACAAACGCATAGCAACAGTCTCTGTGAGGCATGAATCACAATACGTTTCTTTGTGAGTATATAGGGTCTTTATACATATGTATGAAGTCGACATGAAGATCTAGTCTTTCATCTAGATATTAAAAGCTAAATCTTTTGTAGTGCTTCTGTTGGCAGATGTGTTTTTTTGTTTTGTTAGTAAGCAATACACTTGGGAGTGCACACTAATTGAAACATATAACTAGGTGGACATATAGTAAGTGCTACTTAGCCTGGAAAACAGCTGAAAGATGTTTTAAGTGGCTCTGGAACTTTTCAAAGTTTGAGAACATTAAACTGATTGTCATGGTGGAGAGAAGGTCACGTGGCTCAGGTCCTGTCTGTTGCTGAACGTCCCCCCAGATCCATATTCTTCCTACATATTACAATCTATTTGTAATTTTGTCATCATGATTATCCATGTTGTAATTTTACAACGTTTGTCTATTCTGTACAAACAAATCTGTCCTGGGAGAGGGATCTCTCCTCTGTTGCTCCGAGGGTCTAAGGACGGAGGGTGTTGTATGCTGTACAGATTGTAAAGCCCATTGAGACTCATATAACGGGCTAAAAGTCAGGATATCTGAGTTGTTCCAATTTTGACCACATCCTTTTAAAATTCTGTTTCTCACAAGCCCCCCAACTTTATAGAAGTGCAATACTTAATTGCTGGACTATCCCTTTAATAGGAAATTGGCAAAGACATTTGTGCTGCCATTTGTAGTTTAAGAACTTTCATTAGCTCTGCTCAGAAGTCTGGTGGTTTTGCAGGATTTGTTTCTCCATCCAACCGTTGTCGACAGAATACACACGTATCCTGTAGACAGGGAGTTAGCCAGTCTATCAGCACTGACACATTGAAATAGACAACCATTCACACCTACAAGTAATTTCCACTTCACCCAACTATGGACTACGAGAGGGGGGGAAACTGGAGCACCCAGATGAAGCCCATGGGAGGAACATACAAACTCAACACAGAGCCAGCCAGTCAGTAGAGTCAAACTCACGGCATTACTTACTACAGTACAAGGTTCAAGATACAATTATTTGTCATTCCACAACACAGGGTTGTACAATGAACAGTTGTAGCCCTGTTCATACCAGACACCCTGAACATATATATTAGTGCTGGGCAACAATTAAAATTTTTAATTGCGATTAATCGCATTGTTATGCGCAAACGTGAATTTGAATTCTAAAGTAGTTTATTGCACACTGTAAATGTACTGCTATATACACAAAAGTGCAATAACGTGGTTTGCAAACACTTTAAACAAATAAGGAGCTTTTTACCAGCAGTATTAACTTTACACAGTAGAATAAAATATTTCTTGTAAATCTCAACTTAAACATTAATGTAATCAAGTCAAATATAAAACCAGAGCTATTTGCCACAGCCAGAGCATTACCTTTTATCTAGCTTGTTAAAACAAGTTAGAGTCCAGAGCCACAATCATCATAACAGGCACCTTCCGAGCAACAGGTTATATATGAATCTGTTTTCTTGTCTTGCCTCACGCAGACGCCCGCCCGCCCGCCGCTGCCGAAGTTGAACTGTCTTGAACTTTCTGTATGCGACGCGCAGCACAAATCATTGGAAGAGAGACTGATCCTCGCTGTTTGTGACTTTCCAGAATCTATTAGTTTACTAAAGGCCTATCAGGTAAAGTTATGTAGCCTATAATTTTAACTTAAGTTAAATAGGCTACAGCTGTGTAGCGCACAGAAGCTGTTGCCATGGTTACTCTCCATAGAGCCCCTGCCATTTACTCGCAGAGCGCTTGTCTCCCCGTCTGTCTGATCACCGGAGCAAAGAGCAACCCCACGTGGCCAAGCGACTAGGCTAGGTTGTGGTTTTAATAACGTTTCTAAGCCCGACATCTCCCCCAATACTAATCAGCATTCAGTGTGTTGCTATCCACTTCGCAATGGCATTTGATCACTTATGTTTTGTTTATCTACTTCTCCCACACGCTGCATCCCTCCACTGCTTGTTTGGGTTGGTGATTTGGAGGCTGATCAACATCCCACCCTCCCGTGACCCATAGTTTGAGTGTATGTGTAGCCTGCAGAGCCAGAGAGCAACAGACTTTCAAAATAATAATAATAAAAACTGTGTTAACGTGTGATGAAATAATTGTAGGCATTAAATAATTAATGTGTAATAATAACCCTTTAACGTGCCTAGCCCTAATACAAATATTTTAAATTAGACTAGAATAAAAAATAAACAAATAAAAACAATATATACAGTTACTTATATACAGGAATTATACAAAGATAGTGGTATGGTAATCTGCAAAACCAATTCCTTAAACAGGCCAGTATTGAAGATCTTATTATATAACTATACAGCTACAAACTTTAACCAAAGCTAGCACATTTTTACTTTGAGCCAATTATCTCCCAACATTAACTCAACTCACTGGTTTGACTAAAATGGCTGCAGACAAACACTTGACAAGCCAAAATGGAGGATTTTGGTTTTACTTTTAATTTAATGCCCTAGTTGATTTTTTTCATACCTTCAGATACCGTGGGAGAGGAGAGCAGGATCATATTAGACACTTCAACAGTTTCACTAGCTACTGTCAGTGGAAAAATTCCCAGCAGCTACGGTTTCCCCTTATGACAGGGAGAAATGGAGCAGAGAGACAGGTTGAGAGGCAGAGAGACGAGGAGAGCAGATAAAGAGAGGAAAAACACAGAGTATAGCGATAAAAGAACATCCACAAGCATACTTCTTGCTGGAAGATAGAGGTGATAAAAATGTATGTGGAAAATTTATGCACGGCATTTTGCCAACGTTCCTGAGGTTTAGTACTTACAAAGTGATACACACTGCCACAATCACACACTGGGACATGTACCCCGCACATAAGGACTATTTACTCATACACAGAGGTTTTAGGGCGGGTTCACACACAAAAGTCCGGTTCCTGAATCATACCAATGCGAGGATGATAGATTGTATAAATTTTCAACTGGTCCGGTTTGTGTTCATGAAAGCAAAAACTCAAACAGTCCAGAAATCATAAACAAAAACAATGTGGTGGAAATGTCGTTTGACTATTCGTCATAGAGTAGGCAGAAAACAAACCTCTCCAAATTTCTACCTGGATATTGTACATCATAATGCACCAAATGTAAAATTCCGAGATGTTGGATTGAGAAGGACTGAAAGCTCTGCAGTAGAGTGAGCTGGAGAAGAATGAACTTTATAAGACTGAGGTGAATTTCAGGTAAGCTTTACTGAATTGTGATGAACTGAAACGGAGGAAAGAGTTTCTGGGTAATTTATCACACAGGTGACACCAAGTGACTGTAATGTAATGTTGTGTAATGTCCAATCATATTCAAGCAGGTGCACAGCGTGGCCATTATAACTGGACTCACGATTACTGTGCTGATATGCTCAATTCCTTGAAGTGAAGGACAAGAAGTTAGCCGGCTCAGCAAGCGGAAAACAACACAGTGGAACACAGAAAGGCCACTGCCAACTAGCATTTGGCAGAGCGACGTAGAGCAATACAAGTATAACTGCTGACAATGGCGTGGCTACGTGCATAGACGTAAGCTACGCCATAGCCTCTAAGCAGAAGTATAAATTGGCCTTTACAACGTGATTGTCTTTTGCTATTTGTTTTTGATAAGTATTTCTCGCACTACAACATTTTAGCAGTCTCACATCCCCTCGTAAAAGTAAAAACATTGAAAGAAGTATGAATGAGAGTAATGGGCAGGAAATGGACCAGAAGACAACCCTTCAGCACCACACACTGTATGCTTCTGTCAACACCAACTGACAAAGTATGGTTGTGACACACAAACCATTTGCAATCCAAACAGCTGCAGCTTTTTTGCAAAAATAACCAAAAGGAACGGGGGAGAACAGCATGAGAGGGACAAAGAGGCAGAAACAGGCAGAGCAGCGAGAAGAGAGACAGAGAGCATGAACTGCAGAAGAGAGAAGGAGATAAATCCACACGGAGACAGACAGGCAGACAGAGAAAAAGAGAAGAAAGAGCCCTGTGATAACATTACACCCATGGACATGAACATGATGATGAACTGTGTAGCGAGGTTTAATTCAAACTCAGTGGTTTTGTCTTTGATGTTCACCACTCAAAGTCAGCGGGGACTGGAAGCAACATTAGCTCTTTCAGTCATCTCTCACACAAACACACACACACACACACACACACACACACATTCACCAGCAGCTGTAACCCAAAGCTGTAATTCCTTTTAAAACACACTGAAATGGAGCAAAGAGTGGAGTGGAGAGATATGGTTCTGGTAAGGTTTCATAACAACTGTATTACGCTCCAACCATAAAGTGCATTTGTCTCTGTAAGTAATCAAATGTGGCTGCATTAAACAGCATTACATTTGATAATAATGCACTTACTTTTCCCAGTTTGATTTAACCAGGCTGGTCAATTAAGAACAATTCTCCCACAAAGCGAAAAGCTGCCTCAAGCAGGAAACTGCATCCTTCAGCCTTGTGTTGCATCAGTGGAAATTGTTTGAAACCACAGAAACATACTGAAGTTTGAATTTTTTACAAAGCAATCAATTTCCTCCGCGCAGCTCAAGGTCACAGGGAGACATCTGATAGATTCTCTGAGGATGGCAACATCAGATAACGTCAGACATATATTTGTAGCTTCTCACGCACAAACCAGACACACAAACACACAGACAGGGTTTCAAGTCTCATGACAATCTCGCTCATTAAAATGAAGGATACACAGATCCATACGTACACTGATGTCAGTGCACTATTACTGAGTGTTACCTGCACAAAGAGTCATGTAGAGGACTGGGACTGTGTTGGAGAGTTAAATGCACCTTTAACAGCATGTTTACCTGATATGTGCCAGGTCCAGGGTTGGTGTTCATGGAGACTTTGAATCGATCTTCTCTGGAGGAGATCAGAGCCATTTGAGGGGTGGATTTCACACTGAGGTTGTATTGTCCAGGGCCTGGTGAACACACATAATCCACCCCTAAATACATAATTTCATATTTACTTGCTTTGGAAGAGGCAGGAAAGATGGGTGTATCCTCACAAACATACATAACGATGCAGACAAGCATCCTCAGACACCAGTGTACTTTATAAGACCGCATGCTGTGAGTGCAAGAAAACCCGAGGTTTGATCATCATATCCTACAGGTGTATATTTCAAGATATTACTAGTTAGAATCCAAATCCTCCCACAGACCCCAAAAAACCCCAGTGCAGGTTAGGTTAACTGGTGACTCTAAAATTCCTTCTAGGTGTGAATGTGAGCGTGAAGAGTTATTTATTATAGCTATAATTTTGGTGAAAGCATAAATCTGTATCTTTCTGCCCATTCTGCCCTTGAGGTTTACAGCAACGTTGCTGTGGCAGATAATGTAGAGGTGATGTTTTTTTGAATCAGCCATGGCATTAAGGTTAGGATAAATTATTTACCTCAAGGTTAATACAAGGTTTTAATCATGTTTTTCTCTCTTATGTAAAAAGCTACCCTGGCTAACTCATGTGTTGTTCCTTTTCATGCATATTAAACAACAAACATCACACTGCATTGTACAGTTTAAATAACTTAACTAAGTCTGGTACCAAATATTTGGGTAATACTCCAATTGTATTTAACCCTCAAGTATCTTCTTAAAGTATTACTTGTAGCAAGCAAGAAAGCAATAACTAAGAAAAGGAAACCAACAAAGCGAGACTGGATAGTGATAATAAAGGAAATGTATGAAATGGAGAAACTGACCTTTTCTTTAAGACTTTGTATCAATAAATTCCATAAGTATTAGTCCAAATAGTGTGTACGCATGAATGCAGATATTATATAAAAGGTATGGAAAAACCTTGTATTGAGGCCTAGTTGGTTCTGGTCTACTAATAATATTATATTTACAATTTCTTTACACCCGCTTTTTTGTGATTTATTTGTGCAACGGGCTCAGTTTCAGAGTTTCTATGTGTATTTGCTAAAATGGATGACACCAGTCATCTCAATTCCCTTTGAAGACTAGATGGATTACGATTGATATGGACTGGAGGTGAAAGTACTTTTTAATACAAAACGAATCACTGTACCAATAACATTTGAGCATTTGAGCTATTGACCCTGGTGAGCTGTCTGTTTGGTTCTGTGCAACTACTGTATATTCCCCTAGAAAATTAAAAAAACTAAGTTGAAAAAAAACTGAACTGATTTTTTTTCATGTGCTGTAGTTTAATGTAACTGTGACTGATGATACTATGATCAAAGCCCAGGCTATACTGAACCGCCCTGCTGTCCAACATTAAGATGTGGTATACAGACGGTATGTCAACCAAAATCTCTGCAGGATTAGAAATTCTCTTTTACTGTGAGGTTCTTTTGGAAAAACTGTCCATGTTGTGAATATACTATTAGACTAACAAACATTGTGCTGATACGATAACACACAAGCAAGGAGGCACTGATGATTTTCCACACATATACACACACATACTCATAGGAAGAAACATTCACCCTGAATTTTGAAAAATGAAAACTCTCAAAATGAAGCCTCAGGAGTTTATCCATTACACAACTTTGTTTCCAAAAACACTTTTTATTTTAAACCCCAACTGCCAACTTTTCAGAAATTATAGAAACAAGTTTAACAATCGATTTTGAAATGGTTTAATTTACCCCAGGGCTACGGATCGCATTCAGTGCATTAAGAATTATGATAAGGAAAAAAAAAAAGAAAAGAATCCATCACTGGTTTAACACAATTTTAGAGTATAAATTCAGAAAATGTTTGTCTGACCCAACCGCTAACTGCAATCACTTTCACTTCTAAAGTAACACACAAAAATGTACCAAAAAAAACAACGTGTGTGTATAATAAAGACCTTGAGCCAATGCTAATGTCACAGACCATTACATAAAACACAGTCACTCTGCAGGGACTGTGTGTGTGTGTGTATGTGTGTATGTGTGTGTGTGCGTGTGTGTGTGTGTGTGTGTGTGTGTGTGTGTGTGTCAAAAAATGTTAAATAGTTAAATGATCTTAACATTATCAGAAATGTGATTGCAGGGGGACCCAGCATGTGGGGAATATAACGTTCTCTAATATTCCATATACTGTTGACCAATTCACAAATGCAAATGCAATAATGGGCAAAATGACTGTATGTGTGTGTCTCGATGTGAGTCCATATGTGTGCACGAGTGTCCACGTGCATGTGTCCGCATATCTTCCTCAGTGCGTGTGGGTGTTTCAGTGCGCGTGTGACTGTGCGTACAAAGAAGAAACACTATTGCAAACAGTCCAAATCTATTTATATGCAAATTGGATTTCGGTTAAACGGTTTGGGATGCCTCATGGGTTGAGTTCCCTGGTGAAATGGGGCTAGTCATAAATTATCCAAGTAAGTCATGAATCTATCAATTTTGAAACAACATTTTTCAATGGGAGTGTAATTGAGGTAAATATTGGGTTAGATGCCCACAGAGATGGAGCTAATTGGACTGCATGATGGTGAAAGGGTGGAGCCGTACGGCTCCCGAATGTTCAGCACTGAGATAGACAGATAGACAAATGTGATACCTGGTACACTTGGATCACAAGGCTGGAAGAAATCATCCCGCGGTGCAGCAGAGAGGAAGGAACTCTGACGTCTCTTTGCTCCTTCAGTTCGGAGTTTAAAGTAAGAGCTGCCATTAGCCTTCTCAAATGTCTGACTCACGTTGTAACTGTTGGGTGGAGGGGAATCCTACAGGGAGAGGAGAGGAGAATGTTTAATTTGACATGACTTTATGTACATAACAAGACTAAGAGTCTACAGCCATGCTGGAAGCTCTGTGAGGTTAGCTAAATGCTAATATCGGCATTTAAACATGCTGCTGTTTAGCAGACCAATGTTCACCGCCAATCGCCATCTTAATGTAGTGGGTTAGCATGCTAACATTTTCTAATTAGCACTAAACACAAAGTACAGCTGGAACTACCTATCTTACTAACTACTGGGGTATTAAGTATTGGGAAATTAATATTTTGACCATTTTGGTATAATTTTGACCAATGTGGCACACTGAGGATGACCACAGTCATTAGGGTACGTTGTCTGGAGACAATGAACATCGGCACAAAATGTTGTGCCAGTTCTTGCAGTCGATGAGATATTTCACAGGACAAATGCAAACTTTGACCTGCTGGTGGTGTAAGATTAAAAGTCAGGAGATCAAAAGGATTAATTTTCTGGACACTGTGGAATATCTGTACCAAATTTCTTCGAAATCCATTCAACAGCTGTTGAGATGTTTCAGTAAAAAACTGAAAATGTTTACCTGATGCTGGCACTGGAAGAAAAGTCAGGGGGACACCAAAGTCCATAGGCTAAAAACAGACACACTTTACACAACATTTCTATATATTGGAAAGAACTGAATGATGGTGTAGAAAACAAAACGTGGAGTCACAGTGTCACCTGCCACTGTTTTCTAACACTCTGGGATATGCTGGACAACGTAACACACATTTCTGGTCTCCTTATTAGATAACACAACTGACAAGTCCACTATGTAACAGACACACGCTCATTATAAAACAACTAATGACCCACTCACCTATCTGTTATCAAGAGCACACTCTCGGACTTGTTACAATATCACCCATGTACACATATTCATGCATGAATATCACAAGGACATACAGTGCAGTCACATACTTTACAAGCAAATACAGACACACACTCACACACACACACAGACACACGCACGCGTGCACACTGATAGCTCCTCCATGGTGCAAATGAGTGTTTGGCTCACATCTGTTATTATATTATCATTGCAGCTTCTCCACACAGGAAACAATAATAGGAACATGGGACAACATTTGCAACACATCACAGGTAATTTCAGATAAATGGCTTCCATAACAAGGCCATTACATTCTTAGTCATTAATGAATTGCTAATAATTAGGAGCTAATTCACAGAGGCACCCTTGCTGATGTGAACATGAAATGGATCCCAGTTGTAGAAATTGGGATCCTCAAAGGGAACTGGGTGAATAATGTCACCTGGTGAGAATCTTGCACTACCAGCGCGGCAGAGGAGGATTTGTCTTGTCGGTGGGTCTTTTAATAATTGATGGCGAAGGCTGAATATAGCTGCACGATCCATTTATCCTAAACTTAGCAGAGCTGTCATTTACCTCCAACTGTCATTTCCCGACTGCTGTTTTCTCCTTCTGCTCCTAGGTAGCCGTCCATCTTTAATCATTGCTAACCCAGGCTATTTAGCTTTTCATTATAGACACAGTGGGAGTAAAAGGAGGCAAGCACGTGTGCACGACAATACAACCTCGCACACACATACAGTCAATTTACAGGCGCACACACACACTCACATACAAACAAGATTCTGTGTGATGTTGTAAGCAACTGTGGCATTGCAGAAAAATAAGATGAATTGAATGATGATGAGGAAAAGTTGTGTCACCTGTTACTGTACAGTTGGCTTTGGAGTATGTCTGATGTTGGATTTGACACACACACACACACACACACACACACACACACACACACACACACACAGGAACACGCACACACCTGTAGGCACACACACATCTGTCACAGATCTATCTAACAGTGCAGAGCAATCATCCTCCAACCTCTGCAACACAATGTGCACACACACACCTGTCGAGGGGCCCCATGGTCTGTAATTATACCTGAATATGGAGCAAACCACTGTTCCCAGTAGCAGTCATCACCTATTGACAGCACTCAGGTTGTTTTTAATTACACACCCTCGACATTTAGACAGCTCAATACTTACATACACACAGAGACACACACAAACACAACTTTTCCTAACGATTCCGTCACAATGCCCTTGACTGTCTGAAAAATATCTCAGACTGCATACAGTATAATGTAGATGCCAGGCAGGCAGTGACACAAGAATAACTGAAACTGAATATTGATGTGATGCTAGCACCAAGACAGACTGTCACACCTGACAGCATTTTTTAATGAAAGTGAAGTGATTCTCTTTTGATTCATGCAATGTTAAATATAAACGTGAAGTCATAGTTCTAGTTAACTAAGACAGTATAGAACTACCAATAAAGCATACTGTGGGAGGAATTCAATAAATCATGAAGTCATGGTAAATACTAAATAAACTAACAGGAAAATACTGAATTAAGTAAAAGTGTACAATGAGAGGCAATGCAGCAGAAGTCCATCCATGAACAGCATACAGTAATGTATGTCCTGATTTGTGTGCTGCAATGTGCAGTTCTGCCTTACATAAGATACTGTCAAGACGTGTTGAGTTCATCCAAATCACCTGTCGAAGCAGTTAGTCAAAGAATATGCTTTTCCATGCCCATCTGTCCAAACAACAACTACAAAACTGGCCATAAAATCAAATAAAATGATATATTAGAAGTATAAAATTCCCTTGCTCGTAGACAAAATGGCAGTGGCAATGACCTTCTCCTTGAAGGTTTGCAAAAGCATAAGCCGGATGAATAGATGTGCTTTTCATTCAGACTTTGTAGACTTGAAATGACATTGTTTAAGGACTTTTCTAAAAACTGTAAGTCTGGGCTTGTATCAGATCACTGCTGGGTAGTTACAAAACAGCTGCACAAACCCCACTGTCATTATAGCGGGGTTTCCCTGAGAAGTAAACAACAGCAGGAGACAGCAAGTCAGACATGACTGACGAATTTTGCCAATTGCTTAACTGCTGAAAATGATTTACTCGGCTGCTGAAAAGCATACTCTGCATTACTAATGAATTATTTGAGATAAGTTATTAAACTATCTTGTAGGGACAAAAACACTGGTGACCTTCAAAGTAACTCTTAAAATGTTTTTAAAATTAGAACTTCTGCATGATATTTGTATTATCTAGATTTTATCAAATATTTCAGCCATTTCTAATATTCAAAATAAACTCCAAGAAATGTACTGATTCTTTTTAATACAAAATAATGAGCCCCATTTTTAACAGACTGCATAAGCCACTGTCCTCCCTTCCTGTACAATCAAATAAAAAGAACATTTCTACGCGGATCAGCAACATATTACACCGTAGCATCCTTGACATCCAATACAAAATGCAAAACATATTCTCAGTTACATGGACAGCCTCATAATAGTTTAAACAAAATGCAAACACAAAGTCAGATGTTACTTGTTATCTTCTTATAGCCTTTCTTCCGCACCATGTTCTCTTACACTAATGGCCACTCTAGTGTACCTGACAACGGCCATACTAACGATGTAGCTCAGTGTATACACTGACAGCTTTAACTAATGGCCAGGCCTAACACATAAGATGCATGTGTGTGTGTGTGTGTGTGTGTGTGTGTGTGTGTGTGTGTGTTTGAGTGTGTGTGCTGCTACCACCACCACCACATCCCATTCTTCATCCTCTCATTACTATTAACACCTTTCATTCTTCCTCGCAGAGCAGAATGCTATTTTTAGACTTTATTTCCATATCTCAAAAGACTGGACAAGAGAGAAGATACATTCTCAGTGTGTATGTGCACTAATGCATGTGCTTGTCTGTGTGTACGTATGTATGCGACACACTACACTATGCCCATGACATATTCAAATATCCATAAAAATTGTTTATCATTCATTTTACCTTCACAGGTTTAAAAATTATTTGGTGTTGTGTTGAGAAATAAACTGACACAATCTTAACCACTGAAGCTACGTTCTGAAATGTTGAAAGTTGACCAAGACTCAGTTACGAATATAGTTGGTAACTAATTTGTACTTGATGCTCCACTGCTTTAAGAAAGTGTAATTAAAGTCTAACTTTGTTATATTTCTACTGTCAAAAGTTGAGAGAAAAATGTACAGGCAGGTTCTTTTTTAAAAGCTCCACATCCTTAAAGTGGCTATTACACCGACTCTGCACTTTGTCCTCTTGCTGGCATAAAATGCAGATAATGAACCGGCTTGATATCCCCATTTAAAGTCTAATAAATAATAATGGTTACTTAGGCTCTGCCTCTTACATCCACAATGTCACATGAGGCTTATCTGTTCCTCTTAACAGTGAAACTTCCTGGCAGGCAAGGGATGTGGCTTATTAAAAGTGTACACACATACTGCACAATGAACAGACTGGTTACAGCTTGGTGTAGGATGCAACTAAACCTACATATGCTGGGTTATTTGTCAGTTTATTACGTCAGCTTTTTAGAGGGGTTCCTGTAAATGTTGTTCCCTCTTTACAATTATTTGCCCTAAATTCAAATCAAAGTCACTAATCACATGCCAAAATATACTAACTGGTGCGAGACAAATAATGAGCAAGAAGAAGTACTCTATCAATACTAACATCACATGCACAAACAAGCCTGACATGCAAGTCTGCTTAGTGGTACCATTTTTTTTTTTGTGCTTGTGCTTGATTATGGCTTTGTGTGTTGCTTTATCTTTTGTAACAAAATAGATTGCTAGTGTTAAGATGAAAAGTGAACACAGCATTCGTTTGCTTGTTTTCCTCCCAGAATAGACCATCTACGACATTCTGTGTCATAAACACAGCTGGTGTCTCATCATAGAGAGGTTGATAACCATCTGCCTGATTTTAGTAGTGGAGGTATGGCTGGTGTCATAAGGCCTTAATGAGGGTTTAGACAGGTCTTCAATATAGACGGAATGACAGAAGGAAAGCATATGGGTCCCATTTGCTTCCTATTTGCACTTTATAGGCAGTAGTTAGTCTAACAATTTGCTGACAGCTACAGTTTTCTGCTGTGTTTTGTAGTCTTGTATATCTTGCTTTCTCCTTCATTTCATTTTATCCACGTCTCCTCTTTTTGTCTTTCTTGTTCCCTATCTTCTTTCTCTGTCCATCATGTTTTGATGCCTATTGTTTTCTCTCTGTTTTCCCCCACTATTCTTGCAACAAAAAATGTCCATCAAATCAACTGTCTCTCGGCCGTCTTTTTTTTTTTTTTTTGCTTAACCTCTCTTCTTTCCTCTGTGTTTTAATAGCTATAGTTCTTTCATTTCACTACATCACATGTTACATTTAAATGCACACCTGAGCAGATAATCTGATTTTGAGCAACATCAGTGTGGAAGAATTAGATTCCAGTTTAGATGTAAACCATAGTGAGTTTAAACCCAGAACCTTTTAAGCCTTGACTCATTGTAACTGTCTCCCTGTGAGTGATTTATTCACAGTAGTAATCAGTAAGCTGTCTATGAAGTCTGGCGGGTTTAAAATCCTGTATGAACACTGACACCCACAGCTGGGTCCCTCCTGAACCACGGGCCATCGAGCAGAGGTCCAGAAGGCCTGGTTGAGTAAACGCCCAGCTCAGCCCAGCCCTGCTCACATCTTATTGGGCTTAGCTCTCCTCATTGTCCCCCTGGTCGTCTGCCTGGCTGTCAACTTGGCTCCTAAAATCATCACCTGCTACTAAACAGCTGTCCATAACCAAACACACACAAAACACACAGCTGCTGCATAAAATGGGTGCCCACACCTGCATATGGCAACACAGACACACACACACACAAAATGCACTATACACACAGCTGCTGGACACAGCTGGTGCCCATACTTTGGACAGAGAAATGTCCATGTAGGCATGCACATGCACACATGGGACACACAGCTGCTCACCACATGTGCCTACATTACCCACATGAGTGGGGCAAAGAGAAAGACGAAGGGAGACTGATTAACTTAGAGGGAGAGGAAAAAATACAGATATGGAGCAAGATGCAGACAATATAAAAACAGACAATCAGAAGTACAATAGGATGAAGAAAGAAAATGGCGGGGACATGCCATGGTAATATATTTAATGAAGTTGAGACAATTGGCAGAAAAAGTTAAACTTAAGCCTGATAATAAACACAGACAGTATCAAATTAAAGGACCAGACCTGGTCACATTTCACTTCCTCTAATCCAATCTAAAACTGGAAAAGAAGTTTTTCATTTGTTTTAATACTGATATCTATTCTGGGCAGTGGCACAGGTCCACAGATATCTGCTGACAATCCCATTATTCTCAGATAAATAAATACAAATTGGATCCAATCTCTCACACGCCACTGAAGATTTTGAAAAGCAGGTCGATACAAATGAAATTTGACAGGCGGAGCACGTGGCTGATTCTGACACTAGACAGAAAAGGTGCATCTGAAAGGCTTCATTTATCAAAATGGTGTTATTTTACATCATGTACTATATAAAAGCTGCCACCTGACTGTATTTCTTAAATCGAGTCTGTTTGTGCGACTCTGCTTTCTTGAACATGACACTGAATTTAAGACAGAGAGAGGGACAGACAACGCATGAAAGAAGACATTATCTTCTGTGTGTATGTGTCAGCTTTTTTCCAAGGCAGAGAGAGAAAAGGACTAACAAATCACTTAAGCTTACTCAAAACACTGAATCACATGTGGATTTTTTTCCTATGCGCTGCTTTTTTAAGACTTTCCTCACCAGAAACAGAGTTGCAGTTGTTTGTTCAAATAAAACAACGCATGTTTGATGCTTAAGTTTCTTCTTGACTTCAGAAACAGTCGTCTGACACAAAACAAAACTTGAGTCAAGCTAGCTTGCTTTTTCCTGAGCTTTGAACCCCATCCAATTATCATTCATCTGCATCAACAGATGCAACAGACGAGTGTTCTCTTACCTTATCAAAGTATTTTTTTTTCGAGTTTTCTTGTAAATAAAGAAAAGGTTATATTTACATTCAGTGTTTCTGACCTAAACACATTGTGTGTGTCCTTGGGTTCTAACAAATGTGTTGTGTGCATTTCCTTCCCCATTATCCAGCATTAAGAAATATTTCTAAATCCCGCATTGTTTACATCCACATTTGATAGTTTGTAGTTGTCTTTGTTTTGCCTTTGTTGAGGCAATGCTACGTTTCTTGCCTTGTTAGAGGCACCAACTGCCGATCAGTAGACTAGCTTGGAAACAAAACAGCAGCTTGAATGCAGTTTACATGAAAGTATGAGGGCTTTTTGGCTTTTGCAGTTTATAAATGTATCCCTTTATCCTCCTTGCATTTTACTTTCAATACGACCCTTGCGTGTGACGGGTGGTATATGTTATGAGTTGTATTTTTTCCCTGTGGGTTTCTGGTTTTTGCCATTATTTCCTTAGTCCTGTGCTTTCGTGTTTTCCTGATCTGTGTACTATCATTATGGTCTATGTCCTAGTCCTTAGTCTTATATCTCCATGTTTTAGTGTAGTCTTGTCTCCTGTTTGATCCCGTCTCTGTCCGTGCCCTGATTTTGCTGTCTTTCCATGTTTTGTGTTTTACTTTGATAGATCCGTCCTTGTTTGTTCCCTTTAACTTTACTTCCTGTTTTATTTTGGTAATCCTCTTTACCTGGTGTCCTTGTCTAGCTGTGTCCTTGTGGTTGATTACCTGATGTATTTCAGCTGTGCTTCCCTCCATGCTCATTTACCAGTTTATATATTGTCCTCAGTTGTCTTCAGTCCTTGCGTCGTTTGAGTTGAGTGTTCTGTGCTTTTGGATTATTTCATTAGTTTGTACTTCATTCTTGGATTCTTCCCTTTGGATTATGTTTTGTTTGGACATTTGCCGCTGAGCTCCCAGCGTAAGCCTGTTTAGTTTTGTGTTAATAAATCTTCATTCGAACTGCAACAACCTCGCCTACAGTCTGCATTTGGGTCCACACCTCAGTTCTCAGCTTCTGCACTCAGTGCCCCCTTGACAGTATAGAGCAAAGTAATTAAGCATATAATATGGAGTAGTATGCTCTGGAGGTGTGTGAATGTGTGAAATCAAATGGTGTTTATCCACCTTCCCTTGTAAAATGTCTTTTATTTTGAGTCACAGGCTGTTTTTGAGGATGGGCTGTTTTTCAGTTGACTTGTTTTATAACAGTAAGACAGCAGGGAGGTAACAATAACCAGGACTTCACAGCAAGAGAGGAAGAAAGAGAAGAAAAAGAATTTCACCAAGCGTATGTGATCTTTTCCTCCAAGCAATAACTTAGAGAGCATCCACACATCATAAAATCTGAAAGTGCTACACAGACAAGTTCTCCATCTGTGCTCTATCACACATTTTAAGACTCACTTGTTCTGCTGTCTCTTTTCTCTGCCCTTTTCCTGTGTTGCTCATGCATGCAGTCTCATTTTCCACATTTATTCCAGTGGCTGAAGCTCTCCTTTCACTGTCTGACTCTACGTGGTCTCTACTTTCACTCTACTTTCTTTTATTTTACCGCCCCTCCCCCTCCCCATGGTGTCTTTATAAATCAAGATGGGCTTGAAACGATGTACTAGTGCTATTAAAAAGATTTCAACATTATATTTTCAGTAGATATGAATCACTTAATATGTATCTATGCCACTCAAGGCAGGAAATTAAGCTCACCACAACTTAATTAGAAGACAGGTGAAGTCCATCAGTCCATTTAGCAAGTGGGAAATTAAAATCTTGTAAAAGATTAAAATTCAAACCACATATTAGGTGACTATTTGTTCACTTTTTACCACAATAACATATTGTAGGAAAGCTGTTTTGTTATATTAAGCTGTTACGGCTATCTAAGTCAGCTGCTAAGCAGCACTGCATTGTAATATTGTTGTTGACTCTCTGTTGACTTTGGTTTTTCTCATTCAAAATGTCCTGACATTGTAGTTATTAATGTGTCTTAATATCAGTATCTATCATTCTCTCAAAGCTCCCAAAATCTATGTTTCTTGGTTTACCTACAAATAATGAAACCTGCCAAACATCTGTTTTATTGGCATTGCCTATTGAAACACGCTAATGTTTCCAGTGCCATGTTTTGTGACCCGCTGACAGTTTCTCTGGCACCACCAACAGGCAAAAATTATTTCTATTTGTACACAAAAAATAAATCTCTCTACTCTCAAGGGAAGACTTCCATTAAATTAATTGAGCACATTTATGCTCCCCAGAGGATGAGCCCTTTCCCTTTTGCACACTCCATGGCTTTCCTCTTGTGCCTCCCTAAAGGGATGAGGAAGAGAGAGCAAGATATAAATGTCAGAAACCCAACAGGCAAACTGAAACAATGCCTCCAAATTAAAAGCCAAAATACATTGTTTGCCCAGTGTATTCTAGCATTTTCTGATCTGCTGACATAATATGTCTGTCCTGCCAAAAACATTTCAAATCACTACTGAAAAATCAATCTGGTTTATGATGTGACAACACTATGGTTAAGGTTTGGTTTGGTTTAGGCACAAAAACAACTTCAGACTAGGTTTAGAATAATATATTGTGAGGGGTCATGGACATTACAGTCTCTAGAAGCTACTGGCAGAACTCCAAACTTTTAGTTTTGTCCTTTTATCTCTGTCCATTATCATCTATCATGCATCCCTTTTCTCTATCTCTGTTAGCTGATCAGGTCATTATATGATCTGAGAATCAGTCTTCACTTAGATGACTTGGACAGCAATTTAACAACAATTTAACTGTAAAGTGCAGCAGGAAACAAGAACAGAGGCCCAGACAGAGGCACTTAAGAGGCCAGACGATGGTTTAAATAGTCCGTAAATAATACATCTACAAGTAAAATGGAGACATACAGTAGGTCAGGCTAAAGCACTGGACCTGCAGCTTTTGCTTCAGACACTTCAACACTCAACAAAGGGTAAATTCATTCTAAGACACCAATTGGAGAAACATAGGAAGGAATATGCAGAAAGTAAATAAATAAAGTATATATTTTATGTACGCCATTTTTCATTTACATGACTCTTGTCCAAAGCAACTTACAATTGCTGTATGTCAGAGGTCACAGGCCTGCTGAGATCAGAGACTGAGCTAAACAAAAACAAACAGGCACACTCCCACAGATACAGTCAGTGTATCTGTTGCTAGTTTGCGTACAGCTAACGTACAGTTGGCACATTGGCTTTAATGTATCCCCCTTATTCATTTCAATGAGGCTACTGCTCTGTCAAAAAAACAAAACTAAAGGAAAAAAGCAGGCTCGCCCAGCAATTAAGTTGAACGTGGCTCAAGTCAATGCCAAGTTATCCATGAAAGGACTGTTTTGGCTAATCAAATATGCGCATGAGCACATTCCTGTTAGAATAAGATTACTACAGTTTACCTCACAATCGCTCTGATGGAGGATAAAACAATTGTTGCCACGATAACTCTCTCGAGTTGTAAAAACCTTTCTCACTGTATTATTAACAGCTGCGCAGTAGTGTGGCTTCTGATAAGCCTTCAAATTCATGGAGATATTACTCACATCAGCCTTCCTAATTCAAGTTTCATTGTCTCACCACTTCCTACAACAACACCCCCACACCAACGCATCCTCTTGTGGTTTTTTAAGACCGTGCTGCTTTTAGTCTAAATTCCCAGTTAGAGGATAAGGAGCAGTGTTGTTTCTTCGTTTAAATCCTATCCTAATACTTAAACTGAGTTAAACTAATTAAAATACAGTTTCACTGTGACTTTATGTTTAGAGCAAAGTTGCAAGGCCAAAGCAGATAGCTAACTAGGACAGGTAGGTGTGTAAATCAGCAGACAGGGAGGCACATTTACACATGGGCAAACTGACTGACCCGTGTGCACAAAGGGAGTAAAAGGGAGTAAAAAGCTCTTGTCAGAACCCCACTACTTTGCTTTCCCCCTCCCTCCCTTCTTCAAATCTTTCTATCCATCATATTTATGAATTGTTCAGTAGAATATTGAGCACAGCATGATGAGCTGACTTGTGTGCACAAAATCAATATCATTGTTTGTCATTTCCTTTTTTATTTTGTTTATAGCTGAGAACAAATGAAAGAGAGTGGGCAGGGTGAAAGAGAAATAAAAAGAAAGTAAAAAGCTCTTGTCAGAACCCCACTACTTTGCCTCCCTCCCTCCCTTCTTCAAATCTTTCTATCCATCACGTTTATGAATAGTTCAGGAGAATATTGAGCAGAGCATGATGGGAGTGTTACTGTCTGAAGCCTCGGGGTGGAAGTGTCACTAAGCCCTTCTCATTCAGTCACTTAATTGTGCATTTGTGTGTGTATATTTCCTGTGCATGTGGTACTAGAATATATGTGTATGCATTTACAAGCTTGTGCAATTGGACGAATGCATGTATACTGTGTGTACATTCTGCAAGTTGTTGCATAAATATAGGCACATATGTGTGGGCACAATTTGAGCGAGTCACTTTCTCTGCATGTGCACTAGTGTATGTATGTGGCCGTGTTCAAATTCTCACAGGGATTCACATCATCATCATTACCCTGACAGCTGACAGTAAAATCCATATCAAATCTATAACTCCATTTTCCTGTTTTTGTTCCTTTCTTTCATCACCCGACTCCCCTGCCTCCCATAAATAGAGGCTGTACCATGACATGTCATTAGATGTCCATGGATATATCATAAAAATGCAATGAAACACAGAGACAAAAAGTCAATAAGTGACAAATCCTGGGCCGCTGCATATTTTCCTTCAAGAACATCTTGCCCATTGCATTAACTTCCTTGGAGCTGTCACACACTTTGTCTGACTCAAATGGCCTATATTTATTTAGCATCTTTATCTCTCTAGAGCCATAGACAAGTCCCACTTCTTCTCATCACTGCCTCCATCTTTGTTTTTTTGTCTACATTATGTTTTTCTCTCTCTGTCCTTCATCCCTCTGTCAGTCTCACTCCCATAAATATAAGTTCACCTCCTGGATTTTTTTCATTTTGGTTCAATCTGCAGAGCAGGTGGGCGATGCTGCTCTTCAGTTTGATAAATGTATGTTTAGCAAACACTCTAATTATCTTGACCAGAACTAATATGATAGATAATTACACATTATACTCTCTCTCTCTCTCTCTCTCTCATTCTCTTGGTCTTTCCTCCATTCCCTCCCACTGTTTCTTCCATCCAGTTTCATCTCCCCTCTTTGTCCCTGTCCTTCTCAAGCCCCTTTGTTTGTGGTATCTTTTTTTTCTGAGAGCAATGTGGTGTTTTTCCACTTGTAAATTACATTTGTGAGGTTTTCCTTGACTGTGTCATGCCTTGTGAATGATGTCTGTCTGTGACACTGGACCAGTAATACAATACAGCAGCTACTGAATAAGATTTCTATGTGGTGAATGACATTTACAAAGACAATTGGCACCAGAAACAGGTAGGAGGGAAAACAGAGCAGTCCAGTCTCCACATAGCCCCACAGGTTCTGTTGAAGTTATATATTTGAGTAGGTGCACATCTATGTACAGTACCTTACACAGAGCCGCACCTGACACATAATTCAGCCTTCACAGTAAACTAGTACCTTATTACCTGCCAATCCCGGTAACAACTGTGACAAGTTAATTGTACAACGAGTAACTATATGTATTTGTTGCCATGATACTGGAAGTTAGCATAACAGAGTTGGCAAGTAAAGGATGAAAAAGTCTCCAGTTGTGAGGTGCCTCCTTTTCTATTTATTTTAGTTTTTATTTTCACACCGTTGGTGTATTATGAATCCTGCTTCCAATCACTGCCAGTGGTAAATGTAATAAAAGCCACATTTTAATATTGTCTGTCTGATTCCATCAAGCCAGTTACACACTGAGGAAGGAGAATTATATGTGTTGTTCGTTGTCAGCGTAACAGATATTAGTGCAGATAAAGTGAAATTTGTTTGACTGGCAGAGACATTATTACTTGGCTACATCAGTTTAAAATGACTAGCATGGAGCCAACAGACCTGCTTATTAAACAAGAGGTTTATATTGTCAAATATTTGGCTTTTCTGTCAGAATACAACTGAAAATAGATTTTTATGAACTGTTGTTATTGAGGGTTATATGAGATATTTTATTATGAGTATTACTTATTAAACTTGCATGAAAACATGTATGCTCTGAGTTTGTTTTTTAAAAATTACTATCAGAACATGTAATGAGAAGGTTTGAAGCTAATTTTAGTTGTGCAATGCACAGTAAGAAACTATGGAGGCAATCCTGTATTAGTGGATCACTTAGGGATACTTGAACACTATCATGTGTGTTTTAGTGCACTTCAACCCTTTTTTGCACTTTCACACTTGTTGATTCCCTGCATTTGCCTATAAATATATATTAACTAAATAGCAAACCAGTTTATGAACATCGTAGCCATGCCCTTCACTCAAAGTTTCACACTTTTTGTGGTTGCAATGCACTACTATGTTTTCAGACACTAAGTTATTACCACTGCCTTCTACAATATGGTACAGGTTGCTGCTATCAGCCTATTCTAATCTCATCCCATAGCTCACAATAGCTAAATATACAGTTTCTTACTGTAAATAAACAGAGGAAATAGGAAGCCTTAAGACACAATTACGTTAATTATTAATTAAGTTTTTCAAACTAATATTATAAATATTGTAAATTGGCGCAGCTTGGATAATTAAACTTCAAAGAAGATGTTGCTCTTAAACAGTTTTTGCCATACTTGTTCAATTAAAATTGAGAAAACTCTGATATCAGTAAAATTTGCTCCTGCATCGTTTTCCATTGTGTGTTTTTTGTGGTTGCCATGGTCACGCAGCGAGCTGCAGTGGCGAGTTTAAAAAGAAGTCTAACCGTCAACAACGGAAAGAGCGGCTGCCGCACTTACACACCTTGCCGCCGTTGCCCACTTAAGCAGCACGGCTCTGGTCTTGGTTTTGTCGAAAACAACAGAGGGGGCGGCAAACCTCTCGCTGTCTTAAAGTACTTTTGTATAAAGTATTGACGTAGCTGGTGGGGAAACCATTTGGATTCCTTTAAAAATATTACCGATGCAACAAGGTGAGTCTGAGGCATCGGTTGAATTTAGCAACATTCTGTACTCTGTACTTTTATTTATATATATGTTTAACCCATGGATATTTATGTGTACCAAATGATCCAAGATTAATTGCCAGTCAAATAATTATGGATTAATGGATTACATTGCAAATTCAACCCACAGCCCACTATTCACTGATAATAAACTAAACTAATATGTGAAAGTGCACTTCTTATTAATGCTATTGCTAACACCTTATTATTGAACCAGTACCCTTGCCATTGATAATCCCTCAATCTCACTGAGTATAACAATAACCATCCATCAGGACCTCTATTAATCTCGACATCACTGGCAATAGAACAAAACTGACAGAGATAAAGAAAGGCACAAACGTATTAATAAAAACTGACAGACAGACAACTTCTCTCATGTCACTTCAAGAGACAATATTTCACTGATCTATAGAAGAGAGAGGGACTCCACTGCCTCAGGGTAAAACATAGGTCCAAATTAAATTCCACATTTATTCTCTCCCAGTGCTGCCTTAGGGTATCCCACGACCTCTGCAATTGAAAGGTCATTATCAGAAAGGGTTGGCCAGGAGGAAGGAGGACAAGGTGGGAGATGGAGAGAAGAGAATACTGAACGTGGGGTGGGAGGAGGAAGGGAAGAGGGAGTAAAGGAAAAGAAGAGAAAGAGAAGAGGGAGGAGAGAACAGAACAAGAGACAGAAAGATGGAGATCAGGAGAAACAATAGTGGAAAAGAGGATTGGATTAGATGTGACAGTAAAGCAAACTCTCATTTCAGATATGCTCTACTCATAATCATCTCTTTTTTCAGATCTGTCATTTCTCAAGAACATGTCTGATTCTTTCTTCTCCACAGACAGGTAATCAACTCCTATCAGATCCAGACCTGAAGCTAAAGTACAGATCCGACATTGCTTCAAATATTTGAACTAGCTGTGGTGTGTTTTATTTCAGACTGTCAGAAATTTAAGCATCTTTTGAATTAGGGCATGCCACAAGATAATGAAAAAACAACCTTAATAAATCGTGCCATGCCTGTTATTCAATATGTATTTAACCACTGCTTGGGAATCAAATCCTTATAGAGTGGATTTGGGAATAGGCAGATTTGAAATTCAGTGTCAAAATAAATGAATTGGACTTCAAAATACGATAAGAAACAAAAGATCAGACAGAGCAGCTAATAGTGAAGACAGAGGAAATAATGTAATAAATCTCCTGGAAGTCAGATAACAAGTCCCTGTTGTGTTTAATGGACCCCACAAGACAGCTTCTATCATTTTAACCGACGTGGTACATCATCCATATTTCTGATTTCAAAAGCCATGCAGTGTGAATAATTTCTTCAACATAATGTCGACCACAACTGCTAGATGAAGCTTTTTTAAGTCAAAGTACAGAAGACTTCCAAACATGAAACAGACAATGAAGACGAACTTTCCGCCTTTATTCTTTTTTTCTTTTCTTTCTTGTCTTAAGCCCTTCTCATGATCATGATTGCTTCCTGATTAGACACTTTTAATATCCGTCCCAGTGGGGGGACCGTTGCCAGGGATACAGCCTAGGTTGCAGCGCGGCATGTGGCTAACTGTTACAGCTAAGACATCCCTGGGTTATTTTTCATTAACTGGTCATAAAGGAGGCTCTGTGTGGAGCCATTACAAGTGGCCTCAGATCTTCTCCACAGAGCTCTTAGAGGCACTGCACAGAAAGAAAAAAAGAGCTTGACAGGAAGGGAAATATGTAGGTAATACTGCTTCTCTAAAGAACAGTAAAAGAAGCTATTGTCTTCATTTTATGCACTTTTCCCCCCTAACCCTAATCCGTTTTCTCCCAATTTAGCAAGTCCAAACCCTCCAGACTTTACCTGTCACTCACTGCTAACCCTGCTGTTTGCTCGCGGAAGGCTGCAGACAGACATGTGCTACCTCCGTGACACATGGTGCCCACCAGCCGCTTCTTTTCACCTCGACCTTGCCAGCTCCCCACCTGTGATTGCAGCCAATTATGTTTGTGGGAACACAAAACCAAGCTGGATGTAGTGCTACTGGGAATTGAACCAAGTTAAAGCCATTGTTAAATATTTAAACACCCTGTGCGTCTGGCATATAATGAAAGTCTACCGCTGATAATTTGAACTTACAAGACCTCCAACATCGAGATCTATACTGTAGCTACACAGTGCATGAAAATGTGAAACACAGACATTATGTGGACTGTGTGTTGTACAAGAGGATGCGTTAACCAAACATTCTCCAGTCATTATATGTACTGAATTTTTTTTTAACAATGACGATCCACCGTAACGTTAAGTAATGCCAGATTCTCTGTTCACTTTTGTGGTATTCGCTCTATGGCCAACTTCAGAATGTAGTCCAGCGTTCTAGCTCTTGTTACCCGATCTTTTTTTCTTGTGCCTTAGGTTTTTGGTCCCTGTCAGAGATCTCAGTCTTTCTGACTCCTTCAGTTTTTTCACCCGTTTCTCCGCCGCCTGCCTGCCTGCTCACAAGAATGCCAGCAAGAAATCACTGTTGCACATTCATGAGAAGCTGTCAATAAAACTGTAAAAAAAAAAAAAAAAAATTTATTTATACTATTGGGTCCTCAGGAGTACTCATTGTAACAATATCGCTACAAATTCTAGCTAGCCAAATGTCAAGGCAGCTGAGTGTCCAAATTTTCTTTAGAAAGCCCAATAATTGTATTGTGCTTGATTAACAAGGTGAAAAAAATTGGGATTGCTGTGGAGGATGAACAACAAGCAAGCAATACTGTTTATCAGCCAGCAGCAGCAAATGTTACGGAGAAGCAAGTGGCAGCAAGGAGGTAAAAAGCATTTGCTTCACATGGTGACATGATAAGTGTCTCTGTTCATCTTTTCTCTCCTTGCCCTTAGAAATGCATAATCTAGAAATTCTGTATATTAAATATTATTGTGATTGAGTTGTTTTTGAAAATGAAATGGCATTAAATATGCTATATGTCTCATTATCATAAAACATTTCAATTAAAATGACAGGTAAGATTAGATTATGGCACAATTTCTACAACTCTGTGTGTCAAAATGACGGACAACGAGAAAGTCTAACGTGGCTGTCAAGCTTTCTACTGTCTACATTAGGATCTAGCACACCAAAGATTCAGAGTGAGCCAGATCATCCATCAGCACAATATACTGCAGCCTGACAGAAAACTACACGGAGCCATTGTCATGAAAAATGGCAAACAGTGCAGACAGATATATGAGGCAGAGACTATTACAGAGGCGATCAGCACCAGAATTCTTAATGGATCATTCAGTTTTCTAATGAGTCTCAAGTTCATTTGTGATATGCACAAAATGTGAGTGATCCACATTATCTAAATGCATAAACATTGTAACACTAACAATAATGTAAATGTTGGTGACTAAGTTTGTCCAAACTAGCGTACAAAAAACTGAGTGTAAAAAAGAAAACACTAACAGATGCAGGGTGGCAGAGAATAAGGTGACCATCCTTCCCCCAGATGAAGCTGACCCTGACCTCACTAGTTGTTAACTTAGGATCAATAAATTTTGAATGAACTGAACTGAAAGTAGAGCTGGCCAAGAAAAATAATAACGTTAATTATCAAAATATAATTTTCCTCAATAACAATATAACAAATGTTCAATAAATGTACAATTTTAATTCCTCTGAATAATGAACAAATTAGCACTTACATTTTCTATAAAGATGTTTATTTTGTTGAGGAAAGGGGACTGCAAATTTTACTAATGCATATTTGGTGAATCTTTTTTAATCATAATTGTTTAAACTGTTCTACCTCAGATTTGTTAAGTGAGCCACTGTTTGGCGAGTGTTTGTCATGTT
Source organism: Micropterus salmoides (assembly GCF_014851395.1). Classification (NCBI taxonomy): domain Eukaryota; kingdom Metazoa; phylum Chordata; class Actinopteri; order Centrarchiformes; family Centrarchidae; genus Micropterus; species Micropterus salmoides. The sequence goes on from NW_024044459.1 coordinate 23,791,681, forward strand.
CTGACCATAAAGAATAGTTTAAAACCACAATTAACTATTTGCTTTCTTCAACTTTCATTTGATTGATATTAATATCTTTATGGTGAAAACGCCCATCCCTAATTGAAAGATCTCTACGAGTGCTTTTTCCGTTAGTATTGTGTCACAAACCTCCAAATAGATAACAAAAGAAGTAGAAAACAAGTAAGGAGTCCGCTTAGACACACCTGTTTATTCCTCAGGCTCCGCTCCTCCTTCGCCGGGGTAGTAGTTCTCAATCCTGCTGCTCTGTACCCAGAGTCCTGCTGGTTTTATGTCCTACCAGGTAGTTAATTGCATTCACTTGGTGTCCGAGGTGTAAATCACTCCCTGATTAAACGGAAGGAATGAAAACCAGCATGGCTCTGTGTCCTGATGGTGAAGACTGAGAAATACTGGGCCTGGGTAAGACCTAAGCACGGCTGTTTTCTAACTTGTGAAACATCATTTTAAATAACTTACAATTTCTATTTCTACAGCATTTGTCATAGCTGTAACAGTTTAAAGGTCATTCAAGAGTAGAAATTTCTTACTGCACTTCTCTCTTTTGTGTTCAAACATCATGTAAACGAGAAACCTGTTTTATATTATTGCAGTAGGGGAGATGAGAAATTTCTCCAGCTAGATTTCTCCTGGAGAAAGCCAGTTTCATATCAGAGTATATACATTTAACCAGGTTTCTAAAAAGCTATTTACATACATGCATGCGCAGGACAATGGCGTCAGACATGGAAAAAATGTGAGAGCCTAGTGAAAGAATGAAAGGAGATATAATAGAGATGCATCCTCACATTAGAAATAAGTCCAACTGAAACTGAAGCTAACACAAAGGAATTTCTAGAGCAATAAATAATGTTTGCTTCCACCTGTGAATATTTGAAAAATTGAGGAAAAGCTGTGCTCTCTGCTGGTCAGTCCCCTCACTGTGCTGTCAATCTGCTCAGACACACACACACACACACACACACACACACACACACACACACACACACACACACACACACACACACACCCTCCTTTCCATTCCTCCATTAGCTCCCTTTCTTTAACTTATTTTATTCCTGATATTTGTTTAGGTAACAATACTTTCTAATACTAATTTCTCTTCACTCTACATCTGCATGTCCTTCTTCTTTCTCTTCATTTAATTGTTCTCTCTACTCCTTCCTTTCTGTTCACATGTTGTTTCATCCTTGACTCCCTTGTGTCCCTGGAGACCATCTTCTTGGTGCACAAAAAAAATTTCACTTAAACTCAAACTTTTATCTGATATCGAAATACATAAGCATCAGGCAAACTTGTTACAGACAATTCCAGCAATGGTGACCCTCAACTCTAAAACATATAGTGAGGATGACACTGAAGACTTGAGTGCAATGTTGGGCAAACTGATTATTACAGTATACATAAGATACATGAGATCTTGCTAAAAGGATGCAATTGAAATAATCACTTTTTCAAGAACTGGTAGACGGAAAGGTGTGTTCAGACTGAATATCAAGGGAAGTTTTGTCTGGTGTTATTCACACTAATTTGACTGGTGTATCGTGTGTTTATTTAGCTTGGTAGCAATGTACACACCGGCTGTATGTCTCTGTGCTGCGTTTGTGTGACAGCTCAGTCTCTGGCTGATAACAAAATTCACCAGAAATTTCTTACAGTTATTTTCCCGTAGTTTACCTTCTTTGATTTACTTGTGACTCAATAAAGGCAAAAACCGCCCAAAAAATAATTAATTATTAAAAATGGGAAGCCATGCTTCCAAAATAAGATGTATAACTGAGAGTGAGAGATATCTATGAAAGCTACAAGACAACAAACTAAACGCAGTGATGTGGAGCAGTACACCTACAATTTCCTGCCCTCTGTCATGAGTGCCGAATTACCCTTTAAACTCAGCCTTTCTAGAGAGCAGTGTTAAGATCAGTCCTCCAGACCTTTGCCTCAAGATTTAGATAACACTTCTAACCTTTGGAGTTAATAAGAGTAAACACCAGCTGGTACCCAGAAGGGTACTTGAACATACAAATTGTGTATCCTGAATATTAAAATGCTGTAGCATACACTTTCACTGGACATTTACATAATTTTCTTCTCCATTTTTTCAACACTAGAGTCAGTGAGATTCAATCGCTACGCCTCACATCCAGCTGCTGTGTTTCTTCATTAGCACATTATTTATATGCAAGTAAACACCATCCTGTGTCATACAGGGCAAAGAAATCCAGCTTTCACAAACATTGTCACATTTTCAAATGCAGCAACATTGTTGCCGTTATTTATTTGCTGACATTACCATCAGGTACTGTATACATAATGCTAGAGTGTTAAATAATGTAAAAGTATAAAGACAAGGGTTTTAGCAATATTTCCCATAATTTCATCAAAACAGATGCAATCATACAATACACAGTCTTAGAAATAATGCCACTCTCTGAATTTACAGTGTTTTCAGTGGTCGCTTTGGCTGTGCTGTTACCATCTTATAGTAAGCAGTTTGAAACGGATTCACTCAAGCAGCATCATTTGACTTTCAATGTCACTGAAGATGAACGAACAGATGAAGAAGTTGGTTTAAATCTCCATAATTTGGTGTGGCGTTTAGCTCAGTTAGAAGAGCACGTGCCCCATGTACTAAGGCTTAGTCCTTGTTGCAGCGGCCGGGGTTCAAATCCAACCGGCGGCCCTTTGCTGCATGTCGCCCCCCTCTCTCTCTCCCACATTTCCTGTCCCTCTCCAGCTATACAATCATTAAAGGCAAAAAAAAGCCTGAAAAAAATATCTTTAAGAAAATAACTCTAATTCTACAATGAGCACCCAACTGTCTTTGAAGAATGTGGATTTAGAATTGTTTCAATATTATTGACCTAATTAGAAATAATTTGAAACCAAAATCATTACCTCAACAGCAAAATCCACGCTTAAATCATTCAACAGGGGGCCCTTTTGATTACAGCACCCTCCACTTTCATTTTAATCACTAACGTTTGGCTGTTACTTTTTTATGTTTACGCAGCCAGTTTTTTTGCAATTACGCAACTGAAATGTTCAGTTTCAGTTGGGACACATAGGTCTCAGGTCAGTGAGTATTACAGGGCTAAGTCCCTGTTTGCCGCAACAAGTGGTACAACTATTTATTTCCCTCCACCAACTTTAGCAGAAAAGAAGATTTCAGCAGCATACATGAAAATACTGGCAGCGTAAGCAAAAAACTGCAAGTGGATAGTGTTATAATCAAAAGGGACACTTTTTTGTGCTGAACGTGTAGAATAATTCGTTGAGGTAATTTTTTGGTTTCAAATCATATTTCTTGTCGCTTGATTAGATGTATTTAATTTGATACTAGAGATTTAGTTCAATAATATTGAAACAATTCTAATTCCATGGAAATATGCCATCATTACTTTTACAAATGTTATTGATACCCTGAAGGCAGTAGACTTCTAAATGGCAAACCTGTTTGGATCTGAGGTTTAGATAAATCTGTGAGTCTCTGTGAGGCACTCTTGTATATCTTTGCCTTAAGATTGGGTGGTTAGTGGCTTAATTAAGATTATCTTAATAGAATATCTCTATAAATACGGCTAATTTACTACAATAACAATAATAATACGTATAATATGTATTGTAATTGTTTTCAAATGCAATTAAATTAAGTTATACCTAAATTTGGAAAGAGTCAGGTATGTAAATATATCACATAAGGTTTAAATTATCATCGGTTTGAGAAAAACCGTCTGGAAAGCGGGCGGGAGAGAGGAACAAGGAAGATCAAAGAAAAAGGGAAAGGAACAAGAAATTAATTATCATGAATTGTGACCTGTTTTCTTCAGCATAAATGAGCATTAAGAGGAGGAGTAAAAGAAGAAAAGACACAGTCAAAGAAAATTAACTGCTGGAAAACAGGACCCTTGGCATAGTGGGTCAGATGCTACCGCTGTGATGGCCCATTTATGTAAGTATGTATAAGGCATGTAATGCTGTTTTACTCCATCTTAGACTCTTCTGTTAAGTAGGTTTCGGCAGCTTTACAACTGAAACATGGTGTGATGGAAACTGGGAAAGAGACTTACTTTAGCCAGTAGTGACAATGCCAGACGTTCTGTGGCTGATTTGAAAACCGCTGACTGCTGCTTTTTGTAGTGCTCCTCTGTCTTCTTTTCTGTCTGAAAGCAAACACATAGCATTCACACACACATTGCAATGAGGATATGAATGTTTTCTGTCAAATAATAACAGAACTGTATATTTCAGACTAATCAATTTCAGGACATATATGTCAGAGAAAAGATTGATGAATGCCTATATCAATGGTTCTTCTTACCTCATACTGTCCTGGACTTGGGGCCTTTATCGATTCCTTGTTGTGGAAGATGAAGTTGCGTTGAGCGATGGAGCCAAAGCCTCCCTTCCTGGTTCTCTCTAAAAATGCCTTTTTAAAACTCTCCTGGGCTAAACCGTGCTCAAACACATTATAGGACCCTGGACCTGCACAAAGTACAGAAAGATGGGATTATTTGTGAAGAGTATGTTTTTATACTTTCTTTTCACCATCCCAAGGTAAAATGGTCATGGACAACAGTGCTTACTTTACCTCAAACCTGTTAGTTCTGTCCAAACCTGTACAATGATGCAAAGTAATTTACATAGACTTACAGTGAAGACACAGACATTAGACACATGTAGCGTAGGTGTAACTTTGGCTTAGTGTTTTTAGTTTTGGCAGCGTGTGTAGCATTCATGTAGTGTTGGCTTACACTGAAAATGACACATGCACCACACCTGTGTTACACTAAATTTCATTAGGAGACACTCATGTGTTACTGCTATTTTAATAGTTGTCTCCTCAACAGTACAGCACTATGTGCACTCTCATTGTCTACATGTATGAAAGCCTGCTTTGGTAACACCTTAAGAAGAAAATTCTCAAAAACAAACAATTCATTTCTAATAATACTGAGAAAGCCCCAGGAACTACACATTTAGAAAATACTCAAAAGCAATTTAGAGACCCAAGCAAATGAAGAAAACATTTTCACAAATTTGACGACACAGAATTCGTGATACAAAAACTGAAAAGGGTTAGACAGACACAGAAATTCAACACTATATGAGGCAACACAAATGAGAAACACTTAAAAAAAAAAGAAGTCTGGTGTGGATTTTTACATTGCACTTATCAGAATAAATTAATACATATATGCTACAAAATCTGTGTATGGTTCATTCTTTCATTAATTCGTTTCAAAACCAAATCGTTTTTTGGTTTTTCTGTTTTAAAACCAAAATGGAAAACCAAAAAACAGATATCTGTTTTGTTTTTCTGTTTTAAACCCATAACTGAAAAAAAGGAGCTGCATTTTGTTCTATGTTTGACCAGTATTGTATCCCTACAACCCGTTCTCATCAATCGTCACTTTTGGCATGGTCAAGGTCTATCGGTGTCTGTTTGTAACACACTGGGGATCCCTATAACGTCATAGGTCAACGCAGTGGGGGAAGCCCTGTAGCGTCAGTTTGTGACGGTAAAGGAAGGTATATGATATTTAACAGAAAAGACTGAGTAAGAATGTGGTTGGGGTGAATGGAGGGCCAGAACCAGGACAACAGTGTTTGTGTACAGTGTGAAACAAAAAGTCAATATTACATATTAGTTAGTTATTTATTTTATTTTATAGACTATAGGCTAAGGCTATTTCTTTTCAAGTCGCATCTCATATCATGTAGAATATAGGCTACCTGTTTTGCAGGGTCGCGTCAAGCTGGAGGAGCCACTCAAACACTTAGAATTCTCCCATTTCTAGCTTAAGTACGTCAGCATCAAGGAAGCATTTTGTTTTGGGCTGATCTGATGCAGCTGGTTAACTGAGCGATCTAAGAAAATAGCCGAATATGTTTATCAAGAGTTTTTTCTCGAGGCTACAGCCAAGTAGGGAACTACGGGGGAGACAGGGGGAGCTTTACTCCCCTGAATTTCCCCTGAAACATGATTTGTAATATTTTGGGGGGTCTCTAAAATATCAACAATATGCTATTTTTGCCATTCATTTTCTGTAGCCTATCATCATGGATCATGTGTAAATCAGTAGCGTCAGGCTTCATCCAGCCAGAGGGATCATCGACCATCCACAGCGCACCAGGTCCTCCCGCAACCTCCTCTCTCTCGCCCTGTACGCACCAGCGCCCGCTCCCTCTCCGGCGGTAGACCTATGAGTTGTGTTGCCAGTGGAACTGGCGTACTGGATGGTCAGTGGTCCGATGCTCCTAATCCATGTGTTCTTGGAGGCTCTCCGCAGCGCCGCGCAACTTTCTAAATTCTTCCATCTCAGAAAATAAAGGTCAGGTCGAAACAGTGTAGCCTAGAGAGGCTGAACGAAAATTACCCGAACCTTTTAATCTGTGTATGATTCGTTAATATACAGCTAGCTGAATTAACTAATAACAGTTCATGTTTGCTCTGTAGCCTGCCTTTTGATGTAGCCTACTGACAACTATCAGTGAATTAATTTTAAACTGAAGAAATCTTAGGGAGGATTCTCAGGAAAGGGTTCTTGTTCCAGTTGCTAGTGAGTTACAAACTGAACGTTGAGCCAATAGCAAGCTCCGGTACTGCAGCTATATAATAATGTCCTGTTTTTCAAACAAAAAACCCACTTATGTTGATGTTCAAGCTCATCTTAATTACATTTAATCAGGCACCACCATCGCCCAAGTTTTTCTGATATGGTTTTGAAACAAAATAATCAAAGAACGAACCATACACGGATTCTACAAGAGTCCAAAATTGATTGAAAACAAATTAAACAACAAAAATACATGTACGCCTAATACAAGTACACCTTCTGTACAAAGTTTAATGAGATGACAGTGAAAAAAAGGAAGGCCCTTAAAAGCAGCCATGAGGCACTACTATGATATTTTTGCAGTTTCACATTAACATTTCATCTTTCCAGACAAATCGTAGAATGTCCCCAAATTCAATCATACTTTTGAGAGTGTCCGGTGGTAAAGTCTGAAGGGTTTTTTGATATAAATGGCTGTCGTTCAGATTATGAAACCTCGGTATTAAAAAAAATAAAATGCATGTACATTTTTGATTTCATATTATTGATTACAATTCTTTTTTTGAGTTACAATTTTAAACCTATTTTAGTCGCACTAATTTCAAAGGCTAAATGCAAATACGGACTTTGGAAATTACTAATACCTCTACAACCCACAGAGTACGGTCTAGACCTGCTCTTTTATGAAAAGCGCTGTGAGATAACTGTTGTTGTGATTTGGCGCTACTTAAATAAAATTTAATTGTATTGTATTGAACAACATAATGGTTCAGCACTCTTGGGACAATACAAGGCGCGCACACACACACACACACTGCACAAATTCATTTCAAAATGGTAATACAAGTTGCAAAGTAGTACTTATTCTTAATTATAACTTTTAAATTGAGTACAATGGTCAGACCGAGAGTTAGAATCTGAACTTTTAAAGAACATAGATTTGAAATGAATGAGAGGGGGATTCTAATGTAAAAACAAAACAACAAAGCAAAACAAAGCAAAACAAATACTTTCCTCAGACCTTATAAGGTGACACTCAAGTGCCAATGAGGTGTGACAGGGTATGGCTATTCAAAGACAAGCCTCAATTATTGACTGTAAGAGCTAGATCCATGTTAAGAAGTCTATTTGTGTATAAGAAATCTGTGCAAAGCAACAACCTTCTGTCTTTTGCGCAAACAGAGCAATGCCAGATATCTCCAAAAGAGCACAGCATAAAGTAGATTGGCACACACAACAGACTGACCTGGTGTGGAGCCTTTTTTGTGGTGATGAGTAAAGCGCACTGCACTGATGCCAAATGCACTTTTCTTCACTCCTGTGGTCTTCTTCAACAGCTCCAGGGCACAGCGGGGATCATTATATACACCAACAGGGGGCGACACTTCCTTCACAGGACCAAACCTCTAATAGTGGGAGATGAAAGGAAATGAGACAGATAAAGAAGAAAGAGAACGTCAAGGCAGGAAAGAGAATTGGAACTGTACAATTTAATAAAACAGAGATCCGCACAGTTTTAAAATGACAAACAATCCATTTATTTTCTCTAACCAGTGCCCATCCAGTAGTCAAAAACAAATCCTGCTTTGTTTTTTTGCTTTATCCACAGGAAAAAAATGACAGAGCTGTGAGACTGAACCTGACCAAATACAGACTAACTGCCCACAAGTCTGTAACCACACTATCAACCTTGTGGGGTTTTACTACTCATTACACACCAGAAAGCAAACTTGGTGTATTTGATTTGAGGAAAGGCCAAGATTCTCATGGTAATACTGTGTAAGCACACACACTAACAGACACGTTTCCAATACTGCCATTGTTACTAATAAAGGCAGCGTCTTGCAAGGAGAATGAACAACAATCTACTTCTGAGAAATGTTTATTGATAGGCATTCATGAAATTTCTAACAGTGTTAGCAGTGAATTAGGTTATATATAGTACTTTCATTTATGGATTGCCAAAACCAAAAGAGTCTACAGCTATAATATATGTGGCTGTACTTTAACACAGAGGTGCTTTCAGCTAAATAGTAATGATAGTATAGCGACATGCATTAGTAGTAATGCACATAATATCTTGCATTATTATATGGTATAATGTTGAACATGTTATTACAAAGTTACAGTGCATCTTGGGGAGGACTAAAAAGTCTGTACCAAGTTTCAAATGCCATACCCTTTCAAAATTCTTTTATTTGTCAGTCTGGACGAAAGGACTGGCAGACCGACAGACTGATATTGCCATTCACAGATGGCAATTGCATGCAGACAACTGAAAAGCTGTCTCACAAAATAAAAGCACACTAAACTGAAAGAAAACAAAACAAAGACAAAAAAAAATTAACAAGAAAAAAGTAAAAATAAGAAATGGATGAGATAAAGAGTAAAAGAGAGTAATGCATACAGATAGAACAAAGTGGTGAGATGAGGAGAGAGAAAATGAGAAGGGATAAACTGCATCTGCAACTCAGAAAAATAATGATGCACACAATCAGGTATGTGATGTTCTCTGACTGTGTTGCTGATTCAGCACTGCGACTGCTTGGCAGCCTCACTTCCAGGATATAAATGTGTTTATCTGATAGCCTATTACAACAACACAGGCAATCAAGGGACCAAAGCAGATAAGTTGCCTTTTCAGGCAAAATGACTGAAGGTGAACAGTGTTTCCATGTAACTCTAAATTTCTCAACTGAACCATTCAGCAGGTTGTTATCGAACACAACAGAGGAATAAAAAGAACGTGATTACTTCAAATACCAGCATGTCCACATTAACAATGCCATGCACGCACACACACACACACACACACACACACATACTGTACATACACTCTGAATCAGTTCCACAGATGATGTTCAAATTATAAGAATGATCTTTAATATTATCCACTTGTTGGAAACGTGGAATCGTTTTCATTAAAATAAGATTCAGCCAATGGAAAATTTGTTGTGGGGTAATGACAATTGTGTTAGTAATGCACAGTTGAATTATTGAGCTTTTAGTCAAACAGGAGAAATGAGAGGATACAAAGTAAAGAGGTATGGCTGAAGAGGAAGGAAATGGTGAGACGAGAAAAAAAGAGAGACAGGAGTTACAAGACATGCTGTTTCCAAGGCCAAAACAAACTGTGTTTATTCAAAGTCAGGCGTAGAAGTGGGGTTTGTGGCCATCTGTCAATCCATCGCTGTTGTACTGGCTTTGATAAAGCCTCCTTCATGGGCACATTTTTTCTCTCACAAACTGACCGACTGAGCTTTGTTGGCACTTCACATTGATCTTTTTAACGGTCTATTTTTTTTGCTATGCTTCCTGTTGTTCAATTTCCAAACACATATGGCAAATGCCAAAGGAATGCTTTTGAAATTCATGCCCAGAGCCAAAATGTTCTCCATGCAAGGTGCCTCTGTAGGCACCTCAGTGACAGAACATCTTAACATCTGTCACTGTGGATTAATGAGGCCACAGAGTGATAGAACAGTAGAAGTAGTGTTAAGTGCCCTCATGCCCCTCTGGCACCAAAGAAAACCCCAACTCCACTGTTGAGATAAGTGTAGACTGAGTGTGAAGAGAATTTTACAGGCACTAAAACTGCATATAAGTCAATGTAAAGACACAAATCCACCATGGGCTGCCAAAAAAAGGCAAAGATGCATCTTGTGGGTTCAAAAAGTTTCAACTTGAGCAACTTTTTCAGCCCAGGTTTTATTGCTCCAATTTCTTTTGGAGGAGCATGTGTGTGTGTGTGTGTGTGTGTGTGTGTGTGTGTGTGTGTGTGTGAGAGTATGTGTGTGTTTGTGTGTGTGAACATGCGTCACAAGAAAATCAAAGAAGGTAAACTACGGGAAAATAACTGTAAGAAATTTCTGGTGAATTTTGTTATCAGCCAGAGACTGAGCTGTCACACAAACGCAGCACAGAGACATACAGCCGGTGTGTACATTGCTACCAAGCTAAATAAACACAGACTAAACAAACGATACACCAGTCAAATTAGTGTGAATAACACCAGACAAAACTTCCCTTAATATTCAGTCTGAACACACCTTTCCGTCTACCAGTTCTTGAAAAAGTGATTATTTCAATTGCATCCTTTTAGCAAGATCTCATGTATCTTATGTATACTGTAATCAGTTTGCCCAACATTGCACTCAAGTCTTCAGTGTCATCCTCGCTATATGTTGAGGGTGAGGGTCACCATTGCTGAAATTGGCTGTAACAAGTTTGCCTGATGCTTGACAGGTCATTAGCGATAAAAGAAAAAAGTAATACTGCGACTCTCAGTCACTAAAAGCTAATTTGATATATAAAAGTGAAAGTGAAATGTTTTTTTGGTGCATAGTACAGTATAGGACGCACCAAGAGAGAAGATGGTGTGTGTATATATATATATACACACACACACACACACACACACACACACATATATATATACATACATATATATATACACATACATACATATATACACACACACACACACACACACACATATATATGTATATATATGTGTGTGTGTGTGTGTGTGTGTGTGTGTGTGTGTGTGTGTGTGTGTATATATATATATATATATATATACGCACCAAGAGAGAAGATGGTTCCAGGGACACAAGGGAGTCGAGGATGAAACAACATGTGAACAGAAAGGAAGGAGTAGAAAGAACAATTAAATGAAGAGAAACAAGAAGGAAATGCAGATGTAGAGTGAAGAGAAATTGAATGATAAAAGAGGGGAACAGAAGAGTATTGTAACCTAAACAAATATCAGGGAAAAAATAAGTTAAAGAAAGGGAGCTAATGGAGGAATGGAAAGGAGGGAACAAAAAGGGAAATGGAGGATGAGTGGGGGTGCAAAGGAAAGGGGAATCGAGGCATGTTTGTCGAATTGATGCTTTGATATTGGGAAATTGGGAAGTCAAAGGGAGGAGGAGAGGCGAGAACTGGAAGAGTCCAGCTGTTCCTCTTATCTTCCCCTCCCTACCCCCTTCCTTCACTCCCTCCTTCCCTCATTTCCTCTCCATCCCTCCGCAGGGTAACAGTGTCAGATGGAAACGGACTCACAGGGAGACGAAGATCTAAGAAAACTGTCGCTCTTAGTTCTGCATTGGAGATGACTTGTCACATGTGCGACACACACACACACACACGGTCACAGACGTTCCTCGGTGGGTGTCAGTGACGACATCACAGGGTCGACGCACTAACACAGCATGTGGCCAAGGAAATTAGGTCAGAGCCAACTATGACACACACAGATCAAATGAATCCCAGAATCTAGCATGTTGTTCTCACCACGAAACTAGGAAAATGTTTTAGGTTTCAGACAGTATTAAGGTAATTTCCGAGAACCAGTATGTGTGTGTCTGTGTACGTGTCAATGTGAAAATGTAGGTGTGTTCATTTGCATGCATGTCAGTGTCTTGTGTCTATATCTGTCTGCAGATGAAATTCGCACGTGTATGTCTGAATTTTCGATGTGTGTGTATGAGCATACGCTGTCACATTGTGCCTGTGTGTCAGAGTGATAATTAAAACATCAGTCAGAAAGTTTCTCAGGAGTGAATCTGTGGGGCAGAGCCACGGAGGAGTTCAGCTATTCCTGAGACGTAAAACTACACATTTTCACATCCTTCATCTCCGCTCCTCTGAGTCTCTTAATAAACTCATCTTCACCCCCATCTGAAAAAAAACTCCACTCCCAGCACATCAATTAAACAAGCAAAGCCCGGCTCAGTGTCTTGGATCTGTAAGTTAATCTTAAATATTCCATATTTAAATCCAGTCTCTTTTGAGAAATTGTAAATTGAATATATTTGCCTCCCATAGATTACATCTAAGAAGTATTTTCAATATGGTGCAATTGTTTTCTCTGTGTATGGCGCATTATGTAGAGTAATACCACTAAATTTATGGATCTTAGCCGGTTAAATCCATATTTGTGCATAATGATCTCCATCCCAGAATCAAGCCAGATTTGCATTATTACAGCAAATGTACAAGCTAAAGACGTTGAAATGGTTTTATGCGTAAATACATGTTGCTTCATGAGATTACAAATTATATAAACAATGAATCAAATGACTATGTGCAATGTGACAGGTCACAAACCTACAGGGAATTATTACCCGACTCTCAGTTATCCTCAGCCCAATAGCAAATTTTACAGCTCACTGTTTTGGTTTTATGGCCCACAACTTTACTGTTTGGTTCACTGTCAGCGCTCTCATCAAACTCATTTTCAGCCACAGCAGCCAGCCATTACAAGCAAAAAGTCTACTGTACAGGTCCCGCAGAGTAGCTGGGGAACACAGTAAAGCTTTTAGCAACTAAAAAGTCAGATATTTCAGGAGATGGTGGAAATCAAAGCAGAATTAAAAGGAGAGTGAATATTAGATTTAAATTTGTCAGGTAGCCAGAAACATGACTCCAACAAGTTTGCCATATTAACTTTATAAGTAGATTACAGGCCCTGTCATCCACGAGGCACAAAGCGGGGCACAGCTCAGTGCAAGTGTCATTGCTAGTTTCAGACTAACAAGGTTGTCATTTTCACACCCAGCGTCCACGCTATGTAAGTAGCAAATGTAGTTGTGCCCGTCTGTGCGCCCATGAAAGTGATGTTGTTAAAATGAAAAGAAAATGAGGTGTGGTCAGACTTATTGCTATCTTGAGGCAGCAGAAAGGGATTGTGCCAAGAGACAGAACCGAAGTGTCTAACAGATCCGGAGGCCGACCAGGAGGCAGTCCCAAAGGCAAAACCCCTCTGGAGGCTGGCGGCTAAGACAAACTCCCTTTGGAGGCCGGTGGTAAAAGCGGAACCCCTCTTCAGGCAAAAGCAGAATCCATCTGGAGACCAGTGCAAGGGCAAAAACCCTCAGGAGGGCGGAAGCGAAGGCGGTAGAGAACAGGATCAGATTCTGATGGCCGGAGTGCAAGACCAGAGGTCAGCAACAGAGCAGCTGGGCTGAAGGCCGTCAATAGCTGCTGCAGCTCAGGAGGAGCCAGGGGTGACTGCTGCAGCCTGCGCTTTAAGTCTGTGGAGTTCTTTATGGCTGCATGTAAACCCTTGAGAGCAGAGGACCACTCTCTTAGATCCTCCATCAACAACTTAATGTCCGCTGAGACATAATGTGGTCAAATATTTGAATATACAGTTTGCTGAGTGCAGACACAGGAGTAAAGGGGTTAGGACCCAAATATAGGACACTTCGGCTAAGCAGGTACAGTTCTCAGTGTTATACCCAAAAATGTTGGCGATTTACACTAGAGGTGAGGCAGCAAAACTGAGCAGTGAGACTGAATTAAAATGACTGACATGAAAAGGTGCTACATGCTCATTTAAATAGTCTTCCAGCCATCTGTGGCGCTATAATTTTGCTTACTTACTTTCTGTTCACAGTAGAATTCCACAAAGCTGCCTTTTTCTCTTTTTGTCAACATTGTTGAGGATGCAGTTGTCTTGTCTGAATAAGCTTTCCTTTAATTGTCAATCGTTACGTTCAGTGTGAGCACACATGTTGTGGTCGGTCAACTGATCTGTACAGTGAGTCGATGATTCGATGATTCGATGATTCGATGGGCGGAGCCTGATTCAGCTGTCAATTTCACATTCGAAGCTTCGCAGCGCAACAAGGATCATGCCATTTTGGCGATATTGGGGTGCTCAACATCTGATTTTACATAGAACAAGTTTTTTCCCAATAAGTTAATATACAGCCTATTACAATATACATTTCAACATTTAATGCTGTAAATAAACATGTAAAAAGAAAAAAAATTTCAATAAATGTTTTTAAAAGTGCGTAAATAAATCCAAAATTGTAACCCTAACCCTGGGTCGTCAGTGCACATGTGTAGGTGTAGCACGCGTGTGTGTGATGGCGGAAGAGGAACACTTGCTGAAGAGACTGAGCCCCAGCTTCACCAGTTTTGTGCCGAGTTGTACGCACCTCGCGGGACTTTCAGGATAATTTATCACCGTTAATGAACCACACAAAGAATATTTTATCGTTTTTAAATAGCCGGCTACTTGAAATAGACCCGCGAGGAACCACGACGTGCATAAAGTTGTCGGCAGCACGGCATGCAAAACTCACACAAAGCTAGGAGAGAGAGAGAGAGAGAAAATGGTCTTCAAAATTTACAGTGTAAGTTGAATGAAAAGAGACTGCAGCTCTGCAGCTTCTCAAGATTAAAGAAGAGCTACCGTGTGTAACCCCCCCCCAGACAAAGGTAATGGGTCTCACACTTCCGAGAAAGACATCACTGTAGTTCTGGAGTCAGATACTGCTGAATGCATGGCAATATTAACATCAATCCAATAGGAAGGTGGAAGCAAAAACAAAAAAAAATAAAAATAAACCCTGGTGGACAAAAGCAGTGCTAAATTTGCTAGAGAAAGAACCTGCGCTACATAGTACAACCTGATTCACCTGAAAATGTACCCACAAGCCTGCACACAAAGCACTAAATGGCTTTTCTGTGAGCTACAGTCCCCTCCAAAAGTATTAGAACGGTAAGGCAAATTCCTTTGTTTTTGTTGTTCACTGAAGACATTTGTGTTGAAGATCAAAAGATGAGTATGAGACAAGAGTTTCAGCTTTTATTTTCTGGTATTCACATCTAGATGTGTTGAACAACTTAGGACATATCACCGTTTGTATTAGACCACAGCATTCTTAGGTGAGCAAAAGTAATGGAACAAATAAAGTAAATAACATTTAATATTTGGTGGCATAACCCTTGCTTGCAATAACTGCCTCAAGCCTGCGACCCATTGACATCACCAAACTGTTGCATTCTTCATTTGTGATGCTATTCCAGGCTTTTACCGCAGCTTCTTTCAGTTCTTGTTTGTGTCGGAGTGTTTCTCCCTTCAGTCTCCTCTTAAGGAGGTGAAATGCAGCTCTGTTGGGTTAAGGTCAGGTGATTGACTTGGCCAGTCTAAAACCTTCCACTTTTTTCCCCTGATGAAGTCCTTTGTTTTGTTGGCAGTGTGCTTTGGGTCGTCCTGCTGCATGATAAACTTCCTCCTGATTAGTTTCAATGCATTTCTCTGTAAATTGGCAGACAAAATGTTTCTGTCCACTTCTGAATTGATTCTGCTGCTACCATCATCAGTTACATCATCAATAAATATTAATGAGCCTGTTCCAGAAGCAGCCATGCACGCCCAAGCCATGACATTACCTCCACCATGCTTTACAGATGAGCTTGTATGCTTCGGATCATAATCAGTTTCTTTCTTTCTCCACACTTTGGCCTTTCCATCACTTTGGTAGAGATTAATCTTGGTCTCATCAGTCCATAAGATTGTGTTCCACAACTTTTGCGGCTCATCTCTGAACTTCTTTGCAAATTTCAATCTGGCCTTCCGATTCTTCCTGCTGATCAGTGGTTTGCATCTTGTGGTGTGGCCTCTATATTTAAGCTCTCTGAGTCTTCTTCCAATAGTGGATTGTGATACCTTCACCCCTGCACTGTGGAGGTCGTTACTGATGTTTTGGGGGTTTTCTTCACAGCTTTCACCATATTTCTGTCATCAACTACTGTTGTTTTCCTTGGCCGACCTGTTCGTCGTCTGTTGCTCAGTACACCAGTAGTTTCTTTTTTTTTTCAGGACATTCCAAATTGTTGTGCTTGCTATGCCCAATGTTTGTCCAGTGGCTCTGGTCGATTTTCCTTCTTTTCTCAGCTTGACAATGGCTTGCTTTTCTCCCATAGACTGCTCTCTGGTCTTCATGTTGGTTTATCCTCTTTAACAGGAAATGCAGTCTGTATAGGTTTGAACCAAGGATGAAAATTTAGTCTAGTCATGCAGAGCTGTTTTAATGTTTGGACAATCAACCTAAAAGACAACACCTGGGCAACAAGAAACATCTGTCAGTCAAATGTTTTGCTCACTTGAAAAATGGATGGGTTCAAACAAACGGTGATATGTCCTGAGTTGTTTAACACATCTAGATGTGAATACCAGAGAAATGAGAGCTGAAATTCTGAAATCTTGTCTCATACTCATCATTTGATATTAAACCCAAATGTCTTCAGTGAACAACAAAAACAAAGGAATTTGCCTTACCGTTCCAATACTTTTGGAGGGGACTGTATGTCTATTTCTGTTTGCATTGTACCTCAGTCTGAGAGAGGAATGGGCAAGTGAACATTCCACTGGACTTCAGAGGCTTCTCAAACTGACTTCTGATGTGGTACTGGCCCGGACCAGGAACTCCCTGATGGGAAGCAGAAAGCAAGAAATGTACAGTAAATACAAGGTAATATTTGTATTTACTTTGGTGATATCACTTTTCATGTAGTTCTGTCAATTAGAAAATAAGGAGACAACCTGAGGGAGCCAAATACACACTGAGAGGTGTTTCTGAGTTAAATGAAAGGCACTCACATGTGAGGAAAAGACTATTATGAAGATAAACTAAAAAAAGACAAGGTAGAGAAAAATGAAGCAATGCCAGATGAGTGAGCAACTCATGAAAACACAGAAAAGGCGCAGTGAGAAAAAGCCCTTTTCTTTCTCTGCTCAGCAGTTAAGTCATTTATGTTTAAAAAATAGACTGGGGAGAGAAACATAGTCATAGGAAACAATTTTGTCCACTGCACCATTTCAGCACAGTAATTACTGTAACTAGCACACAAGCTAACAACACGCACAGAGATGCTGACAATGAGAGGTAAGGAAACACACACACATTCACACATTCCCTAATGCAGAGCCAGGACATTTTTGTATTTGTGGTAAACCCACAAGGTTGCTGGGCCAGAGGTGGTTTAACTGGGTCTGCAGTAAAAGAGCATGGATTTCTGTGGAGACAACTGAATTTTGAGAGGGAACAGTGGTGAATTTCAGCACAATATGTTTTCCCCATGCCTTAGGACAGCTCAATCTTTATTCATGAACACTGACTACAATGTTTCCTTTCCAGAAATGAGGGGGGGGGGGGGGGGGTAATCCCAGACGGGGTAGGAAAAAAATTTGATTGTAGAAATTATTTTGAGAAATTCTGCCCTCAAAGTTGAGACACTGAAGTTATACATGTTTTTGTCTGTAAGATATTAAGATATATTTTTTTCTACAACTACAAAGCTTTTTTTTAACACGTTTACTGATGATGATATACAACCACAGGCTCTGAAAATAACA
Organism: Micropterus salmoides; assembly: GCF_014851395.1. Lineage (NCBI taxonomy): Eukaryota > Metazoa > Chordata > Actinopteri > Centrarchiformes > Centrarchidae > Micropterus > Micropterus salmoides. The sequence continues at coordinate 23,809,420 of NW_024044459.1, forward strand.
ATGGCCTAGTGGATAGCACTGTGACCACACAGCAAGAAGGTCCTGGGTTTGAACCCCAGTCGTCCCAGCCTTTCTGTGTGGAGTTTGCATGTTCTCCCCGTGTCTGCGTGGGTTTTATCTGGGTGCTCCAGTTTCCCCCACCATTTAAAACATGTTAGCTAGGTTTTCCAGTCAGTGCCGTTTGACCTGGCACTACATGGCAATCTGGAGTTGGTCCCCGGGTGCTGTACAGTGGCTGCCCACTGCTCCCTTCAGGGATGGGTTAAATGCAGAGGATGAATTTCACTGTGTATGTGACAATTACACCTTTTTTTACAAGCTCTGAAACAATGTAATACAAAATACAAATGCATATACCAATACAGTATAATTAAAATAACAGTACAGAAAGTACAACCAAAATATCTCATTTGAATGCTTAATATTTAAGGTAGATAATCCTAAATCCACTGTTAGACAGTTGTGCCAATTTTTGTTTATTTTCCCCTGTGGGACCGGTACTGCTTCCCCACTTCTAAAAATAACAAGTGCTGTGGCCATGACAACATCTTCATTTTAAAGATGAACTGACAATGAACTTCATACTTACAGGGTAACATCAGGCATTGCATTGGTACAACTCCATTTGTTATGTTTGTGATTGCAGAGATACACACGATAATGGTTTGTTAAAGTGGTTTGTTCAGTCATTGCCCTTGCTATGTCAGAATGTCTATTTAATGGGAAAATCCTACACACAGACTCTTAAACTCTATGGGACACGCACAGCCAAGCCATTAGCAGCAGACTGTCTGCTGATCTCTAGGAAGTAAAGGTGTTTGTCCTGAGTGTCCCCGCTGTGGGTAATGACCCATCTGGTCAGTGTATGTGTGTGTGGGAATACATGTGAGTTGAGGTGTTGTCAGGTACTAATGATGATGGATGGAGGGGCAGCCATCATGGTAGGGGGTCCAAATATGGCATGGTGCACACATACAAGCATACACAGAAGGCAAAGTTGTTGATTCAAAGTCACAGCATAAATTGTACGTTAGAAAATATTTTCATTTTAGTAGCCATATATTATATAAATAGAGCTACAATAAACACACTAAAATGACATGTAAAATAAACTACGCACAAACTAAAACCTAAAATCGAGGAGAGGCAGCAGTGCGAAATGTTCAAGGAAAGAGAGGATGAGAAGAGAGGAAGGCGTAGGAGTCCTTGACAGAAAGAATACATTCACCTCTCCCTCCACAAATCCTGCCCCACATTTTTCAGACTCAGCCTCACCCACTCTACCCCACCGGCCAGAGAAGTAAGGCATCACAAAGCATTACTCTGCCAGCACACTCAAGTTCATATGCAGGTGAGTAACTCCCTTCCACTCAATCGGCTCCAATGTATCAATGTGTGTTTGTAGTGTGTGTGTGTGTGTGTGTCTGTGTGTGTGTGTGTTTGTAGTGTGTGTGTGTGTGTGGTTGCTGGTTTATGATTAAAGCTTATGTTCTACTGCCCTCTATCGGTGAACAGATGAACTGGCATAAAAGAGGGATGAGGGGGTTTGACTCATTTCATCTTTAATCTACAGTACTTGAATAAATCCAGATTAAATCCAAAGTACTTACCCTTACTCTGTTCTCACTGTAAATCACAGTGCCCTATTATGAGTCACTGTGAATCTGCAGTTTTCAAATCCTATTGTGTTATGAATTTATCTGAGTCAAAGTGCAGTGAATAAAGCGGAGAAACTGCCAAAGAAAAATAATACCTACTTAGGCATTAAAATACTCCTGAAACACGTCAAAGCATAAATATCAAGTTAAAATAGGCAGAAATTGGTAACACGTGAACATTAGGGCTTTCAGCAACTGCAGGGACATGCAAGCAAATTTTGTATACAAGATGCAGTAATATCCATAATGTGGTTATAATAACTCTCAATGTACTCGTAATTAAGTTTTATTGATAAATAAAAGATCAAAAAACATTCTGAAGCAGTCTGAACAAAACTGTCAGTATAGCTTTACTATACTGTCGTCCACTGTAATAGTCAGGGAGAAGGGATTGTGTGTACTGTAACTGAATTACATCTCGTGCTCTTAAAGACAGCCAGATTGATAAAATAGAATGTATGAATATTTGCATATAAACCTACAAACTGGTTCTCAAAGTTCCCTGCCACTTCTATTTCCTCAGTTTGTTTTAGTTCTAAGACTGGTTAATGTGTAAAATAGTAGGTAAAGTCCTCTTGTTCTGGCTTTTCAGGTGGGGCTGTCCAAATAAATTCCATGAACATGAAATTGCAATGATGGCTGCCATGTTTATTGATATTTATTAAAGCAAGATTATTTAATATTTGAAAGAATGTGTATTCCTCCTTTCAAAATAGTTGAATTTATAATTAGTTTTAGTAGTAGCTAAAGCCTATACTTGGAATGACCATACTTAACTTAACACGTCTGCATTGTGCTATTCCCATGAGCCTCATTTCCAGCAGCATCAGGCAGCTCAGATAAACACACTGTACACCCAGCACCAAACATCACACAGAGTTACCAACTAGCTTGTGAACATGCTGGAGCATCTATCCGCTAAAGCGGCAGATATTTACCTCAGAGGCTGATGAAGAACTAAACAGAGCTAGAAGGAGATACTATTGCTGTTGTTTAAATAAGCAACTGTTCGCTAACATGCCATTTCAAACTTTAATAGGATGATATATAACGTGTCAATGTTGTGTTTACAGCTTGTTGCACTGCCCCCAAGTGCACAGAAATTCAGTAATGCAGGTTTAATTGCCACTTCTGGTCACAGTGGCCACTGTTCTGCATAGACAAGTTACACAGACTCACTTTAAAGGACAATGTCCTCCACAGGGGCAGAGGTTGAGATTGATCCCAGTCTTCTAAACCTTTTATCCCTTAAACTTCTCATTCTTATAGCACCACATGGACACATACACCTACCAACACACACAAATACTCGCCTTCTTTTCCTCTTGCATGGGCACCAGTTCGTGGTACCGAGGGATGATAAACTCAGCTCTGCCTTTCTGCTCCTTTTGAAGGTTCACATTCTCATAGCGTGTTTCTACGTTCCTAAGACAGACAGAGACAATGACAATGTCTTTGAGAATAGAAAACACAGACAAACACATAGAGGGGATTAAAAAGACAGAGAGAGATAGAGAGAGAAATGCATAAAAAAAATACAAAATGGGTGGGGGAGTAGGTGGAATGGGGAGATACAATATATTGAAGGAGATGAGAGATGTGTAATGGATATGTAAAGAGGAAGAGATAAACAAAGCAAAGACAGATGGGAGTAGAGGACAAGAAAGAGAAGGAAGGATCTACAGAGGGGGAGTGAAGGGCAGAAAAAAAAATACTGAAATAACTGCTTTGTAGCGATGGTAACATGTAAATCATTTTTAAATGATTTCAATAATCACATGTACTGCTGGTGTGTAAATGTTTGTCTACACCTATGTGTATACAGTATGATTGCTCACATGTACACTTTTCCTTCTATTACCCAGCCAATTCCTTTATGGATAGCTGAGCTGCCAGCTATGAGCCACCATTATAGAAGTGCTTAGTAAGGCCCATCCTCCACAGCCATCAATAGAAATGCTATGTGAGAAATGTCAAACATAATGCCGTGGCTGTGGGATCAAAGCAATATTTCACTTTGGAGGAAGAGCTTCTCTGTTCAACACACATCTCTGTAACAGCTCAAGAACAGCAAACTTCTGACATTAGATGCCCTGGAGCATCTAATCTAACCAACTGTTTGTCTCTTAATGCATGCTTCAAAATGTGAATTTATGAAGGTTTTTGTTCCAAACACATACACTGATGGTTATCCACAAAACGTAATTCAATATCAACATTAAATGCCAACCATTATTTTGTTTGATGATAAAATAATACTGTACTAGATCAGTATTTAAAAGTGTTGTCCCCAAATGGTTTAAATTAAATCAAACTTAAAACAGAAAGTGATAGTTTATAGCAATACGTTGACATTTGCCGCAATGTGCTTATTTCCTTTCTTGCAGACAGCTGGATGAGTTGATATGTATAGTGTTAATATAAGGCTACAACCGTTAGCTTAGCTTAGCAAGCCTGTTTCACTGTGCCTAGCCAAGAAATAGTCTGGTACATAACCCCCCATAATACCACAGACAGAGCTGTTGCTGTTTCCAGTCTTTCAAGCTAAGCTAAGCTAAGCTAACCAAGTGCTGGACATAGCCTTACCATAGAAATAAGAGAGTGGTATCGTTTTTCTCATCTAACTATCTGCAAAAAAAGTGAATTGTATTTCACAAAATGTCAAACTATCCCTGACCATCAACATTGTTGTACATTTGCCACTGGTACCAAATACTCATTTAATACTGCACGATGACATCATGAGATACTCACGTATCAGGGTCATATTGTCCTGGACCCGGTCCCTCCTCCACTTTCACCTCATCTCTCCTCCCTGTCATGTTGCCAAAGTGGACTCCTTTATACTTCTGAGCAGAGCTCATCTCTGACTACAGAAAGAAGAACAGAGGAAGAGGAACAGGGAGAACAGACAGACACAAAGAGAGAAGAGGGAAAGAGTGGATGAAAGAAAGGATTTGCCAAAATAAATGGATGAACAAAGAAGGAAAAAATAGAATTGACTCATTCACACTTATCTGGGTTCTCTTCCAGTCAGGGCTCATGAAGCTGGGGCTGAATGAAATTTGAAATTCATTCAAATGGCAGAGTATGTCAGAGATCTAGAAGAAACCCTCCGTCTTTCTTATCTCTCTGAGTTTTGCAGCCTGCTTGCTCTGCCTGTGGCCGTTCAGATAGAACCAGTTCACTCTGCAGCTTAACAACTGAGAGAGACTACATCTGAAAATGAGCTGGCCACCTGTTGCCAAACACGTTTTAGAGATACTATGTGTGAGATTTTCTCAAAAATATGTTGCAATGTTGCTGGAAAAAAAAGTTTTGAATCTCTGCACTAATATTTCTTAGAAAATGGTAATTATTTATCAAGAAGACAGAGTCTACAGCCATGTTAGTGACTGTGAGGTTTTGATACAGTGGTGTTTTGAGCTAAACGCTTAAGTTAGCATGCTAACATGCTAACCATTTTTGGTGTCTCTAACCCTAATCCTTATTTGCCATGGCCCTTTGAGCAGGCCATGACACAATGCTAACATGATGATGTTTTGCAGGTATAATGTTTACTATATTTATCGTTTTAGTTTAGTGTGCTAGCATGCTAGCAGTCATGCTAGTTAGGAAAGTTCGCCTGCTAGAGGTGCTAAACGAAAGGTCAATGGATCACCAAAGCCACTAGGATTCATCCTCTGAGGGTTATGAATCTCCGTACCAAATTTCATAGCAACAGCTGTTGAGATATTTCTGTAAAAAAAAAAAAACAGACAACCTCAAAGGTGGCGTTAAAGAAAAAGTCAGGGGATCACAAAAGTATTTAGGCTTTAATTGCGGGGATTATGAGTGGGCCGACTGACAATGCCCTTTCTAAAACTATGCTGCTAGCGTGGTAAAAACAGCATGGAGAGGTTAAAATGAAATGTTCTTAATGTAATTGTGTTACATAAAAAAGCCTGGAGTTTTTAACTGTGAGAGACCAGACCTAACTATTTGCTGTCAGTTTATGAGCAATGAGAAAATCAAATACCCTAATTTAACGTTATTCCATAATTTATAAATAGTGAAAACAAGTAGGATACGTCAATAGTTGGTCCTAGGGGGCTTCCACTTTGTTACTAAACAGTTTGATTTCCAATTTCTTTCCTCACTGAATAAAAAATCAAAGCATCTAAAATTCTTCCCGTTCTTTTCTAACTTTTCCTTGACCCAGCCATCTGTATCTATTCTGTGAGGCAGGTTATGGGAGGAGTGGCAGGGAGTCTCAAAAAGTTTCTCACTCCATGCGGTGCCTGTCTCCTTATCTCAACTTCAACAGTGACTGAAGGATGAGATCTGAGGTTCTGTCCCCTGTAATCTACCAATCCAGTTTTGAGAAAGGGGAGATAGGAAACAAGGATGTTCAGATGCTTAAAGTTAAAAAGAAAAACACAACTGTTCTGCATCGCACACAGACACATACAAGCACCTTGATGGTATCACAGCTGGCATTGAGTTCAGAGGCACAAATTGCCTATTTATGTCAAGGAGAGCTTTTAAAAGCAAAACAAAAACGCAGCTACTGGGTATAAACATATTCATTTAGCTTTGATAAAATGGAATGGCAGGCTATTTATTATTTAAATGAGAATAAAAAAGTCAACCAGAAATAAAACTTTTATATAAAAGTCAGCAGGGTCGTGCGTGTGTGTGTGGGCAGGATCCCTGAAATTGTTGGTGTGCTTTCTACAAACATAATATACAACACAGCATGAGTTTGAATCTGATTCAGATTCTACTGAGAAGATGATCTTGCCCATGTCTCCATTCCCATTTCACATGTTCACCCCAAATACCGATTCTATGTAGAATCTGACCAAAACTTGATTTCTGAGTTAGGGTTTTTACAGATAAAAAACGAAAGAATCACTTAAAGTATCCAACATCCTAGACAGCGCTCTCTCCACTTCCATCATCAAAACACTAAATAAGACAATATACTTTGGAAAGATTGTGCTCATCCCTCCAGTAGAATTCAGAGACTTGGAGAATCAATGCAGAGCAGTATAAAGCTGTTCTGGGGTCTTATTGTGGGCCAAACATCCTTTAATTTGACACCCACCCATCTCTTAGCAGGGTCTGGCCTCCATATCAACATCTGGCCAGCTGTGTCATGATAATATGCCAGATCTAATGTGACATTCTGAACTAAAAGCATATCTCATGGTGATAACTGTTTCTAAATTAGCCCAAGTGCTTTTTACTGCATTATCCACAGTCATTTTATTACATGTCAGCCATCATATGTGCCTGTACCAATATATCAGTGATAAGCCCATATCGTCCAATAACTACTCACTATTCCAGCACACTAGTCATTATTCTGTAAACTAAATTATCAGTGGATGCAGTAAAGTAACTGTTCTGTCAATAAAGACGTGAAGCATAAGTTTAGGGTCAGTGGATAAAACCGATTAAGATGTTTTTGCTTTTCTCAATAACATTCAGACAGAAAACAAAGCTATGCTTTGATTTCTGTCTAACGTCTTATCATTCAAAGGTTGCCCCAGCCACTTTGAAGTTACATCAGACACCCACTTAATTCCGTCTCCCCGCACTTTTGAACTCAGTCGCAGCACGGGGCGGGCAAAGCGTTTGAGTGTAAAGAAATGAGTGTGTCAGACGGAGAGACAGAGAGGAGAAGATAGTCAGAGATGGAGGCTGAACTTTCAAAGGGAGAGCAACAGAAGTTGAGACGGGGGAAAAAAGAGCCGTGGATGGATGCACTGCTGATAGCCCTAAATCACAGCACGCCTCTGTGCCTGCGCCGGTGTGTTGACACAACCTCGGCCAACACTCAAGGACGCTGTTGACTTCCTCTGGTCATTAACAGTTGAAAAACGACTTAATTGAGAGCCAGACCGGCAAGAGTGTGCATTATTTTAAGTGAATATTGTAATATAGCTTGAAGAATAATTAGTAATGGCTCTCTTTGTTGGCATGTGAAATGGATGAGCATTGGTGCGCTGTGGCTTTTTTAAAGTGGAGCTGCATTCATTAGCTATGGAAATGGGTTTTGGGCCAAGTGAATGTGGTGGGGTGGGGGTTTAGTGGTGCATTAGATCTGCCTAACACTAATGGACCTCGCCTCGCGGGCAGAGTAAGTACACTCAGACACACACTCATACAGACTAATGAAAGCACACATGCGTGCACAAATGAACACTTCACATTCTGTGATGGATGTACATTCAAACTTCAACATGAGTGTGTGTGTGTGTGTGTGTGTGTGTGTGTGTGGTGTGTGTGTGTGTGTGTGCGCCTGTCCTTACCAGCAGTGGATTGTAGTAGGCTGGCCCCAGGGTTGTGTCCCTGGGAGGGGGCTGCTGCTTACTGAGCACACCCAGGGCGTCCTCCTCGTAGCCATGGGCTTGGCCCGGGGAAGGAATGGATGGGATATCTGACTGACGAACCAGTCGGAGACTTTTAGCCTGCAGCCACTGTGCGGTGAGAATAAGCAGGAGAAAGACAGGGCGAGTGGGGAGAGAAGTCAGGGTTTGCGATGGAAAGGATGCCCTAGCTTACAAAGTAGCTGAGCACTGCCTAGGGCTAATATAGAGTGAGACTGAGGGAGACAGAGAGAAGGAGCGTGTGGGGGCAGAAGATAAGAAACAAAGGAGGAAAAGGGAAAGGAGGGTGAAAGAAGAAAAGACAGAGGGAGAAGTGTAGAAATAGGAACAGGATGTACTGACTGAACAGGCAATGAAGGCAATTTCAGTCAAAATGCATAAAAGCTATTCTTATAGCTTTCTACAGCTGGGTGTAAGGTGTGCGTGTGTTTGTGTGTGTGTGTGTGTGTGTGTGTGTGTGTGTGTGCTATTCATGTCATTACAGCTAGCATAAAAGGAGGAGAGTGTGAGCATCTCTACTGGGACTCTTTCATGATTGGTCAGTTGTACGAAGTGAGCAAATCATTGGTCTCAATCTAGATCAGACAGAAGTCCTGAGCTAAGTGTTTATTTATGTGTGAATACCCTGGACATAAATTTAACATTACAGGCGAATGGAAAGGGCAACTCAATATCATCTCACTTACCTCCGCACGTAACATGTTTCACTACTACAGTCTCACTGCTGATGAAGCTGCATGCTACTAGACAGGCCATACTATCCATTATTGAAGACCTTTTCTCCAAAGTTCACATATCATGGAAGCTACTTAGTGAGCTATGCGATAAAATTGTTTGCTTGCTTTGAAAGCACTATGTCTTCAATTCTCAAACCACCTGAGACATTATCTTTCAAAGCAAACAGGAGGGAGGGTTCGCTGTGACAAATGTGGGTTTACAAAGCTACAAGGCTCTTCCATTTGTTGAATCTGATGAATAGCGATGATAAACCTGTCAGGGGTGCCTGCCAAAACCTCCTTGTTTCTGGACACCAAACACAAAAGGGTGAGCAAAATTTCAGTGGCTTGTAAAAAGCAGAGGTAATATGGGCACACCGTCTTCAGGCTTTAGTCCGACTGTGTAAGAACGGACAGAATGAGGTCTGACTGCCACTGTTACTGCCACTGTGGATGTTGGATTCATGTTCATCATGGCAATGACACAAATGGGCACCCTTGTCTGTGCCTCCACAGACTGATGAGGCCAGTTAGACGACAGGGAATACAGTACCGAGGTGATTTACAGCTGTTTTGACCAGGACTGACTCCGGAGAGTCAGAGTCCTGGCGGGTCAGGAGAGGTGTCATGTGGGAGGGGAGCGTGCGGGAGGTCGCGGGCATCAGAGAGGCAACAACATTGTGTACAGCCAGAGTATTTTCACATCTAAGTCAATTAATTAGGGGTTTATTGTGACCATACCAGAGTTGTTGATCGTTAAAACAAGGGAAAGACTGGTGAGTTTTTTGTTTTTTCTGTCTCATAAGGAAAGTAGGTGTAAGAATATTTCCTTTCTTGACATTGTGTGAGTTCATTTTGGTGTTTTATTAGTGCCTTGCCACAATTCTGTCTCTGAGCTCTTCAGGCAGTTCCTTTGACCTCATGATTCTCATTTGCTCTGACATGCACTGTGAGCTGTAAGGTCTTATATAGACAGGTGTGTGGCTTTCCTAATCAAGTCCAATCAGTATAATCAAACACAGCGGGACTCATATGAAGGTGTAGAACCATCTCAAGGATGATGAGAAGAAATAGACAGCACCTGAGTTAAATATGAGTGTCACGGCAAAGGGTCTGAATACTTATGACCATGTGATATTTCAGTTTTTCTTTTTTAATAAATTTGCAAAAATTTCTACATTTCTGTTTTTTTCTGTCAAGATGGGGTGCTGAGTGTACATTACTGAGAAATAAAATGAACTTTTTTGATTTTTGGAAAATGGCTGCAATGAAACAAAGAGTGAACATTTTAAAGGGGTCTGAATACTTTCCGTACCCACTGTATATATATTTATAAAATGTATAAAAGCCATCCTACTGCAACAATACACAATAGGCTGGAAGGGGGAAATCTATAATAAATCATTTTCTGTAACTTGACTTCTCATTTACCTTGCCCCAGAACTTCACCCATATGCCTACCATTTTCCTGCCAAGCTTCTGAGCCTGTCCTGCTTTAGCCGTCACAGCCCTGAGCATGTTTCCTGAGGCAGGCAGCACATTGTAGGCCCCAGGGCCTGGAACCTCCGACACTACGTCCTCAAACCGCTTGGAGCGGTTCTGGAGACTGCGGCCACCATGGATGTTTAGCTGAAGACACATAGGTTCAACAGAGAAACAAACAGACACACAATTGAGTCTCAACAGTATATTTTCCTAAACAAATCCCGTCCCATGCTCTCATTCACTATTATTCATTTCATGCCTACCCTAATTAATAGTTTTATATGTTTTAACAGGAAAAAGAAATTCAAGGCAGGCAGTCAAACTAGTTTTTATACAATTTTACTACAATACTGATTGCTTCTCCTCCTCTATTGGTAACTAGTAACACCAACATCATTCTCAAAACATCTCTCAAAATATTCTTGCATAAATCAAAAGTACTCTATATTTCTATATTTTTTATCTCTCTAGTTTCTCCTCCTTGTCCTGTCTTTTCACTCAGGCTCCTCTGTGCTGGACCATCGGCCATCCTGGAACCTCACTCTCTTGCCCATATTGTAATTTTATTATGTCAGTCTATTCTATACACACATCTGTTGTATGTCTGACTGTTGTGGGAGAGGGATCACTCCTCTGTTGCTTTTCCTGAAGTGTGATATTGGGATACAGGCGTCTTTATTTGAACCATATCTTCCTACTTCCTACTTCCTACCTACTGACCAATCTGAGCATTTTATAAAGGTATTCAGCATCACCTAACCCAGTTTATGGTTCTCAGGCACAACCAGGTCTTGATTTTATTGTAAAGAATTGTCTCTGACCTACAGTACCTTGACAGGTGAGGAGTCATACTGTCCAGGTGCTGGTATCATCTCACTGGACTCATTGAATATTGACTGTCTGTTGGTCAAGGACAGGAATGGAGCATAGCCATCTGCAAAAAAAAAGAAAAACATACAATAGTGGAATATGCAAGTTTATGATTGATTCAAAACCAGCAAATATGTGATTATGGTATATTATACTAGACACATTTTATATATTATGTGTTTCCCAGTACTATATATATACACGAAAAGACAAAATAACAGGAAAACAGAAAATATGTATTTATGTTGCACTAATGTTAGCTTATTACTGTCTTTCAGGTAGCCTTAGCATTTTAACGTGCAGATATGTTGATTTTACGGAAGCACATTGCATTCACCAAAGAAAATAAATAGACACCTTATCTTATAATTAGGAGATAAGGATCTCGTAATTACAAGATAAGATGTCATAATTACAAGAAAATATGTCATAATTACGAGATGATATCATAATTACGAGATCAGGATCTCATAATTACTAGATAATAGTAAAGTTGCAAATAGCCTATATTCACAGATTCGAGCTTCCGGGATCAATAACTCCTAAGCAAAATATGTTTAAAGCACAAACGACGCCTCTTTATTATCGTAGTTAAGTAGACCACAAGCTACCTACATTTTCACATGAATGAGTGGCACAAATACCATTGTTCTCTACGTGCAGATGGCTGTGAGACGAGTGCGCAGGGACCGTCTTTATTGATCCCGCAAGTTTGAATCTGTGTATAATACGGTATTTCATAGTAAAGGTGGCATTTATTACTGAACTCAGTAATAAATGGCACATTTCCAGTTATCTCGTAATAACGAGATCTTTTCTCTAATTATGACATCTTATCTCGTAATTATGACATCTTTTCTTTTTTCTTTGGTGAATGCAATGCGCTTCCGTATGATTTAAATAGGCCTACATTTTGGCCTACATTTTCCTTGAGGGTTAAAAATAAGAAGCAGGTGGATTTCTTGACATAAAACGTTTTTTTTTTCAATCTTCATTTGTAGCTACCTTATTCCTACCTGATAGTTTAGTATCGCCCCCGGTGACATCATATGAACCGGGGCCAACTGTAGCTGGAGTGCCGCTTGTTGTCATGGAGGTCAGTCTTGGAGCTCGTCCATACATTTTAACGTTACCCTGCGCTTAAAACAGACCGGTTGTTTAACTGAACTTTCACGTCACAGAGACACACGCTAGAGTCGGCCCCAAATCGAAATATAGTTCTCACTTTATCATATTTGGTAAGCCCCGAGATTAAAACTTCCCCCCACGGCTCTCTTTACAGTCCTCGGCCTTTTCTGCACTCGCGGACGCGCACACGCCTCCTGTGTGAGTCCGGCTCCTTGCGTCGTTGCTTGGATACTGCATGTCGTTACACACCACAGTTACAGTAACAGGTGTTACGCCGAATTCTGCATGCCCACTGAAAATCAAGTAGGCCTGGCCTACTGGGCCTACTGCTTAAAGCGCTATAATAGGCCTATTCTTTGTGGGGTTCATCAAAGGTGATAAATGATTCGTATATTATTATGAACGTTTAGAGTCGTCAATATGTAATAACAGATAGCCTAGTAGATTCCGCAAATGTAGGCTGTACTGTGAAAACTGCATTTGATCAATCTGCACAGAAAAGTGTCTGAAAAGACCTTAACATGTGGATGCGTAGCCTACTTCGGCAGAAGAGATTTTCTAAGCTACCTGCCAAGATTTGCATTCATCGGTTTTCTCCGGATATAGGCCTAGGTTGTGTTACCTACAGCGAGGTGGATGCAATTCTCTGCGGGCATGTAGCCTAGAGTTCAGCATCAAACTGTAGGAAACAACGTAAGGTTAGGTATTGGGTCTACAGTATCTCCCTTGATATTTTCTACCACGTGTATCACTTGGATATTTCTTGTAAGTCTAATGAATTATTTTGCTATTATTACTATTATTGGTTTAGCACGCATATTTGTGACACCATCCTGGAATTAACTATGCACCTACTACAAAATGTCCTAAGATAAATTGTACATCCTATGCATATTTTAATGGTTAGACCATAGTCCAATCCTACCATCTAGTGGGTGACTCCAACCATCCATTTATCTGTCCCTAAAGTGGGCCAGTTAGTGTGATTAAACATATTTCAGCAACAGGGTTTGCCTGTTTCTGTATTAATAACTGCTAATCCTGCATTTGCCCTTATTGTGCCACAATTTTCCTGTTATCATCATTTGTAGTCTTGACCGACTTCTTCCTGCACTATTAGCCTGGCCCACAATGCGGATAATGAGACCTCAGGGAAAGCCCTCCATGTAACAAGTGCTTCTCTGAAATGGCAGTGAACTGCATCTTTAATACAATACTGTCATGTCTCATAAGCAGGAGGTTTCCAATGCAGGCTGATATTTGATTTGTCAAATGTTATTAATCATCCATAAGGAAAACTTAGGGTTGTTGCTGTGTATCCAATGAACACAGCAACAACAATTGAAGTCATATTTAAACTGGTGAGTAATATTGCATTAGTGACATGATTGTTGTGACTTTAGCGGGCAACTTGTCACTGGTGCAGTAAATTGCAATCATCGTTACCAGTGTTGGGAGTAACGCGTTACAAAAGTAACATAATTACAGTAATGTAGGCCTGTTGCTTTTTGCTTTAACGCAGAAGCCTAATACTGTATAACGCATTACTAAAAATAAATCGTAATTTTTATACCCGTTACAATCTCAGTAACGCTCGTTACAACGCATTTTAACCCGAAATTAATTTGTTTATTTTGTTTTTTAATAATTCACACCGAGAAACATTTCAGAGATTGTAGGCAGGGTACAGACTACGGGGGAGCTTGGCTCCTCTTAACAAGACGTCATGTGTAAATAGATTTCTATAGGCTGTGTGTTTGTGCTTTAATGAATTACTTTTATGAACAGAGAGGCTGCTGTTCATCCTGATCGATCCTGTTATTTGATCCCATAGACATTCAACAGTTGAGTTAAGAAACCCTTATATTGTTATCTGACACAACGTCAGACTACATTAAATAGCCTACATAAAAAAGGTCTGACCAAAGGCATTTATTAGTTTCTGACTCTGGGAAGGTGGGGAAAAAATAAAATTCCCCTAAACTACTGTATCTCTGAAATTTTCCCTTAATCATATTAGATTACATTTAGTCATTTAGCTGACACTTTCATCCAAAGCAATTTACACTTGCTATTTATATCAGAGGTCGCATGCCACTGGAGCAACTAGGAGTTAAGTGTCTTGCTCAGGGACACATTGCATCCTCAGCATTGAATGTAGTTTATTTCTGTTTAGCATTTTTTAATTGCTTCTATGTCAATGGATATTGTCTGCTATGTAGCAGAAGGGAGTTACAAACTCAATTTCACTATATAACCTGTTATACTGTGACAAAATAAATCTACCTACCTACTATGGTAGACGTGTCGCAGTGGGAATGGAACCTGGGTCTCTCACACCAAAGGCGGAATAAAATAATAACTAATATTTTTTCACTTCCATTCACTGAGCCTCCCCAAAACATTTCGGAGCCGCCCTGGGAAGGCCTGCCTCACACCTCTGTTAAAAGTGATATCCCTTTCCTCCAAAACTCACATTACATTTCTTCACTTCTATACCATGTCAGCAAGACCAGAACAGAAGGTGTTCAATGAAAACTGCACCAGTGAAAGTAGTACTCATACAACTGAAAATTTCATTACCCTAAGATGTTGACCATATCATAGCAGAAAACATACTTGTTGTCTTTTAAGGGATCTGGATGCAAGTGAAGTTAAGAAAACATTTTGATCAGTTTTGTTGTTTGAAAATTTGTGTTACTTGAAACACAGCAAACAATGCTGAAAAACAAGGAATGTAAAGATGTTCTGCATCAAATTAGCAACTTTTCTTGTAAAAATGTTCAATCTTCTCTTTCCTTATGATGAGCACAACTAATTGATTAAAAATTAGACAAAATCAGGTATAATTGAATAGAGTAATTTTGTTTTTCTAACAGAATTATGACTATCAAAATTTGCTGCCTAAGACTTGGCTTGGGGTTTATTAAACTACAGCTAAATCTATTTAACTATTATTGTGTAGTTGTAGACACTGATATAGGGAGACTGAACGATGCAGAGACATGTCTTTGTCCAAGCATGACAGAGCTGATATGAGGTACAACTTGATGCTTGATGTGCAGGAAGCAACACCAGAGATCCATGGAGCATAGACTACTTTATGATACAGCTGAACATGATGCTTTCATTAGCAAAAAGAATGGACTGAGAAAAAAATAAGGGAGGCCAGTGAGACTACTTGATCACTGGAGGGCAGCAGCAAGCTTCAGATGAGTCTCTCATTCATGCCTCACATGCAGACAAGCGATGCCTTTAAAGATAATCGGAAACATTGCAACCACAGAAGCAGGAAGTGTTTCAAAGGCAAAGAGGATTTAAACTAAATGTAATAAATTGCCCATGTGCTTATTAATTTGGTACTCTAAATAGTGTTGATGAGTATGAGTATTTATTGCATTTTTGTATGTTTCAAGGCGACACACGGGCTACATGTCTTTTGCAAACAAACCAATATAAACACCAATTAGGATAATTACGGATATCGTGATCACTATTCTTAGAAGAGTCGCTAATTGTCGTTTGGTAAGATTGACGCTGCAACCATTAATCTATTGGTTTTTTCACACGATCCTTTTTTTATTTCGTCCGCAGGCACGACATGACAAGCCACTTCAGGGCGCGGAAGAAGAAGTTTTCGAGGCGCTTTGAAGGCAACAAAGGTTATCACCGCCACCACCATCACAGTCATCCCTCAGCAAGGTCTCACCTTAGGCAGCTAATCTGATTTACCGTCCGTTTTCTTGAGACATTTTGATAAACATTTCTGCTTAACATCTCGGGACGTCTGGTGCCATGAAGGGAATCAGGGTTTTTGTGGTTTTCTTGGTGCTTTCCGCGTCTCTGTTGTGCACAACCGAAGCGGGCAGGAGCAGAACCAGCAACCAGAACAGCTTCCGACGGGCAGCTAACGGTATCTACCAGACTCTGAGCAGTGTTTTCGGGGAGGATAACATTAGAGGGTTATACAAGGTGAGTGTGGGACATGTGTTGTCCAGATAGCAGCTCGCTTCGGCTGTGGCTTGTAGAAGCTACCAGAATGGCGAACAGGAAAAAAACGCACCCTGCCGGGGCCTGGTCAACAACGGATGCCATTTTGAAAAATTAGCTATTTTTCCATCTAGAGAAGATGTCAGGTCATGTAGCGATGCCGCAAACAATAAAATGGGGAAATTCTATAATTTGTTCGTGTAATCCGTGCTGCCATTCATTTTAACGTTGAGTCCATCAGCAGGTGCATCTAATGTCACCACACAAATGGCAGGTAACCACATTGGTCCAGGCCAGAACAGCTGGTTTTTTTATGTCGCTTTCGTGTCCAAATTATTATAAAGCTAATCATGCTAAGGAAACACATTAGCTTGTGTGCTCTCATTCATTGGTCCCGCTGCACTTCCTGCATTTCGAAATCTATGTTATTTCCTGCGCGTACCCGCCAAAGCAAGGCAAAGTGACACGTGTTAGGTTGCACACGGCAGCTTTAGCTGGCATTAACATATGCCCTTGTGGATCGTGTCTTAATTAAAATACAGTAAAGAAAGGATTTAAAATAAAATCAGTTAAATTCAGGTAAGGCTCTCCTCTAAAATTATGTTTTAAGAAGGGACATAAGAGTTCACTGACTCAGCCATCCTGATTTCCTCAGGTGGCTGTTCCAGAGCCTCAGGACCCTTACTGCAAACGCTCTGTCCCCTTACTGCAAACGCTCTGTCCCCTTTAGTTTTCAGCTGAGACTCTTGAACAGGTCTGAGATATAACAGGGAGAGGGGCCATGAAGAGCTTTGAAAGTAAGTCATTCTAAAACATTGGGAGCCAGTGTAATGAAACTAAAACCGGGGTGATGTGATAACAACATACACATTGAGACTTACTGATTAAAGTTATGGAAAGCGCAGCTGCACACAATACAGCAGACTCCTCATCAATGGCTGACATGATCAGCAAAAATGTAAATTTGTTTGTCGGCCTTCTAACTGATGTTGATTTTCAACTGACATTGAATAGACCTTCTGTGGTGAGGGATATTGTGACTTGTCAAATACGACACAATGATACTAATATCCTTAATAAAAGTTGCAATCAATAGATGTCCCAGATGCCTTGATTTTTCATCTGTGATGGGCTATTAAAGTTTGTAGGCAGTACCATGGGTTGCTTGCTTCCCAACAAGAGTCTGCTTTCAGTGTGAAAAAGGCACCTGTTGCTATAATAGTGTTTAATCAGTCTTTCTAGCCTGTTACTGTTGTATACCACCTTTTAATTGTCTATTCAGTTGATAAAGAAAAATAGTTGGTTTGTTCAATTGTTGCAGGTTTTTTTTTTTTTTTTTAGGCACAAAGGCCTTTTAGAAAGGGACTCAGAGAAATGTAAATGGCTTTATGCGTTGTACATGTACATTGTTCAAATTTCTGTTCTTTTTTTAATTAACAAGTTCAAAAGCTGTTATGTCACTTCCCCAAATCTGTAGTGACAGGTTTTAGTGCAGTCCATTCCGTATTGAAGGCTTCATAAGATGGCACAACAGATGGCACCTAGAGCGACAAGCTAACAAAACATTGTTTTGCTTAAGGTTAAACGTGGACAATGCTAACAAAACATTGTGGCTACTCTGTGATACTGTACTTAAAGGCAGCTACTGTGAGCAAAGAGTGGCTATCTTGTTGATTAGAGAATTATTTGGTAATCATGATTATTGCACAACTGTGTCGACTTAAGCAACAACACTGCTGTCCTCTTCTTACCATCAGTTCTGTTTTTACAGTTAGATATGTTGTTCATGTTATATTAAGGTAAATATTAATTGTGTATAGGGCTTTAATTTAGCTGGCATAAACTGATGTTAGGCGGGATAAACTGTTGTGTACATTTGCTTTACTTTTACAATGTGCTAAATAATTATTTGGTGGTGATGGTGCAGTCTATAAAACTCATGCCTTTGGTGTTGGAGACTTGGGTTCGATGTGTCACAGTGGGACACATCCACCAATGTGTCTCTGAGCAAGACACTCCCTAACTGCTCCTGAGGTGTGCGGCCTCTGACGTATATAGCAATTGTATGTCACTTTGGATAAAAGCATCAGATAAATGAATGTAACGTAATGTTTCTCTCTAAAACAAGAAATATTCAACTGATCCTTCTGTATGTACTGTAGGTCTAGACTAAAGATTTAATATGATGGGTAAACAGTGTTACCATTCTGTCTTTTTTGTTTTTGTAGTTTTTCTCCAAAACAACGGAGCGGTTTGTCCATGGAGTGGACTCTTTTCTCGATACCATCTGGAAGATATGGTCCGATTTGCTAGATGTTATGGGCATCGACTGTAAGTTTAAATCTATTATGACATCAAAGAAAGATAGGCACAAATAGTATGCTTTACAATTTTTTTTTTTTTTATGATTTTAGACCATCTACTTCCTCTTCTCTCTTTCTTCCCTCTGCAGCCTCAAACCTCAGCCACTACTTCAGCACCACATCCCTCACCAACTCTCCGGCACGCGCCCTGCTCCTGGTTGCCGCTGTACTCGTGGCCTACTGGTTCCTCTCCATGTTCCTTGGGGGTTTCTTTTACCTGTTGCACGCTGTGTTCGGTCGCTTCTTCTGGCTAGCACGCATGACGCTCTTCGCCCTGTCTTGCCTCTACATCCTGCAGAAGTTTGAGGGTGACCCTGAGCGAGCTGTGCTGCCGCTGTGCTTCATCATGGCCGTGTACTTCATGACGGGGCCTGTGGGAGCGTACTGGCGTCGGGGAGGCGGGGCAGGTTCACTGGAAGAGAAAATCGACCACCTGGACACTCAGATCAGGTTGCTTAACATCAGGCTGAGCCGTGTCATAGACGGCCTGGAACGCCCCGGGGAGCAGTAGGTGGCAGCAAGGATGTGGGGGAGGGAGGGGATAATGTAGAAACAGCTGCAGCTGATGTCAGAATGCTGTTTTCCTGTACACATCTTCAGCAACATGACTACTGGGTATTTACAACTCTATTGTCAGATGGGGGACAAAACTAGATTTGAAAACAGTATTTTAACTTCTTGAGTTGATTTTAGTTGCAGAATACCTAAAAATCCACAGCGGTGTGGACAGTTGACTGGGAGTTTACGCAAATCAACCAAACAACAGTTTTTCTTTAATTGTTTTTGCTACATCTGGGCGGAAGTCATCAGAGAGATGTCCATGGTTTTCTAAATGCTGGCCTAATTCTACACCTCAGCTACTTTTGAGAAACTCCCACGTTAGGGCTTGAATTTCTGGTGTTTGGATAAGTGTTGTCAAAGCTTGTGCTAATTGAATAAGCATTTTATGCATCTTTGTTTGTTTCTATCCTTGTGAATAACCTGGGGATTACGATTCTTGCACAGGTTTGTCCGCAAAAATGTTTTCCCCTTTTTTGAAACTATTGAAGGGAAAGGGGTTAGGTGTATGACGCAGGGGGCCGATACAAACATGTTATTTCTAATATGTAAAAATCCTCAAGATGTTGGATAGTTCATAGTAAGATTTATTTATTCACTTTTCCATCCAAAATGTTTAAATCACGTAGATGCAGTTTGTTTCACCGTTCCATAGTGGCAATAGTTTGACATCCGGACCACGTTTTCATCATTTGTGTGTATAGATGTGAGCAAATGCATCTGGGTGACTTACTGGAAGGTGTGCAAATGCATAAGTGTGTGTGTGTGTGTGTGTGTGTGTGTGTGTGTTTCAAGCTTGTGAAATGGAAAAGCACTGTGTCAAAAAGTCACCATCAGACTAGAAGAAAATGCAAAGGCAGCAATATCTCAGGGACTCAACCAACACATAGATTTGGAAAAGAGATATCAAGTATATTAAAATCATGTCTTGGTCTCTTTGAGTCACTTCACAGTTTTTCAGATATGGTTTGAAATCTGTCTCAGTACTTTACAATACATACTGATAAATGGGTGTGCAGTTTGTCTTTTTGCATCATGTTGAAATTGCAGTGTTTAGATTTTTTGTTTAATACTAGCATGGCAGCTAGTGGTTCTAAAGTTAAATTTGGTAGTGTTCTTCAATAGTAGGTCTTTAACTACTGAAAATGTTTGATTAATCAATCAGTTGTTTGGTCTGTAAAATGTCAGAAAGTGATGAAAAATGTCAGTGTATCCCAAAGCCCAAGATGATGCCCTCAAATGTCTTGTTTTGTCCACAGCCTAAAGATATTCAGTTTTCTTTTTTTAAGATATTCACTTTACTGTCATAGACAAGTGAAGAAACTCAAACCACTTGAAATTGTTGGCGATAAATGTAATAGTTGACAACTAATCGATTACTTGTTGCACCTCTAACAAATAGCATTTTAACATTTTTTAAATGTGTGAACTCACAAGCATATTATCCACAAATGTGTAGAACAGTCGTTTTGAGTCACGTCACTCTGGCGAAGGGGGATAAATTTCTCAAACTGGTTACAGATTAAATTAGGTCTAGTGCCTTTGATTCTGTGGCAAAAATACAAGCTTGTACTGTACAACCTCATGTGACCCTGCATCAGAAAAGTCAGGCTTCAAGCCGTTGTATATTATTCTAAATTGTTTCATGTTAGTGTGTAATAAGAGCTCTTACCAGTAACTTAATGAGATTTACAACCAGCCTGATTGATACAGCGTAACATTGTTAAAACTGTGTGTTGTATACATGCTTAGTGTGCACCTCTGGAGCCAACTCTAGTTAGTTTGAAAGGCCTCTTTATGTTTTATTATTTCTGCCTTTTGGATTTTATATTTCTCTTCATGTACTGTTGTTAACAGACTGGGACTTTCCCCTGCCATGCTCCTCTATGTTTAACACACATCTTCATCTAGTCATATTCCCCTTGGCGCAGCTTTTTGTCAGTTCAATTAAATCTGGACTGTGTAAACACGTTTTTATATAAATGGTCCTAATGCTGTGCAAACTTTGGGGAGAAATTGTTGCTTTCAGTGTCTCAGGAGAAAGATTGAATAAATAAGGACACAAACGAGTAATGCTGTAGGATCTTACAGCTCTTACATTACTGAGGCCAAAGAACCAACTAGTATTTACACCCCTGACACTCAGATCAAGAATCTCCTCAGCAACTATTAGTATGTGTGAGATGCTTTGGGATGCATTTTTTACCCCACTCCCAATGTTTCTCAGTGTAGCAAGGGTGCAGTGTTAATATTCTTTGAGAAGGAAGGTGTTGCATCACCGCAATACCAGGTACAGACACATGGACTCTGGCTATTTCTCAGCACATGCAGATAATCCCCATTACATACAGTGGTTGGATTTCAGATATTCTTATTAGGCCTTGCTTACCATCTTCATCTTGCAATTAAGGCTTGGTGCAGCAAAATACAACGTTTGCATTAAGGTTAACTTAATGTATATCAATGGTTTGAAAATCAAACGCACCCAGATCGTTCCTGCACTTGCCCTCCAAACCCCCCGCTGGCCCACATAGCCAAATTATTGCATGCTATGTTTTTATGTCTGTAATGTTATGTTGTTGACTTGCTAGATAGAGAACCATTCCAAAATTTGATGTGATGAATTAGCCAGAGGTTTTGATTTGTATTATTTTACATATATATATTGTATTATGAGTCTTATTTTTCTGTACCATTACAGCCAACATTTGCACTGATGACTGTGCTGTATTGACCAAATGATCACGTACGAGGGCTGTTTCACATTACTAAAGTTGACACAACCCCTTTGAATTGTTTCTCTCATACCATCATCACAGCTGTTCTGTTTCTGTGACCTCTGACATGAAGTTTTCATTCATTCGCAGAGGTGAAGCCGACTTGATCCTGGTGTCTTGTAGTGTGTGGTTACAGTCTGTAGCCAATGACTTGTGTATGTTTTACTAATGACAGCATGTGTGATTTTTTTTATTTTTTATTTTATTTTATTTTTTGAAGGTGTTATCTGAATAGTAATCATATGTTGTTGAAGGAAGGTTTTACAGTCTAGCAATCTTAGATGCATGTCACAGAAGTGTGATACTGTATTACAGTGGCTTCTGGACTCCAAAAAGATTCAGGATTTTAAGGGGTGCTTGTCAGATATTTTTTAGAAACTGTTGGAGAAAAAAAGAACGAGGAGTGAAATTATTTCTCTTCAAAATCACACTGTTTTTATTAATTATTTCTATCAAAAAGTGCTGAGATAAAGTATACAAGTTCTCTTCCATGATATGAGTTGCTGCTAGCTGTAGGCTCATACCACGCTGAAAGATGCCTGTGCAACTTTGCTGGTATCTCTCAGATCTGGATTGAATGCTATATTCAGATTATATTTATTCTGTTCTTACACTGCCTGTTGAATGGCTAGTAATTCCATTCATTTAATGTACTGTATTCTACTTATTCCTATTATTCCATGTAGCCTGCTTTCTCTAACATACCAATGTCTTTCTTTGCCAGTCTGCAATTGTTTGCATCTTGAATTTTGAAATAGATGTAGACTTCTTATTTTGTCAATTAATACTTTTAGACTTTTTTTTAATTTTTTTTTTAAATCAGATTATTTCTGTACATCACTGGTGTGGCAAGCCACAAGCTTTTCTGCCTGCTGTTTCCTACTCTGTTTGTGTGTCTTTATCAAACCCTGTTGATGGCTTAATGGTTCTTATTTGTGTCAAAAGTGAAAATGAGGTCCAGGTTTGATTAAATTAAACACCAGTCTGACAAAGTCTACTTTCTCACTTTATTTATAATTTCATATAGCTGTGTGCAAAGTGTGAATGTTTATATATATATATATTTTAAATAAATAAATAAAGTAGTTCAGGATTAAAAAAAAAAACAGGGGTCAAATGTGTCACCAATCAGCCTATACGTATATGAATGCCATAAATCCACTTAAACTAATAAGTCTGGTTTGAGATGAAATGTCCATTAGGTTTTCTTTTTATTGGATGAATCACTTTAAATACATTAGTTTATTTTGTAGTACTAACAGTATTTGATGACCATTTTCTAACAAGGACATTTCTGGCACTAGGTGGCACTGGTACATCTTTGGTGTTTCCTCAAAGCCCATGGTGGTTTTGGAATGAAGATGAAAAAGGAAATTCAATAAATAAATGACTGAGTATCTGCTGTGCCATGAGTCGTTCTACATAGTACGTATAAATTGAAAATACCTTCAAAAGGCATTTTTTTACATATATATAAATAATAAAAAAATAAAGTATAGCCTCTTGGTAATATTAGCTGATCCTCTTAATAGATAAGAAAGTGTGCTCAGATAGATGGTGCCCCTGAGCAAAACAACCCAGTAAAAACTGGAAAGTGGCTGGTAATGGTTTACATTGTGCACAGCAGCTTTCAAGTGTAAAATTGTTTACTGGAAACTGGACTGGGCAATAGTCAAATTTTTCTATCACAGGCACAATGTAAATGCAATTGATTTATATCGGGATACTGCTCTCAGAGTGAGCTGCTATACCATGAATGATTTCATTTACCTGCAGAGATAAAGAAAAAATTCATATAGTGACATGTATGCAAGTAGCGTATTAAATTTAGGTCTGACCAAGTTAAAAATCTCAGCAGACACATAGAGCTACAACCAATATTTACTCCTCATTTTAAATTATTTATTGCTTAATTATAATTTATCAAACAAAGATCGATACAATTAAACCAACTGGTGATGTGTAGAGTGTCAAATACAAACTTCACACAAAATTAAATGTCTGATCAGCTTTGGTTCTCTACTGCTTGTAGTGTTCCCAAAAGTTTAGAAAAATAATTTATTACTGAATGTGGAGTTTTCTTATTGCAGCTCTTAAGTTTTCACTGTAACCAGTGGTGTAACCGACATATGCCTGGAACAAACAAATGTTCAGTAGGTACTAAACCAACATAAACCTTCAAATTAATATCCATTTAAGTGCATTTGGAATCACCTGAGAGGACATTACTGTTAAACTGATTACTTTGATCCACCTCCTGAGCTGTCCATTTTGTTCCTTTAGTTGCAAACAATTATCTAAAAAGGAATTGAATGATATAGCAACTATTGTCTTTGGGAGAGATGGTCACCTGGATATCTACAAATAAAAAGGTCATTTGTGAGCTGCTGAAACTGGCAAAGTAATCATCGTTTAACTTACCCTTGAAATGAGTGGTTTAACTCCTGACAGTTCAGTTCAGGTAGGAATGTAATGCGGCCAAATTCAACCACTTAAGGCTGCTAATATTAACATTAGCATTCGTTGGCTGGATTGTTAATTCAAACAGAGAAGTTCAATATCTGTTGTTAATAGCACAGAATGTTAAATGTCAATATTTGTTGTTAATAGTCAATCAATGTTGATCAAACAATAATTAACTAAGTTGTAGCAGTTTTTTTGTAGATGCAGAGCAGCTTTCTTTTCCATTTTCAATATCTTTTATTCCCATTTGTTAATTCAAATTATATGTTATTAATAAAAAGGGAATAACCCCTGTATTTTGCATAGTAATTTTCAAATTTAGATACATTGGATATTGCCACCAAGCTTCAGCTATAGGCAGCTTCAGTTCAAAAAATATCAGAATCTGTATCTTTAAAAACCTTTATCGATATAATTCTACCTAAAAACAAAGCATGTTTATACAGTGTTGTGTCTTAGGTATTTGTTTGGTCTAACACTTGACAGGTTAAAGCTACAGTACAAACTAATCAAAGGTTACTTCGTTCACACAACATCAACATATGCGTGTTCCTCATTACGGTTTTGGTGACAAAAATAACTTGCCACAAAGTGTTTGACAAACAAGACAGCAAGTCTGATTGCACTCACTAAATCTTATGCAGAAAAAAACCCTAATTACATACTCGTAGTATGATATTCTACTTGGCTTCCAGTTCTCCGTCAGACTCAGGAGAAGATACACCAGACTAAATAGTGGCTTTTCTTGCTCTAAATAGTGTACTTCCTAATTACCAACACCACCCATGCCGCATTACGATGTCCTCCAAACATGTAGTCAGTATCACCAATAAAAGCAATACAACATGCGCATGAAGCATCACATCAACTCCAGCTGAGCTGAAGTAGTGTATAAAACTGACAGTAAGCCCCAGTTATTCTGGCTTGGTCCAAGAAGGCAGCAATCCAAGCAGGATCATTTTAGTGTTTATAGTGTCATCAATTAATGGAGAATGTGACTCACAGACCAGTCTCCGAAAAGAGCAGCTGTGATGGGCATCCAGGTGGCTCTGGCTGGACAACAGGTGCATCCTCCACACTCGTCACTATCATCCCCTCTTTGTCTCACTGATCTCCTCTGTCATTCTTTACTGTATGGCAGTCTAGTAAAGCAAAATGTGTAAAATTATAAAAAAACAAAACAAAAAAGGAAGTGACATGAGTCACTGGCTGTTCATATGTCATGGTTACGAGTCACACCAGGTTCTTCTGGGCTGTCAGAAGCGTGCCAAAACTTTTATGTCAAGGCCACCAGCTCCACCTGAACCTGCCCCGGAACCCTGAGCCTGGTTTGATCCCTGGTCCACCTGGATATGGTGGAGGCCAGAGTTGAAGCTGGCACACAGTAGATTGTTCGAGTCACTGGGAGCCAGAGAAACCAGTGGACCAGCAGCATCCAGAGACAATGTCCCTAAACAGACTGAACAGAGATAGGAAGGGTGGAGGTGAGTTAATGTAAAAAAAATCTAAACACCCAAATAGTGTCTGTAAATGTGCCCATGTGTGTTTGTATTTGTCTCTCTGTATATAAATGTTTCCACCCTTGAGTGGGTGTTACCTGCTGTGTTTTGATCCCAGATTTTGACAGAGCCGTCATGAGAGGATGTGGCTACCCAAGCTGTACCACTAGGAGGAACAGGCAGAAACATACAGCAGGCTGTGGTCTGCAGATGGCCTCTGTACTCCACAACTTTACAGCCAGGCTGACGCAGGTCCCAGAGCTAATAACACACAATGACACAATTCCACTGAGAACAAATGACAATATCAGACCTGAATAGGCCTCTTGGGTGAGAGGCGAAACGTCTTCGAGTATCTTCGACCAAGTCCGGTTGCCCATGATTTTAACCCACCTTGGATGACAATGTCAGAGGTTTCAAAACTATCTTCATAAGACAGTGGACAAATGAGAGATTCTGCCATAACAACTGAAACAACGTGTTCCCACATGAGAAGCAACGCTTTGTAAGTAGCAAGAGCATTCATTTTTAAACTAAATTCAAATCTGAACAATGGCAGCTAAACCTAATTTTGAAAGAACTGTCAATAGTATAATAAAACCTAACAATGCATGTCATAATATATCTGTTTTTTATTTTACTAGAATGGACTGTACTACAGAACCACTGGTATTTAGATAAAAGATTGTTCCTGGAAAGGATTAACGTCTCCATATTTGACTTTCATCTCTTACTACTTTGAGAAGATACAGATTAGACATGAACAAGAACTAGCAGTAACTAATAATTTCACAATGGTAAAAAGGTACAACACATATTGTTTATTCCAGCTGGTGTTTGTCTAGTATCGATGAATACAAGCCAGACAATAGGTTAACCTGCTGACAGCCTCAACCTATCCACAATCTGCACAGCCAACAACCACACAAACCCCTCCAATAGTCTCACCGTAGCTTCACAGCCTTGGCCTCCAAAGCCATTGCTGCTGGACACCAGATAGTTTCCATTTGGAGAAACGTCACAGTGGGTCTGGATGTATTGCTTGGCTGGAAAAGTATTGGTTACCTGCCATGCACGGCTGTCCCACACCCTGTACACATAGGCAAAAACATCATTGTAGAAATACACTGCACTGTATCCATGGTCCAAGTCCAGACAAAACATTTCTTGTGACAATTTTTAAATCATTTTTAACAAACATTCAAACAAAAAGACCAAGAATATTGCAGCTAAAACCACAAACAAAGCCAAATATTGAAATATTACCAGTATACTGAAGTTGATCATCCATTTTCACTTTAATACTGGGTAAGCTCGGGCTGCTGTCAAGTGCTTCTCAATATTAATAGTAAGTGCCAAGAATGACTTACAGGTATAGAAACCTGTTTGAATTGAACATATTATAGATATTGGAAATATTATGCCACTGACTACATGATGCAATAGGCTACATATCGGGAGAATACTGCTTCAATACATAGCAGGATCTAGCCTCCAAATCGGAGTTATAAATCGAGTGCTTATTATACTGTCATCTAATGGTGAAAACATTTAAGGACACAAAAAAACCCTCTACACCTCTAAAGTACAGTACTGCGATTTAGGGGGAAGGGGAAATTTGTCACATGTTTTTTTGTTTGTTTGTTTGGGTTTTTTGCTGTTTGAATAAGTACATAATTGAGGTTAGATAAATAAATACTTGTCAGTGGTCACTCCAATATTGTGTACATAAAATGTGTGTGTGTGTGTGTGTGTGTGTGTAAAAAAATATAAATAAATGTATATAAAACATAATACTAATAATAATATAAAAATTGTTAAATGAAGGAATGTAAGTTAAAAGGGGTAGGAGTACATAAGTTTTACTTCTTCTTACTCCTTTTCGCACATGTGATAGAAGTATGTTAACATAGGAAAGAAGGGTACTTTTGCTGCTCATCTGTTGTTTTTTCCCCATTGTTTTATTTTTTATACTTTCTTTTACATGTTCGAAATAAAGATTTCAATATCAATATCAGTTTTATATATTCAATAGTCAGTGTATTGTTACAAATGTGTGTAATGTAATGTAAATGTGTCAGAGGCCAAGGAGCAGTTCGGTTAAGCGTAAAAATGTGTGATCACTCTTCATTCTCCCAGACTAATAAATGTCAATGTACAGGTAGCACCCATCAACCACAGCCAGAACAAACTGCTGGTTTATTAGCTATAATCACATCCATCATTTTACATACATTGAGAAGTATTTATGATTCAGTTTAACATAATTTGATCGTTGCCATTTTATGAAAGACAATAGTACAATCCCAAGACTTAATACCACTTAGGGTATGGGCTACCATAGGCGCACCTAACTTCTGGCTGACCTTGTTGGGATAATATCAGTCACTCAGCAGTATATAACTGCTGTAAACGGTTGCATAAGTTGTTTTTTGTGACATATTGATTTGTACAAGTCTTGGTAAAGATGACCTGTCAGCATGCTGCAAGTCTTTATTTTCTGGGCTATATTAAGGGTATACCAAGATAGAAAGCATGTAAACTCCAAAAGTACTGTCAAAATGTTATGGGCATGATGTGAATTTGAATGGCAGCAGCACTGTTCATTTCCAGAGCCATCACCATGTGTTCCAGTAAAACTCATCATTTACAAATTAACCACTGCGCAAGTCCTTGATTTTAGCATTAGATAGACTTATTTTGTGACTTGTTCATGTAGTGCAGTGTTTCTCAACGGGGGCGGTACTGCCCCCCAGGGGGCGATCAGAAGATGAAGGTGCGCGCTGAAAGCAATATTTTGGAAAAATATTTTGAGCTGCTCTTGGGGGGCGTTTGTTGAGGTGAACGTTTTAAGGCGAGTTTACACAAAATATTCACAACAATAAGAGTTTAAACTTTAAACTACTTGCAAAAAAAACTGTGGTCTGCAACATTAAAACCTGACAGTTTCCTTCACTGCGACTGGACAAGACGATGTGTATCGTAACTCTTCTTCTCTTCAGTGTTTCTGTCAGCTGCTTGTGGCGCAGCTCCGTACTGCCTTCATGGGAACAGGAAGTCAGTATCATCTGTAAAATTTCACCCCCATGTAGTTAACTGTGTAAACTGTGAAAATGGATGCCCTGTTTCTTGGTTTTACCGTGGTAAAGCGTTAATTTATCTAAAGAGTAGACCGTGAACGCCTTGGTATCGCATTGTTACACATTTATAAGAGGGATATTCTGCTGTCGGACTCAACGAAATCAACTTCGTCCAACACCTGATGCGACACCAGCGAGTACTGTGAAGTGGACCCACCTCGCGCTGTGTGTCGCAGCCAGTTTGTGCGGTAACGTGAGAGTTTTAATAAGCTATAAAAATGGGCTATAAAATGTAACATCAAAAACGGAGGCGCAGCCTTTCGGGACTGTGTGACTGTGAGCTACACTTCATCATAGTTGCTGAAGTTGTGTGAATTTGTAGTGAAATTTCTGTCTGATCACAGGTGTTAGTTTCGTTTTGGTGAAAAGTTGCCACAATCACATTTAAAGAGTTTACTTCCCTAAACAAAAGACACAAAAGAGGAGGAAACATCATGTGTGTTAACTCAGCAGTGATGATATTAACTAAGTTGATCTGCAGGAGAAACATTTTTAAAAGCAGATAAGAATGCCTGAGAGCCTTAGTGCATTGTATCCCATTATATTTATATATTTTGAATTCCTCCTGAAATTCACCTGCCATCTGAATTTTGTGTTTCCCTTAATATAAATAAAAACATTTCCAATAGGAATTGGTGCCGAAAAGGCAGAAATTGGAGCAGAAATTTTCACCAGAATGCAGAAAATGAAGTCTTTAATGCTCAAAATCTTAAGGGGGTGGACCCCACAGTTATTAAGTGCCATCTCCAAGAAAAAGGTCTCTGGGAGAACAATTAATTTTTAATAAAATATAATTACTATTTAGGCCTACATAGCTTTCTTCTTCCCTGTGAAAGTAATAAATCTGTAGTCAATTATGTGCTCAGTAACAACAATAATATTATTAATAATAATAATCAACAATATTCAGGGCAAATAGCCCTTAAGGGACCTGGATAATGGATAGGGGGGCGCTGGCCCAAAAAAGTCTGAGAACCACTGATGTAATGTTTTAACCTCCAGGGGGAGACACACAGATTAGGTCAGAGCAGCCACAGGGACAGTGCTACAGAATAAAAACTAGGTGTCACAATTTTCCAGTCCAAATGTTACAGCCAACTGGGACTTGTCCTCACCCATGACTGATTATAGCTGGGGTGAGCAATGTTGGAGAAACTAGCAAAAGAAAGCTAGATTTTGAAAGAATCCAACCGAAATAATTGGGCCAAATTAAATAATTAGCCATGCTTATTACAGTCCTGCAACAGCCACAGATACTGGATTTTTCTAATTTTTGTGTCCGAGAATTTGATTTATTGATGGCTGTCGGGATGTAAAGACAAATATAACAAAAATCCTTCTGAAATAAACTGCCTACCCCAATTTTAAGACTCAGACGAAGAACAGAACAGTTATCTGTCACTCTCCAAAATACACAAGAAATCAGGAAGATGGAATAAAACTATTTCCTCTAAATTGGTATCTCACTGATCTGCTAAAAAAAGCTCTGGACTGACATTAAACATTAAAATCAGTCTTAGTGTTGCTTTGATGTTATACTTATTGTAGTTCTGACCCTGCATTGTTACTAAATGAGGATCACCGCATTACTGATAATAATTGTAACACTTGCTTCACACTCCAGAACGCCTTTTTTGCTACACATTTTCCTATGGTGTAGAAGCAAGACAGCATATTACACATTATCAACTGCAAACAAAGTGGATTTCTACCGAATTTCAGTTGTCTTGCTACGCACCTTATGGTCTTATCCTCAGAGGTCTGGACTACAGCGGAGCTGCCTGGCACCCAACACACATGAGTAACCTGGACAGAGAAGAGAGGAAAGCAGAAAAGTTAAAAGCCTGCAGGGCGTGAACTCAGAATGGCTTATTGATTTGATTCTTTTTCTTACATACACACTATCTTTATTACCAGGTTTCTGGAAATGTTGTGTCTCTGTTCACATTTAGAGGATTCTATATCCCACAGGCACATCCAGTTGTCACGAGAACCGGTGCACAGCTTTCTCCCATCTACAAACCACAATAAAAACCATAGATTCAGTGCCGATCAATAATGTGAAATCCAAAAATCCGAAATGCAAAAGCCTCTGAAGCTACTATACATGATTTCTTAATAATTAAAACTTCTTATATAATAAACATATAGTCCAAAGTTAATAATCGATAAAATATTATTAGATAATATTCTTCCCCGCTTGCATTCAGGACTTGTGGCAGGCTGATATATTACTAATCCACCATAGCAGCATTTCGCCTGACCAACACCTGAGACAATTCAGAGATATCCCCTCCAGCCACTTTCCAGCTTGTTGAGAAGTCTCTGTCATGTCTCAAGTCAGATCTACACTCAGGAGGCCTGAGCGTGAACATTCTTACCAACACTGTTTAAGTATGTTTGGAATTGTCTTCCAACAGCTACACATAGAGTTTGGTTTTTATATTACTTTTGTATATTTACTGCTGCAATGACTGGAGGAATATTTAACTGTCAGAAAATTATCTGTTCCCAAACCAACAGTACAAGGAATTGAGAAAGTGATAGTAAATTGTTTCGGGATTAAAAAAATATGTCATCTGTGCAGAAATATAACAGTATACATTTGGTATAATAACCTTGAGTTTTATCTTGCATTGTGACATACTTGCAGATTAGAATACAGCAGTTTACTTATTAGCGAGGAGTCTCATTGTGTCTGTGTTTGCGCACCAGGGCTGATTGCTAGTCCATTGACCACCAACTCGTGCCCACAAAATTCTTGAATAGGTTCGTCCCCCTGGTTTAGGTCCCACATCAGAACCGTCTTATCCCGTGAGGCACTAAAGATCCATGTACTGCCCGGATAACACATCACCTGGCAGATAGATGGAGGCAGAATTAAGAGCAGTCGAGACCAGAGGATACGTATATGTGAAATGTTTAACAGCCCTGAACAGTGCCACACTGTCATCAGTGCGCACACACAGTATTGACGTTACCTTGGTAACTTCTCGGTTGTGACCCTGGAAGGACTGACACATTCGGCCTTGTTTCCAGTCATACACCACCACAGCCTGTACACACATGCAAACACATGCGCACACAATAATCACTACATGTTTAAAGGTTTTTCACACAATTTAACATTCTTATTTCAGTTGTTCAGAGATTTTCCGGTTTTATATGGCCCATCAGACTTGTTTTTACTGTCTAAACGAATATGTAAATTATAATTTCCGTCTTTTACATTGGTTCATTTATCACTTGAACTTCTACAAAACCAGAGAAAAACATCAGCAAATTAATACTGTGAATACATTTCTATTATTTTGAAGTGATCAGCTGCTAGTGCAGTGATTTGATTACCTGGTCAGTCCCACCAGAAACACACAGCTCTGGGCTGAGATTGGTGACAGTGTTTATGGACCCTTGATGAGCAGGTTCATACTGCACCACCTGACTGTCAAAATGATCAGCCTTCTCCCCCGGAGACTCCCTGAATACAAAAAACACCATTAGTTTAAAAAAAAAAAAAGAAGAAAAAAACGTACAAAGAAAGAAATTCACAAATTAAACATACTCTCACAACTATTTGCAATGAATGTTGGTGAGGATAACTGCTTTTCATATCTAACTCTGTATTATTCTCATATTATGTTCCTTTACAGACTGCACTGCTAAACTCTTCTATTTTGAGATGAAAACAATCTACATACAAAGTTAATATCCTACAGTGTACATACTAGAATCATCTTTGCACATCATGTGATATACAGTATCTGACAAATGTGAGTATACCTCTGACATATTTGTAAATATTTGATTATATTATGTTATTATATTATTTCATGTGACAACACTGAAGTAATGACACTTTGTTACAATGTAAAGTAGTGAGTGTACAGCTTGTACAACAGTGTAAATTTGGTGTCCCCTCAAAATAACACATCACACAGCCATTAATGTCTAAACCGCTGGCAACAAAAGTGAGTACACCACCTAACCACAATTAACCATCTGGTTTCTTCAACTTTCACCCTGGAGCAAAAATCAGCCTTTAAACTTGAAAGAAATAATGATTTATTGTGATAATTATCGATATCGAACATTATGGCATTTTTTTTTATCAAGATAACATTTTTGGCCATATTGCCCAATTCCATGAAGTCATGTCTCACCTGTAGATGTCAGACCTCTTGCGAAACTTGCTCTGTAGTTTGCCCATTTCTGCTAGGAACCTGCAGCCACACTGACACACCAGAGAGAAAAGTTGCTTAACTTGGATAAAAATCACAGTTGCATCCATTAATGTCTATCCTTCCTTTTAGTGAGTAGTGATGGTAAACAACACCGTGAGTGACTATAGTATGGTGTGCACAACTGGCGTAATTTTCCAATTCGAGAAAACGCAGCAACTTCTCTCATCCAGATTAAGCATTTATTTCTAAACATAGGCCAGTTGTGCACGGCCATGCTGTTGTTTACAAGTGGTCCTTTGAGCCTGATCATGTTCAACTACACTATGGCTACTTCTGAAGACTTCAATGATGGACAGCCCACAGCAGGCCCCTGCCCAAGTCAGACTGGGTGTCGCAAGGCATCAGGAGGACTTTAAAAAAAAAAAAAAAAGTCATTTCATTTCAAAAGCTCAGTAAATTAAATTATATTTCATAACAGCAATAATCACAAAAGTACATAGTGACACACTGAATGGAAGTATATCATTGCCATAAAATACACTCAGGTCATTGGCTGAAATCCTAAATACCTAAAATTGAAACTTTACCGCTTTAATGCAGTAGCATTACATTATTAGGATCACCTACAGCTTATTCAACTCACTTATGTTATACTCTTTCCTCAGATTTGCGGGTTTGACATTAACATTGACATTAATATCTCCAATGTGGCTGACCGGATTTTAACCCTTCAAACTGCAGTTTAAAAGTCCATCTCCCTAAAAGGCAGGGTATGCGATTCCAATCCAATACACGTGTTGTTGTGAAATTTGGTGAAAATAAATCTGGTGTTTGTACACGGCCCATGCTCTGTAAATTACAAACAAACAACACTTTTTCTGCCCTGGTTTGTGTGTCAGGTAACGTTAAATCACATGATCACAGACATTCAACTTACTTTCTACTTTGCCAAGCTATGTTGATGTTGTGATTAGCTTTAGTAACAGGAGATATGTTAATATCGCTGTCTGAAGATGCCGTCTCTGGAACAATCAAAACAGTTTCCTAACGCAAAACCTACCCAAGTTACTAGATGTGTTGTTGTTCGCTCAGTATCATAGTATTTGTGATGGTACTGAATTTCTCCTGAATAGCATACTTCACTTTTATAGTTCTTTTGCGATTTGAACTGCGAAGTTAGCTCTTACAATGCTAATTTATATCAAGAGAGAGATACACATGTTCATAGGACCCTGGGAACATAGGGTTGATCCCGATTAAACCACACGTTCCCACGCAAAGCCTACTTTCTCGCGCACACGCACACCTAAGCTCCTCCCTCGTTATCCCGGCGTACTCCTCAAACAATCGGCAGGAAGGAGAGGGCTCAAATCCTATTAGGGTCGCATCATTACTGTCGCAAGGAATTAACTAGTCACTCGAAAACACCCGAACTGCGATGCCAATCATTACGCAACAACACCAAGGGGTTTTAAACCGTAGGTACTACCAGTGAAAAAATGTTCATGGCTCGTGGTGCACAGTCAGTGTAGATAAGTGAAGCGAGATTTCTTACCTGTCACTGGCAAGTGTGGTCGCTGTGTGAGGCTGAGGCAGTGTGGCTAGCTCGCTAGCATGCTAACTAATCTTTATCTGTCATACCAAAGTAGACCAATGCATTAGTAGCACAGAAGCGTGGATATACAAACGTTATAAGTTGGTAGAGTCGTTGTCGAAGCGACCGAGAAGCCTTTCCCACAGACTGCCATAATAGTAAGTTGTCCTAAGTGTGTACACAGAAGAGTCTGTTAACTACACGGAACCGTCCCTCTCTCCGTAGCGACGATGGGGCGACGCTTTCTCGTATCTAAGTGAGGACGAGGTCACGTGACACGGGGCAGGAAGTAGTCGAAAGCTTTCCTCTTACAAAGTAAAAGTCTGATGTAGTATTTACTATATTCCGATACATTTCCGACATCTATTAACTTTTTCTGGACACGTATCCAAGGTGAATAACTATTAATGTCCGTGTTTATTAAATCAGTCAAGTGATCATGGCTTATATACACAGGTGCATCTCAGAAAACATGAATATTGTGCAAAGTTAATTTGTTTAATGGTTCATTTGAACATTTATTCTAATGTTCTAATATTTTGAGATATGGATTTTTGATTCCATATGCTGTAAGATGTAATCATCAAGATTAAAACAAAAAAAGGCTTATATTAAGGATATATTTAACTTTATGTGTAATGAATCTTGAACATATAAAAGTTTAACTTTTTTACTTAAATTACAGAAACAAATGAACTTTTCCACGATATTCTAATTTTCTGAGATGCACTTACATGATGAGGTAATTTATTTATTTCCTCCTCAATTGGTACATCTACACCCATGGCTGGATCAACCTTCTTGGGGGCACTAGGGCAAAGCTGGTGAGTTCCCCTTCTATTAACCCCCTCTCACCCTCCTATAAATAAATAAAGTCACAAATATGCACAATATGCTGACACAGGCTAATTACTGAAATTTTACAGAGGGACCCTTCTGACCAGGTAATAAAGCAGCAGTTGATATTGTGCTTTAGTAATGCATATTCATGTATTTCATAACAAGAATCACAAGTAAGAAAAATACAAACCAGCTACCATACTGTAACTTGGGATGTTTGGGACCCTTGTTGGTCTGGGGCCGTGGGGAAGTTGCCTGCTTTGCTCAGTTGGTAATCCAGCCTAGTGTACACCATAAACTCCATAGACTGACTGTATTATATGATTGAAGATCTAGCCTTTCACAGGGCCGTTAAAATCTTATTTAACGGCCCTGGCCTTTCACCCAGCCTATTCACTCTGCACATGCTCAGTTTAGTCCTTATTCCACATGGGAAAAACTGTGGGGCACAGCCAATAATAGAGGCAAAAGTCATTTTGAGGTAATAAAGTTTTTTTTACTTCATTTAATTTTTATATTGCATTGCAGTTAAACTCATCAAACCTAAATTATGTTTATTGTGTGTCTATGTAGATATCTTTCATGCAAGTTCTTAGTGCTAATGTTTAGCTGTAAGGTAAGCTAATTCATGGCTACAAGAGTAGTCGTAACAACAAGAGTCTCGGTTAGTTGTAACAATAAAAATGTTTAGTTGCATTTATATGTTTTCTTTGAATTTCAGTAAGTGTCTCACAAACACAGTAATGTTTAATTGTTTTATTATTATGTTTAAATGTTATAGTAAGATCTTGTGTAAGTGTAGGCTTCTCTGTGGGCACTCTTTCCAGGAGTGCCATATGTATGTCACCACAGTGACGATGCAAGACAAACACACACTAATATTGAGTTGGTGCACATTTTGTCAAATTTTATTATTATGTTTATGACATGTTTATACATATGTCATAAACAATATAAACATATTATACATTATATTTATGTTTTTCTTATATTCCTTATTACATAATGCTATATTTTACCCCGGTGTATATTGTAATGTTACATTTCATAACCCAAACTATGGGATGAATTGTTCATTGCTCATTGTGTTTGAGACTAAACCATGAATTTTTGCATAGATAACAGTTACACCATTTAATAGCAGACACATGTAACTAGTTTGTATCACATATTGAACGCACTAGCTTGAAAGAGCTCCAAGATAAAGACAGAAATGTCCAAAATGTTACAACCATCCCTAGTCTCCCCTACTCATACATCTTTGAAAGCCATAATAATGTCTGGATAAGAACCAACAACCAAAAGCCTAACATTTTCAATGCAGATACCATCAGTGTCTCTTGCTTCTATCCTCACACTGTCCAATGACATAGAAGAATGCAATAAAGTTATATGTTATCTTCTTTGGTTGAAATGTCAAAGTAAAGATGATATAGTATGTGCATCGGTTGACGATGGGCACCAGTCCACGATGGGCATCCATCGTCAACCGCTTATCCTGCTTACATGGTCGCGGGGGGCTGGAGCCAATCGCAGCTGACATCGGGCAAAAGGTGGGATACACCCTAGACAGGTCACCAGTCCATTGCAGGGCCACATATAGACAGACAACCATTCACACTCACATACACACCTAAGGACAATTTTGGAGACACCAATTAACCTAGCCTGCATGCCTTTGGAGCATGGGAGGAAGCCAGAGCACCTGGAGAGAACCCACGGGGAGAACATGCGAACCTTCTTGCTGTGAGGCAACAGTGCTAACCACTGCACCACCGCATTGTTTTCTAGTTAATGTAAAATAAACTGGGAGAATATCATTTTCAGACAACAACATGATGCCGTTGTTTCAAGGGGAATTTAGACTTTAAACATGATTATGCTGAACAACACATGACAAGTTAAAATGTTACTGACCTGTGGCTGGGTGTCCCTCTACAGAGCTGTTTGGTTGACCTTGATTGGAGGCACAGGTTAAATGGCTTCCCAAACAGGAACTGGGATGAATCAGACAGGTCCCTGGAGAGCTAACATTAATTCTACCATAGAAACTAGTTTTCACACGCTTCAAAGCAGCTCTGATTTTGTCTGCTTCCTAGATAAAGTCAGGAAAGATAGCTTTGGCTTCAAGGGCTGGATTTACCCCTTTCACACATGAATTATTAAATCACAAAGTATTACGTTTTTATGTTTGATTTTACTTTTAAACAAGTGAAAATGTATACCTATAATGTTTTCTTTCCGATATATTTTATTTTGAAATGCCACTGCAGTGGACACCATGCATCAAGGGCAGAAAAAGGGAACTTTAAAAAAAAAAAAACATTTACTAAAAGCGGTGGTATGAATAGACTATATATGCAATATATATATATAAAATTATTCAAGTGCAAATGATATCAGTATTTTAAATCAAAATTCAAAATAAGGCAGAATATACCCTTTGGAGCAGAAAGTCCACTCAAGTGGACAGATGTATTTAAGTAATAATAATCTATATTTAAGTAAGTCTTTAAGTATTTCTAACATCTTATTTAGTTGAAAAATAGTTTTCAGTCTGGTTTTCTGAGAATAAAAAGGACTTTACTGTTATTGCTGAGGTACTTGGTGCATCTCTTCTTCCTTCCCATGCAGTATATCAAAATGAGAGAGATAATAATAATAATGCATTTCATGCTTGAAATGGTTAAACAACTGCATTACATGCAATTAAGCACTGAGTAACTGGGATGTTCCCATTTAAATTGTCTAAATAGGCCACTTAGTTAGGTTACAATCAACATTGTTCAATACCTTTGTGAGATGACCTCCATTCCAACTTTGTTTGCAGCAAATGGTTTAAGTGAGTATGACTACAGTTAAATTCTCTTTGTGACAGCAAAGTATGGTTGATCATAATCATAATCATATAATGGTATTACAAACAAAA
>NW_024044459.1:24448487-24822663 GCF_014851395.1 Micropterus salmoides
TTAAGCTTTAAAATTTACGTGGGTTTTTTGTGTACTCAAACTAAGCTTTGTACCAGGTATTATTTAACATGCAGTGGCTGTGTCACTATGGTAGTGTACTGAAAAACATCTAGAGGGAAAAGAGAAATATTTTTATAGTATTTACCCTTTTTAAGTTATTTGTACCAACTTTTTCTCTGCTACACTTTTGTAATTATTGTAGTTTGCTGGCATTGCTGTTGGTAATTCCACTGAAGAAGAAAAATACACCCACCCTTATTTGGTTTTCATTTTGGTACTTAATTTTTTATTAATTCCTTTTTACCCAAACTTGGATTGCTTGAAGTATTTTAATTAAGTTATTATTCTCATTTTGATTTAAGCAATTAGCATAATACTATTTAATACATCAGCACAGAGCTGTTCTTTCTTCATTGCTCTAAAGGATGTAACATTGTTATTGTTGCAGTAATCTCACCTCTAAACTCTAAAGTGCTACTGGGAACATGTTTCAGATTTCTACCCCTCCTGTATTACTATATCATCATCATCATTATTTTAACAGCACTAATTCCTGCAGTCCAAACATGTTCAGGTAGATTGAAAACAAGTGGAGTTGATTGCACTCTGATGTCACAGCTGAATTGTATCATTACTTGATGTTTCTTACAGCTCAATGACAACATGTACAAAAAGACCTCACAGCATCACTGCCTTGCCCTGCCAAACACATTCACACACAGCTCTTTTAGAGGGCTCTTTATTTATGCTTGAGTAGATTTTTAAAATATATTATTTTGTATTTCGTTAGTGTATACTTTATGCATCTAAAAGTTTTGTTTAAAATGAATCAATAAGCTCAAGCTACCACAATGTTTAGTAAAACATATGGGTAATGGGCCAGATGAAAGCTGGCTTTCTGTTATGTAAACGTGAGTAATCATGACTGACCATAACTGCCAATTGTATATTTTACGACATGAAGCTAAAGAAAATTTTTAAATGAAGATTTTTATTCTGCTGGTTCCTTATAAGGAAGATGTTTAAAATCCGATCAGAGCTTATTTTGTTGAAAGTTATTTCTTAAAGTTCTGTTTTAGTAGATTTTAATTGAGAAGTATTCCACTGTTGCTAACTGAAAAACAATTAACTTCCACCAAGCAGTGAGAGCTGTACATAAGAGCTTAAACACCTTATAATTTCATGTTTCTGTGCACCACAGTTAAATGTGAATTAAAATTAAACCAATTTGAGAAATGAGTGCATTTGTGGGGGATTATTGCTCTGAATCCTCTCAAACATTAGACATTTTAATTTTCCACACCGGATTATTCCTGTTGAGAGTCAGACATGCTTACATTCATACTCTACACTACATTGAACACCGCAAGGACCAAGCAGGGACCATGAGATGATTTTATTTTCAAACATTTTATTTTTCTCTTTTAAAACACTTCCACTTGAATCCTCTTGTGTGTATCAGTCCAACCCACCAGAACATGTAGCATCAACCTCTGGCCAGTCAAACAGTTTTCAGCCTGAGGCTTCATTCAATTTCACAGTAGGTAAGAAGCAATCAGACACACAAGAGAGCCCAAGTGAGGCAAAGATCCTGAAATCAGCTGACACATGATGGAATAAAAAAAAACCATACACACATCCAGTCTTTGGGTGGGGAGTAAAAAAGCACTCACAAAGCAGCCTGTTGGGTTATTATCGCTGCCAAAACAAGAGCAAACAGCAACAATATGTGCAAACTGAAATGACAAGTATTTTTTTGTCATCACCTGCAGTAACCAGCTGGTCATGGAGCAGCTATGGGGCAGAGTGGTACTGTGACATTACTACTTTTCTCCACTCTGATGGGTTATAGGTCAGTATGCTTGACTTCTACGTTGGGCTCTGAGGAGGCGTTCTCTGTGGCAAGAGAGGAAGTGGAGGGTTTGTATGCAGCCTCGTCTTTAAACGGGCTGTCTTTGGCAGGAGAGAAGCGATACTCGTCCGGCACGTCATCCTCAGGTTCAGCCTTCTTGTAGAAGCCCAGCTTCTCTAGCAGCTCGTTGATCTCAGAGCGGGTCATGTCAGAAAGGGCGATCCGCTGTAGAAGACACACACGGGTTAAATAAATAAACAAGTAAATTTACTTTTCTGTCATTGTCAGTGCTGCATGAAAAACTGCATCACACATTTTCACCATGATTTGATTGACTATGATTGTCAGTGCAGCGGCATGTGATGTTGGTACCATTTCTGGTGGATGTGTTAATTGGTAACTGTTTGCTAGGAAATTTGCTTTATAAAGTAATGAGGGTTTTCAGCTTGGTGTAGTGTGAAACAAATTAACACAGATTTATATATTTATATATTTGCTAAAGCAAATTTGGATTAAAAAAAGCTGTTTTAAATAAAGGTCCTGTGTGTAGGATTTTCAATCTAACTGGTCTGTCCCCCTCACTTCCACAGATCTAACCCTTGGATGGGCTGAAAACAACACACAGACGCTGATTTACGTAATTGTCACATAATGTCAATTATACATATAGGGGCTTAAATATCTTGTAAAACATGCTGCAAAGCAAAGACTTACATCCAGCTCTTCGTAATAGTGGTTCAGGAGGACAAGCTCAGGGTCGGCCCCAGGAATGTGCTTCATCACCAGGTTATGGCTGAGGTAGTGATGGTCAAGGATTGGCACAGAAATAAAATGCTATAATATTTGCAGTCTGCAATTTATGAACAGACATATTTAAGAACAAGTAACAGTGGTTGAGTCAAAGGATACTAAAGAGGAATGTCCTGGATCACAAAGGCTTTGACCTACAAACAGAGGTGGGGATTAATGTTTTTCACTCAGGGCTGGTTTCAGTGACAGATCTGTGGGGGATTATGTGAAACCCTAGATGTGAAACGTCAAATGTTTCTCAGTGATCAAACATTTCTAGGCAGGGATTAGGCTTCAGCCTGCCTCCGACACTCATTTTTGTTCCTGTTGATGACATAATAGAGGGTAACTTACCTCTCTGAGCCTGTTCAGCTGTCATCCACCACATGTCTGGAAAGATACAGGAAATGGTTACAAGCAGTTCTCCTACTTTAGAAATGGGACATCAATTGGATTAGGAACGAGATAAGTGGCAAATTTTGGCTACTGAAATCTATTTTTATAACATATTTTCCTTGTGGAAATTCTACAGCAAGTCTCTTATGTTCTGGTATCACTGCAGCTTGAATCCTTTCTACAGAGCACAGATTTAGATAGGCTTCTGGGAAGGATGCCTAACCCATTTCTGTGGAAATTTGAGCCTCAGATATTGAGTAGCAGGTGTGACAAACACAATAGCAACAGATAACATGCATTTCTATTGTGATGCTGGCAGACTGGTGATTTGGTGACACCCTGAGGGATAAGTGCATGGTTGTTCTCAAAAAGAGGGGTAGAGTTGCAGAAACTTTCATGCAGGAATCCGACCTCCAATTACACACCCTCAGGCCCCTTTCAGCTAAAAGGCCACTTCGTTGCAGATTGTATGGTTATTTCAGTTGAATGAAATATTGTCTACACAGCCTTAATTTGGTTATATTGTAAACGTATGGAGCTCCATCCACTTTATACACTTACTCATCCTTATAGATGAAGCACTCACGCATGCGCCCAATGTAAGGAATAAAACACATCCATTCACACATTAACGCAAATCCCACTCAGAAGATTTTAATCCCAGACCTACCGTCACTGTAAAACTAATTTTGGCTACTTTCACGTATGAAGCGTAATAGCGTATCATGAATGCTGCTGTGTTAGGCTAGTGTACCTCCACCCTCGCTTTCGCCAACCCGTCGAGTTTCTTCAGATCCACATCGTAGGCCGAGGCGCAGTGAAGCAAACTGGCCAACACGATCAGCCACATTCTTTTCTTCTGGTTCAGATAGTGGACCAGGACTCTGCTCTGCTGCTCCGGGACCAGTGCCTGCAGATCTCTGCAGGTAAGGTAACTAAGCCGAAGAGAGGAGGAGAGACGATGTTCAGCTATGTCACGTCCGGAGCTCTTGCCACGTCAAATATTTCTTCCAGAGGAGAGAGAGGCGTGTTGAGGGCGCTCATTGGTTATCTGCGAGATCCCCATCAAGATACAGTACATCCCATAGATTTGATATGTAATCTATGGTTATTCCTCACAAATATGAAAGGAAATGGACACTTAATGAAATCAAGTAATGTAATATTGCCTACTTATTGAAATCCCTACATATAGAATGTGGTAAATTAATCTTCAGGGTGATGAGACACCTGTAACCTGAAACAAATGTGATCTTTGCCATGTTAAGTGATGTTACCAGTAGCAAATAGAAGCAGACCTATTTAAAATAACATATTTAACATAAAACATGTGGGCCTGAACTGAGTGTCACCAACTTTGCAAATGTTGAAGCAAATGTTGACCAAATTTCTCAGTTAAAGCCTACAGAATCATATTCAAATCTATATTCTATTTATTTATATTCTGTTTATCTTAAACATACATAGCGGCTGAACACAACTGAATTCCATATTTAACATTTCAGTATAATGCAACCGCAAGTTTAATACATTTCTACAAATGTGTCCTAATACCTCTGACTCAGTTTCAACACAAACTTTACAGAAGCAATGTCTGGAGTATTTCTATTATTGCGTCTACCAGACCACATGCTTAGGGAGGATTTTTCTAATCTTCCAAATGTTACTCTGTGAGACAGGATTTGAGCCATCTTGAAAGCAAAAGATTTCAAAAGCAGTCCAGGACACATTAGATCTGAATGTGGTTTGATGAGTTGCAAAGGAACATCAGATAGAGGAAAACTGAATGGATATAATGAAGAAAGCAGCAAAGAATAAGTTGCCATGACCACAGGTTATGACGCACACTCACACAATGACCTATATGCTGCACAAAAACCTGTGTCGTTGTCATTGTGATTCATAGCTGAAGCAGAAGAGAAAGACATAAAGCACTGCTGGTCCACAAAATAACAGGCCCACTGAAAGGATGGAAAAATACAAACAATTAAGGTTTTAGTATTATACCCAACTTACTAATAGGGTAGAGCGTGGTGATTTGAACCTGTGGGGAAGTTGAGCCCCCCCTTAGTTCTCTGCAACCATACACAAAATTGGTCATGTGACCACATATTTTTGAGTCATCCTTTTTACTCACCCTGTGATGGAGAGAGTCCCATGGAATAATTGATAAGCACATTTAGTATCAAAAAACTGTTTTTTGCCATTCAAGGTGAGTGTTTTATGTTCAAGGAGTCCTGATTCTAATGTCTGAACAATTACTGATATGTTTGAGAAGTTAGTGCTTTAGGAAGTTACAATATGAGGCTATACTGTTAGCATGACATTACCCTTGAAGTGCTGGATGAAACAAGTTTGTT
Organism: Micropterus salmoides; assembly: GCF_014851395.1. NCBI lineage: Eukaryota > Metazoa > Chordata > Actinopteri > Centrarchiformes > Centrarchidae > Micropterus > Micropterus salmoides. Next base: position 24,453,885 of record NW_024044459.1, read on the forward strand.
AAAATGACAGAGATTGGGTAATATGAGCCAAAAGACCTGGGGGAAGTTGAGCCAACTATTTTACTGTAATTTTTTCATAGCATTCTTAAGCATCACTGAATGGAAAACAGAAAGGCTTCAACTCCTATTTTGGGTTTGGACAGAGTAGTGGGAGAGGTACACAAATGGGAAGTCCATTCATCAGGTTGCACGGGACATGATGATAAACAGGATGACTTTAAAGTAATATATTGATCTGAAACAACTAGGAGACATAGCTGCAATGTTTCACTATGTAAGTGCAATTGAATGTTGGGATCTGGCATTTGAGTTTGCACGATGAAATGACATTGATATCCCAGATCCCCATGTGGCTCAACTTATCCTCTCATATGGGGCAAGCTGAGTCAAGAGTCTACTTTTTTTTGTAAAGCCATATTTTCACAAAACAGTTTATTTTAGATCCAAATTGATTATTCCCAGAGATGCACCACATCCTAAAATATAAGTACATATTTCATTTTTTATGATATAGAAGTGTTATTAGCTTTTATTTATTATAAAGGAAGAAACTAAAACTAGAAAACGCAGTATGTTAGGGGCAATGTCACTGTTAAGTACTACAGTCCCCTCCAAAAGTATTGGAACGGTAAGGCAAATTCCTTTGGTTTTGTTGTTCGCTGAAGACATTTGGGTTTTTAAATCAAAAGATGAGTATGAGACAAGAGTTTAGTTGTTTAACACATCTAGATGTGAATACCACGAAATGAGAGCTGAAATTCTGAACTCTTGTCTTCAAAAATAAAGAAATATGCAATTCCACATCATTTTGGAACATTTTTATTACCAGATCTGTGAATAATAAGTAGGAAAATCCAGAGCAGATTTGGAATAAACTCCACCCCAAAAACTAAACTTGCTAAATAAGTCTACTGGGGTTGAATTATCACCATTAGATGTGGGAAAATTGATTTGGTTAGTTTTGATGCTCTCCACAATGATTTTACATTCATTGTGCAGCACCAAGCAGTTTTGAGCCTCATCACCTTATAATGGAAGGAAAACACTGTTAACATGACCTCAGAATCATTACAGATAGGACAGTTCATGTTTGCCTTTTGTGTCTTAATTTACTGCTTTATACATTTGTAGAAATTAACATAAATAATAGGCAACATGAGAACCACCTCCCTTCTGGATAATAACAAGCATTTCATTTGTACATTAAAATTCTAAAGAATAATCTCCTCATTAACTTAAAAGGACTAACGTTAGTTTGCATCCCTAATTTGCTTTGTTACTAACCTCAGTTCCTCCGTTGTCAACACCGTCCTTCCTTTTTAATTTAATTTAACTATCAAGATGTACAGTAGAGGACAGAGCTGTAACCTGACAACTTAATATTGATCTTATGGTCCGCTAACTTTCACCGTCACTTTCTGCCACTCTCACATTCGCTCATCATTTGAAGACCGAGGAGAGGGAGACAGGACAGCCATGAGTTGAGTGTTACCGTAGCTTACTGATAATCATTAACGATCGTGTGAAATTTTAATAGCGGTGCTCATTCATTAAGCAGCGACAGTAGGCTTCAAATATGTTGCTGGAGACTGGTTTTAAGCCGTAAGATCTGTTTTTCAATCCAACAACCGATAAGTTTGCACTTCCCCATAACTGAAGAATAAATCCGTTTTATATCTGTGGTACAATCCGAAAGAGACTTGCGGCAATAACACGAAAGCTGCCTGTTGGTCTTTGTAGTCGTAATACAGCCAATTATGGATCGATTTGGACTAGCAACAGAAATAATTACAACATTCTTGTGCGCTGTGGGGGTATTTCAATGAGCATTAGAGGTAGCGATACATGGATGTTGGAAAATATTAATACCCGTTTAAAATTATTTAAGACCTATTAAACAAACTTCAGCGAATTTAAAACTTTTAAGGGCTTAAATTTAGATTTTGAAATGTTAGACTTTTTTTTAGACATTTTAAGACCCCGCGGAAACCCTGCAGGACGTCTACCTGACAGGAGGAAACTGAATCATCAGCCGCCGCAGTGATGTCACCCGTCAGTGTGTGTGTGAGTGCCTACATACCTCATCTTGTGGACCTCGTCACAGCTGGCCTGAACGGCCAGTTCAGAAGTGCTTTCAGGAGTTTATACACGAGTTACATTAACATTTACATTTAGCTGAAAGTATTCAATGCTACTTACAATAGCTATATGTCAGAGGTCGCACGCCTCTGGAGCAACTAGGGGTAAAGTTTCCAGCTCAGGGACACATTGGTGGACGTGTCACAATGAGGAATTAAACCCGGGTCTCTCACACCAAAGGCATGTGTCAAAGGCATCACCACCCCCAGAGAAACAGACAAATCCATCCACAGCCACCTTTCACTTGGGCTGAAGCGGATGCATCAGGACCGTCAGTGTCAGTGACCACAGTGTCAGCAACGTCTGGTTCATCTTCACACTGCAAAATACAAACAATCCAATTATGAGGATAATTATAAAAGAAAGCTAGCACTACATACTCATTGTCACACCCCCATATTTTTTTATTTTTTCCCAAGCTTGTCTTGATACAATACTCACATGCCAAAATGTTAAGAGTTACTGGTGGCTGTTATGATTCCTTCTGTCTATACTGACTCTGTAACGCTTTCTTAATCTGACTCTGACTTAGAATGAGGACAAAATTCTAAAGTTCATTAGAAACAGTTATGAGGCTGCAGCAGTAGGATACTTCCTTCCAACAGTGAACCTACACAATGACCTAACAACAATATCCATTTAATTTTTAACTAGACTGCTACTTTCTACTAAACTTAGCCTCCTAAAATCCTGTGTCCTCATATGGGGAATTTAGGTTTTGAGATCCATGCACCAAATACTTCATTCTGCTCAACTTAGACCTATTGCCCTCTAGGGTCACTTGCCGGCCATGTTCTGATGTCTGTTTCTTCTTTGTTACACATTCGGTACACTCATTTTTTTCTAAAAGTACGCCCTGACAATGCTACTAATATAAATACACACAGAATCAAAGCCCAGGTCTTGGGCGGTTTGGGAAACATTTTTTCATTTCAAAGTTGAAGAGTGGATTTGTCCCTAATTTCTTACAATTTGGCCATGCCAAAGAAGGGGATGCTTAATTGAGATGAGGAATGATAATAGCCAACAATAACCTTTTCACTGTAAACATCATATTTTAGCATTGTTTTGATACACGACAAAAAAAACCAAAAACCTATCCTTTCATCTCTTTAAACCTGTCAGTTGCTGGAAGAGGCGTTTGAGTTTGTTTTCCGTAGTACATTTCATTACATTACATTTACATTTCATATTACTTGTCATTGATATTGAAATTTCGGTGAGTATACTGAGTACTTACATTGCAGGTTTTGAAGAAGTCAGTCATCCGCTTGCAGGTTCACTGGGAGACCACGGTGGGTCGGACGGTTTCGCACAAGCACCTACAGTTCTGTCCCACCCTTTTCAGTTTCTTTCTTGCTGTGTCATGCAGCAACAGACATACAGGCTACTATCTGTCCGCTTTCAACTTTCATTGTCAGCTGTATGTTTTACTGCCCAAAAAACGCAGCTCGTGTTTTGAACTTTTTCACCCACAATTCTGTGGTAACAACCGCAGGTGAGCTGCTTGTGGAGAAGGCCTATAGTACACCTCTCTTTGTAGTGAACATCATCAAATGCTGATTTTCTTAAAAAAATACACTCACCAATATAAGAGCTGCTTTGGCAAGTCAGGTAATTATGGGCAAGAGTCCTTAATGGGCACGCAATATATAAAAACACCAACTTTTGATTAGTTTACAAAATAAAGGCCATGTAAACACTTCTCACAAACATGTGATATGGGCAGATTTTATTGTTGTGATAAATGTATTTAGTCTTTTAGACTTAGTTACCAGTTTATTTGGTATGTCTAGCTTAATGCAGTCTAATCGAACATTTCTGCAATAAATCCTCCTCCCTTCATAAAAATGATAATATTCAGTTTTTGTTGCAACTGTATGATCATTTTGGATCACATGGACCGGTGTTACTGATATTTTGTCAATTCCATTTATATCAGTGAGGCCATGCTAAATAAAAGTGAATGAACAAATAATAATATTAAATTTATATAAAAACTGAACATTCCTCACCAACTTTCATTACCACAGTGGAAAAATATTGCTTTACAAATACATGTTAAAGTCGCTTCAGATGAGGCAACTTGTGTCTGCAATTGAAGGGCTGAGGGGTTTATTAGTTTCACCGCTGATAAAATGAAACTATTTCAGGATACATCTTACCTAAATGTCTTTAAAGCTCCAGGAAACTCAGCGCTCAGGTTCACTTGAGAGGACAGATCTATTAAAACACATTACAACAGATATAAGTTAAATATAAACATATTAAATACTCATCATACAAACATAATAATTACAGTTCCAACTGACCTGAGTTGAAAATCTCTTAACTGGAGGGGTTTTCATATCATATATCAGTGAAACTAGGCTCTATATTGTTCCACATTATGAATGTTCTTACTTTTTGAGGAGCCGTAACGTTACATCTTACTACAAACACTGGGTTCAGAAACAGCTTGTTAACTTAAAGGAAGGCAGAGCTTGACTGTCTACACAGTAACGTTATAGGACTAAAGTAACATTAACCAAAACTTCGTGATGTCATCGGTCACGTGGAATATCATATATATAAGCTGCAACACGCGCTTTGTGAAAGTACAACAAGCGTCGATGTCGTGTATCAAACATCCCGTTATTGGACTGTGGTAAGTCTCTGCTACTTATTAAACTATTCTTTTGAATTTTAACAGAAGCAGTGTTGTAGAATAACTTGATATTGATGTTCACCATAAACTCCAGCTGGCTGGCTTAAATGTGCCATGAAATTGACAAGTAACTTACTAGTTAATGTCAGACTCGACCATGTTGGCAAGAAATAACTTTAACATTGTCATAGCGGAAGAGTAATTTTTGTTGTAATATTTGTAATCTTCCAAGTTAAACAAGCTAACTTTAGCTTGCCGAACAATTTGCGGGCATTCCTACAAGGACATAGCAAATTAGTATCTCATGAATAAGTAACTGCCTATTTAAAAGTGTTAAATAGTTAAAAGTTAAGTTAAAAGTTCCCTTTCAAAAGTGTGTTTGGCAGTCATGTTAGCTAGTTAAATTAATCTTGCTTTGTTAATGCTTGTATGTTGTTCTTGAAATGTAAGTTGCTTTGGATAAAAGCGTCTACCAAATGTGTAAATGTGAAATTGACAGTCTTGTCTCAGTAACGTTAAGTTAAAGAAACATTGCTATTAGGTGGTGGTGGTTATGTTTCTTTTAGGGATGGGTATTAAATGAACCCCAGGGCTACATTATTAAAAATTGTAATGTTGGTATTGACAAGCTGCAGGATTACTGGTTTTGGTGTAAGTTAGTTTAATATAATGCTGCAGCATCTGCCTCATACACATCAAGAAAAGTCAGTAGATCTTAGTGCTGAAAGGGTGGTGGGTCCAGTAAAGTGAACCAGTTGGAGTGTATTCCACTTATATAATAAATACATTTAGTCATTTAACCCATGGTTTGATCCAAAGCGACATACAATTGCTATATATGTTAAAGGTGGCCCGCCTCTGGAACAATTCGGAGTTAAGTGCCTTGCTCAGGGACACATTGATGGATGTGTCACAGTGGAAATCAAACGCAGGTCTCTCACACCAAAGGCATGTGTCAGAATCAGAATCAGTTTTATTGCCAGGTATGTGTACACATACGAGGAATTTGACTCTGGATTGTACATTGCTCACGATGCGCTTACTCATACAAAAATACAAAATCACAATAATAAAAATAAGATAAAATCAGACACAGACTTCAGTGTAGACAACACAAATATACACACTATGAACAAAAACAATATAGACATATTGACAAATAGTGCAGTGAGCAGAGTGCAAAGGATGCAGGAGTATGTAAATGTTGTAGGTGGATGTGATACACAGGTACATATACATGCATACATGTACACAGTGCAATGAAGCATAGTGCAAAGGATGCTGGAATAAATAAGAATTTTGTGCAGGAGATAGGTGGATTTGTTATACAGTATCTACAATATGACATTATAACAGTATGAACAGCACTGAAATAGAGAATGGTGAGTAAATAAAAAGTGTTAGCCAGTAAACAGGTGGCTGATTAGAGGCAGAGTTACTGGGGTATTGCACAAGAATTGTTCTTGACACTGTGAGTCAGAAATCAGCTGTTCATCAGAGTGATGGCTTGTGGGAAGAAACTGTTCCTAAGTTGGTTTGGTCGTACAGAGCCCTGTGGCGCCTACCAGAGGGGAGAAGCTGGAACAGGTTGTGTCCATGGTGAGATGGATCTGCAGTGATGTTTCCTGCCCGTTTCCTGACTCTGGAAATGTATAAGTCCTGAATGGAGGGCAGGTTGGCACCGATGATCTTTTCTGCAGTCCTGACTGTTCCATTGTAGTCTGCTCCTGTCCTTTTTGGTGGCAGATCCAAACCAGACAGTGATGAACATGCAGAGGACAGACTGAATGATGGCTGTGTAGAAGCGGATCAGCAGCTCCTTAGGCAGGTTGAGCTTCCTGAGCTGGCGCAGGAAGTACATCCTCTGCTGGGCCTTCTTGATGATGGTGTCCGTGTTGGGCTCCCACTTCAGGTCCTGGGAAATAGTGGATCCCAGAAACCTGAAGGATTCCACAGCAGACCCCAGTCTCAACTGCTGACTCCTGTCAGTCAAGAAGTTTGTGATCCACTGACAGGTGGAGCTGGCAAAGTGAGCTGGGTGAGTTTGGTGCCGAGCTGAAGTCCACGAATAGGATCCTTGCATATGTCCCTGGAGAGTCGAGGTGTTGCAGGATGTAATGCAGTCCCAAATTGACTGCATCATCGACTGACCTGTTAGCCCTGTAGTCAAACTGCACGGGGTCCAACAAGGGGCCTGTAATGTCCTTCAGGTGGGCCAACACCAGTCTTTTAAAGGACTACATGACTACAGATGTCAGGGCGACAGGCCTGTAGTCATTTAGTCCAGAGATGGAGGGTTTTTTGGGGACCCTCCTGTCTGGAGGGAGTTCAGACAGAACACAAATTATAAACCCAAAGTCCCCCACTCCATAAAGGATTCTTGCCTGGCAAATTAGCTGAACCAGTTCTACTGCCGCTTTGAGAGTCAATCGGACACCATCCCCCGTGACTCCTCTGCTCAGCTTCAGCCTCAGTCCACCACTTCTTCCCCCCCCTCCCCAGAGCTGGCCACCTCCACCCCCTCCACTCCTTTCTCCATCACAGAGAGGGAAGTCAACGGTCTTTTCAGGAGGCAGAAACACTGCAAAACAGCTGGGCCGGACTGTCTCCCCATCCACCCTGAAGCACTGTGCTGTCTCCGGTGTTTAGACATTTTTAACACCTCACTGGAGACATGCCATGTGCCAGCCTGCTTCAAAGCCTCCACCATCATCCCTGTCCCCAAGAAACCAAGAACCACAGGACTAAACGACTATAGACACGTCGCCCTCACCTCTGTGGTTATGAAGTCCTTTGAACGCCTTGTGTTGTCCCACCTAAAATCCATTACAGACCCACTCCTTCACCCCCTGCAGTTCGCCTACAGAGCCAACAGGTCTGTAGACGATGCAGTAAACATTGCCCTTCACTACATCCTCCAGCACCTGGACTCCCCAGGAACCTACACCAGGATCCTGTTTGTGGATTTCAGCTCTGCTTTTAACACCATCATCCCAGCCCTGCTGCAGGACAATCTCTCCCAGCTGAGCGTGCCTGACAGACTTCCTGACGGACTGGAAGCAGCACGTGAAGCTGGGAAAACATGTCTCTGATTCCAGGACCATCAGCACTGGATCCCCTCAAGGCTGCGTTCTTTCCCCCCTTCTCTTCTCCCTGTACACCAACAGCTGCACCTCCAGTCACCAGTCTGTCAAGCTCCTGAAGTTTGCGGACGACACCACCCTCATTGGGCTCATTTCAGGTGGGGATGAGTGTGCCTACAGGTCTGGAGATCGACCATCTGGTGACCTGGTGCAGCTCAACGCTCAGAAGACAGTGGAGATGGTTGTGGATTTTAGAAAGAGCCCAGCCCCACCCTCCCCCATCATCCTGTGTGACTCCCCAGTCACCACTGTGGAATCTCCCAGGACCTCAAGTGGGAACTGAACATCACCTCCATCATCAAAAAGGCCCAGCAGAGGATGTACTTCCTGCGGCAGCTGAAGAAGTTCAGCCTGCCAAAGACAACTTCTACACCGCCATCACTGAGTCCATCCTCACCTCCTCCATCACCATCTGGAACGCTGCTGCCACTGCCAGGGACAAGGGCAGGCTGCAGCACATCATTCGCTCTCGTCTGGACCTGTACGCCTCGAGGACTCTGAAGCGAGCAGGAAAGATTGCAGCTGACTCCTCCCACCCTGGACACAAACTGTTTCAGACTCTCCCCTCTGGCAGGAGGCTGCGGTCCATCAGGACCAAAACCTCTCGCCATAAAAACAGCTTCTTTCTGTCCTGCAGCTAGCCTCATTAACAAGGCTTGGGTCCCCCACTGACACTCCCCCCTTGCAAATGATACAAATGTCTCTGCACATGTAAATACTGTTTCATCTCGTGTCGTGCACAGACGTGGCACGTTGCACATATTTGTTGTTGATCTTTGTTGTTGTATATTTTTTATGTTGTCAGTTTATATATTTATATGTACACAATAATCTCTTCCGTTACGTTACTTCTGCACGGCACAGACCCAGAATAATGCACATGTATATATCTGCAACGTTGTTCTTCCATTTCATATTTATATATTTCTACATTTATTTATGTCAGCTGTATGTTTGTCTACGTGTAGCACCTTATCACCACAGCAAATTCCTCGTATGTGTAGAACACTACTTGGCAATAAAGCTCCTTCTGATTCGGACACACCGTCTGGACCAGAAGCCTTCATGATCTTCTGCCTTTGGAAGAGGTGGCTCACGTCCTCTTCACAGATCTTGAATGCAGGTGAGGGGTCAGAGAGGGGGGGTGGCAGTGTGTCAGAGGGGGAAGGTGACTGTTTGAAGATGGTGTTGGAGCGGGGGAGAGGTGTGACTGAGGGCTTTTCAAATCTACAATAAAAGTCATTCAGCTCAGCTGCCAGTTGTTGAGTGCCAGCAGTGTTGGGGGATGGTCTCCTGTAGTTGGTGAGTGTCCGCAGGCCTCTCCACACTGATGCAGGGTCGTTGGCTGCAAAGCTGTTATGTAGCTTTTCAGCATAGCATCTCTTTGCTGCTTGACCTCTTTAGTCAGAGTGTTCCTAGCCTGGTTGTACAGGACTCTGTTCCCACTTCTGAAGGCCTCCTCCTTGGTCTGACGAAGCTGCCTGAGTTTCGCTGTGAACCAGGGTTTTTGGTTGTTGTATGTGCGGAAGGTTTTAGTCGGCACACACATGTCCTCACAAACTGATGTCACAGTGTTGGTTAGTTCATCCAGGTCAGTGGCTGCAGCCTCAAAAACACTCCAGTCTGTGCAGTCAAAGCAGGACTGTAACTCCAGCTTTGACTCGTTGGTCCATCTTTTCACAGTCTTTACAACAGGTTTAGCAGATTTCAGTCGCTGCCTGTATGTTGGGATAAGATGAACCAGACAGTGATCAGAGAAACAACCAGGCAGTTAATATGCACACTTCAATATATGTTTATTTATGTGATCTCAATATATAACAATGTTATCGCACGTTGACTATTTTCCTCATACCGTGCAGGCCTACCTCATGCCCGTTAGGTCTGGTCTTACCAAATAATAAAGTATTGTCACAACCTGGCTCATGGGCCATGACAAAAGAGGGAACATACACACAAAAGAGGCAGCATAAATGATCAAAGCCATTTATTGAACAAAAGAGTGACTAAACATAACTATTCAAATGTGTGTCTCTGTAGCGTAAATAAACCCAAAACAATATGTGGCAGTCAGGGTGATCAGGATCGGATCATTAAGCAGTATAAATGAAAATTTACCATCCCCATCCCTAGTGCTAAGTGTATGTAAACCAGGTCTGCATGCTGATGGCTAATAAGCTATGATAGCTTCTTCCATGTTGGACTCTCTGGCTTTCCGTCCAGTCAGAGCTCATCTCCATCAGGTTCACTGAAGTTGAGCTCGACTGGAAACATTTGTGCAGATTTTCTAACCTACTTTTTTTTTTTTTTACTCCTCCTGTGTGTCAGAACCAGCCATCCCGGTGATGAATCACTCCATGAAACCTCATCCCACCGCCGCGCTGCTGGACATTTGCCGGGTACCAACACCTGGACACTCGTCTTAGAGACTCCTGGGTCCCCGTTAACGTCTGTCTGTGTGTCCCAGGCTCAGTGAGGGGATGGTGAAGATGGTCCTGAGTCGTCCCTGTCACCCCGAGGACCAGTTCACCACCAGCATCCTGAGACACTGGGCATCCAATCACGACAACACGCTGGGAGAACACATCAAGGCCCAGCTTAACAAGAGACTGAGGTGAGGATGGACAGGTGAGGACAGACAGGACAGAGGTGAGGACAGTCTCTGGGTACCTGTTGAACAGCAGTTGTGTCTCCATCCTCAGTCTTCACAATTCCAGCAGTAAACTGGCTCAGCTCATGGACAACCTGAGGCTGAGCCTGAGCAACACCAAAAGCTGTCAGTACACACAGGCTTATTGATCGCTTCAGGAGGAACTGATAGCTGATTGACTGTGTCTGTCTTTGCCAGTCTTCACTCGGTCCCCGATCCTTCAGGCACGTTCAGGCCAGCTGTGACGAGGTCCACAAGATGAGGCACACGCACGCACGTTCTCGTTCTTTGATTGGTCCGTTTCAAAACCATACGAGAATTTGATATTTAATGTGTCTGATTTGTGAAACCAGGAAGCAGCTTTGTGTCTCACCAAGCAGGAACCCCAGGTTTGAAAAATGTAGCCTCAAACCTGCATTCTCTCTAACATCAAGCACTCGGGCGACTCCACTGGATCGTATATGGTCTCAGTTGCTAGTTTCAAGTGTTCGTCAACACAGCATGATGTTCATTTGGTAATGATCCATTTAGAGGAAAATAGACTAGAAACAGGGGAAGATTTAGGATGGGTCTACCTTGATGACAAGTCGCTATGTATGACCCAAATATGGTACCCCATGGATGTTCAGTCTGCGTTCAGAACACCTCTTTTTCTCTCAGCTGGACAGGTATGCTGGAATAAAATACAACTGGTCTTTACTTTCTATAAATGGAACTAAACAGTCTGAAGGGGAGATGTCTGTTAACCTGCTTCACTTCTCCCGCTGTTTGGGAACAACATACTTTTGTTGGTCTGGAGAAGCAGAATCATGACACACCGACATGCCAGAATATTTTCCTCCTCTCAGATTCACTGTCACTTTCTGTCACAATCAAACACTCTGAAACCTCCAGATTTAAAGGAGCTGCTCTGATAACTGCACCTGTCAGGTAGACGTCCTGCAGGTTTTCCGTGGGGTCTTAAATTTGCTGAAGTTTGTTTTAAAGGTCTTTTATAATAATTTTAAACGGGTTTTTATTTTTCAACGTCCATGTAACGCTACCTCTAATGCTCACTGAAATGCCCCTGCAGCGCTCAAGAATGTGTTTGTTTGGTTTTTTTGTGTGTTTTTTATTTTTTTTATTTTCCCCCCTTCCTGTTGCTAGTCCAAATATAATTTGCTGTATTACGACTACAAAGACTAACAGGCAGCTTTTGTGTTATTGCCGCAAGTGTCTTTCAGAATGTACAACAGAACAGATTCGGACCTATTCTTCAGCTATGTGGAAGTGCAACCTTATCGGTTCTTGGGGCTTAAAACCAGTCTCTAGCAATATATTTGAAGCCTACTGTCACTGCTTAATGAATGAGCACCACTATTAAAATTTCACACGATCCTTAATTATTTTCAGTAAGCTACTACCGTGGCAGTCTCCCTCTCCTCGGTCTTCAAATGACGAGCGAATGTGAGAGTGGCAGAAAGTGGCGGTGAAAGTTAGCGGAGATCAGTATTAAGTTGTCGGGCTACAGCTCTGTCCTCTACTGTACATCTTGATAGTTACATTAAATTAAAAAGACTGTTGACCACGGAGGAGCTGAGGTTAGTAACGTTAAAACAATTTTAATGTACTCATGTTGCCTATTTCTGTTAATTTCTACAGATGTATAAAGCAGTAAATTAAGACACAAAAGGCAAACATGAACTGTCCTATCTGTAATGATTCTGAGGTCATGTTAACAGTGTTTTCCTTCCATTATAAGGTGATGAGGCTCAAAACTGCTTGGTGCTGCGCAATGAATGTAAAATCATTGTGGAGAGCATCAAAACTAACCAAATAAATTTTCCCGGATCTAATATAATTCAACCCCAGTAGACTTATTTAGCAAGTTTAGTTTTTGGGGTGTAGTTTGTTATTGTCTCCCTGTCCAAGAAGGTCCAACTGCAGACCTCCACTGTCAGGCCGGTCTGGACAGGAAATACACGCAAAAACTATAAAATAAAAGCATGCAATTTGACAGGAAATGCTTTCAAAAATTATAAAGTTTAATCACGTAGACATAGGGGTAGGGTTTTTGTTGTTGTTTTATATTTAATTAGTCAACATTGTAACGGGAGACTAGCAGGCTAATTCCTTAAATATAGTACATTGATTTGAGCCTATTCTACTTAACACTTAACGTGCCAATGTAGCAACAAAGCCCACTGTATATCGCTTCAATCATTCAACTAGTAACAGTATCTTTTTTGACAGGCACTATTTAATGGCATCAAAATATGACGTTAATTCCATCCATACAGCTAGCCACATCCATTCACAGAAAAACATCGTTGTTGATTAAGAGCGTAACTTCGTAACCTCTCTTACAGTCATCCTAAAAGAAAAACACACACACTTCTCATTCATAACTTACCTTTGAAGAGTAATATACTAGTGCATTTTACTGCAATCAGCTGAATTTAATAGGAAAAATGGACAACTGTCGAAACTGGACTACAATTTGAGCTTCGTGGGAGTCTGTAGTATAATGGACGTTACCAGTGGGATTAATAAATAAATAATACAAGCCTGGACACTACTTGCCCCAGATGTGAGTGTGATACTGCAACAAAGTTTAAGTTTTAAAATCCTGAAATAAACCAACAAAGACTACTGCTCAAGGAGAGACCGCAAACCGCCCTTTATGGTATCATATTAATTATTATTAATCATGTCGTAATGACATTCATGTGGTGCGCAGCATAGTTCGTTTGGAAAACGTGTTTATTTTAGTGTTTATCTTATTAATATAATGTACATTTGTGATTAAAAATAATGGTTGTTGGTAAATGAATTACTGACCCACACAGATTTTACTGCTTCAATAAGAGCTCAGACTCTCCTTATGTACCGTAACTAGAACCCTGCTGGACTATCAAACTGTACAATCCGTAAAAATGAACACAGATGCAATACAACATACCTGCATCTATAATTTTGTAAATATCCACTTTTTAAAAATGAATGGAGACAATAGCCTACTGTAATAATACTTTTATTTTATTCACTGTACACACACACAGATTACACAGTTAGAAAAGGAGTTGGCAGCAGTGACTGATTTGCATTATCCAAAACATTTAATAAAAAGTCTGAATGCATGGGTCTTGGCATGTTCCATCAAAATATCTACCACTTTAAACATTTCTACATCTAAATCACGCAAATTAGGATATGCCAACAGTGACTGTGGTGAGGAGTAGTATCTTTATGTGGATGACTGTTTCAATATGTCACTGCTCCAAAACAGCTGATTCAGACTATCAACTCGTTATGAATCCTGAAGCTGCTTCAATCAGCTGTGTTGAAGCAGGGAGAGATTAAATCATGCAGGACATGGGGTTTCTTCAGGAAAGGGTTGGGAAACACTGTCATAGTACATAAACGTCAATTCAACTAAGATCAATTCATACAGCCAGCAAAGTCTTTGCACACTGTTTAACGTTAAGTGTGAAAAGCTACACCGAATGGTCTAAATGATATAGATTTTTATTTTCTTTTCTTTTGGACAAGTAACTAAGCTGAGCGTCGTCAACATGTTAAGAGAAATGCAAACCTATACCCTTGCAAAACGCTTTACAAAAACGAACACACAGTAGCTTCATACAGTATGAATAGCTTACGTTATCCAATGGAGAAAAAAGCTAATCCTGCTACTTCAGGAGCTAACGCTAGCCACCGTTGGCGTAGCCTAAAGTTACCTATGTAGAATGACAAATAACCTAATTTACACACGTGTAACATTCTGTAATTTGTGTGATTTAGATGTACAATATTGACAGTGAACATGTACCAAGAGCAGTGCATTCAGACTTTACTCAATGTTTTGGATAATGCTAACCAGTCACCTAGCGAAACAACCGAATGCATCACGTTGCGTCCTGTGGGGACGTAAAAGACCGGCCTGACAGTGGAGGTGGCCTGACAATGGGGGTCTGCAGTTGGACCCCTCTCTCCCTGTCTGCTCCCCTGAATTTTCCATGTTTTTTTCTTCTCTCCACCGGTGATCCATTTTTCACGTCAGCAGGTACACCGCATGCCATCTTGTTAATTACGTAGATTATCAATGTCATCATCCATCCCGGTGTTTCATTGTTGACATTGTCCAATGGCAATTTTGTAGACATCACCCAACCCTAATTTGAATACATTTACTCTGCATGTAATTTTGTGACTGTATTTCCTTTGATATAGGTTTTAAAGAGGTGGTATTATGCTCATTTTCAGGTTCAAAATCCTATTTAGGAGTTGTACCAGAACAGGTTTCAGAGCTTAAAGTTCTCCGGTGTGAGGCGTTTTTGTATTCGACAATAATACATGTCTGTGGAAAATATTTTTTTAACTGTCGCGTCTTTCTCTGCACAATTGGTGGCTCGGTGTATACACGAAAGAAAGGGGACTGGCACTTCCTGGCTATGTGGACACTCATTGGCTATTGTAGGCCGTGGACAGGACATGGAAATTTCTATTGGGTCAATTAAGGTGTCACTCAAAAGGTCAACGTGTAGACGCGTTTTTTGTAGGGCTGGGCACGTTAACACGTTATTAACGCATTAATTAGGCTAATTAACGCTGACAATTATTTTATCGCACGTTAACACAGTTTTTATTATTTATATTATTATTTTTCAGGTGAGCCACTTGCTTGTTAATGAGGCAGCCTATCAAACAACTCAAACAGCCGAAACCAACATCTGCACCCTGTGTTCAATGTTGCTTTACGTTACCTGGTCTGTGCTTGTAAAATATCCACCTCGACTTGTAACGTGTTTTTAACCGAGGAAAGTCTGTGCGAGTGAACACACGCAGGGGGGGGGGGTTTCTTCTGACCATAAAAATAGTTTAAAACTACAATGAACCATCTGGTTTCTTCAATTTTCACTCAGGAGCAAAAATCTGCTTATAATTTGACATTTATCATAAGAATAGTCGATATTGAATGATATCAAATGTTTTATCGTGATAACATTTTCAGCCATATTGCCCGGCCCCAAGTACCAGCACCTATATCTTCCACTTCAAGCACTGATTATAGGTGGTGGCAGAAAAATTACCAGAATGCAGGAAATGAAGTGTTTAATGTTCTAAATCTTCTGGGGTAGGAACCCCAGACCCCCCATCATATACTTACACATCAAACGTTTTATCAAACCAGTGTACAATTTTCATCTTGTGAACCCAAAATTGTGTTTCTTCATGTTTCATGAGCTAAGTGTATGTCACACTCCCTATGTCCCCGTCAACACAAAGTTACACTCTTGCCCCCTACACGCCATCTTTTTCGTAAACCCCGAACACATTTCAGGCAAAGAAAATTTTCTTGCCTGAGGTTTAACTTTCAAAAAACACCATATTTTATTTTCATACTGCATATTGCTGTAGCTCCTCTTTTCACCCTGTGTGTCGAAGGCTTCGTTTTAGCTATGGAGTGATACAGCTTGTCACTAAATGATCTTTGTTGGGAGTTGCACATGCGCAGTTCCTAGTTAAGGACTACTAGCCAATCGCCAATCGGAAGCAGAGATGGGCAGGTCAGCGAGAAGCCAGTAAACAGCTTCGATTCAGCTGTAGGCTACATGTTGCCGACCAGCTTGGCAACATAGACTGGAGCAAGAGTTTCAGAGTGAGTTATTAATCTGTAACAAATGTATTTTTCATCCATAAGGTTTTAACTGAGCTCTGTCTCTACATCACAGTAACAACTTTATGTCCATTGACTGCTTGGAGGGTAGCTAGTGTTTGGAAGGGAGTTGGACTAGCCGCTTGGTGAGCGTTAAATGAGGCGCATTTAGCTTTCACTCCTGTGACGTCACAGGGATGAAAGGGAAACGGCTGGACTATAAACACGCTGTTTTCAAGCAGTTCAGAGCAGTGTTTTCTGTGGGAGATGGGAACTCCCTTTGGGCTAGACTTTGGGCTTTTTTACTTTGCAAACCTATTACATGCACAAAAAAGGTATCTAACTCAATGAAAGAGAGGAGAAAAAGGCATAATACCACTGCTTTAAATTTCATTCACAATGGTCTTAAATTTGACCAGGTGAAACCTGCAGAAACCCTGATTGTTCCATTACCTCGTCCACCTGACTTAAGAATTTGCATAGTGTGGAACTTCTTATTTTAAACCATCTTTATTTGCTTATGATTCCATAAAATTTTAAATAAAATACTTTTTAATTTTAAGTAAAAGTGCTGCTCATGGAATAAAATTATGCATAGTCGCTTGTTCCACAAAACCCAATTTGTGGAAAAAGTGACTAAGTAGTGAAAGGAAATTTTATTTCGCTCAAAAGATTTAAGGTATTATCACTTAACACCAAAAAATCTCATTAGGAGAATGTTCAACATTATTGCACAAAAGAATGAAAACAAATTGATTATCAAAATTGTTGCTGGTTGATTATCTGATCAAGCAGTCAATTACTTAGTCTATTCAGCTTTATGCAAGATGTGCCTTATTTTGTGTCCTTAAAAATGTAGAAATGACAGAAGATGTTTTGATACTAATAATTGAATTGCAATAATGGAGTTGCACTTGTATTTTTCAGGACAACTATCTGAAAATGGGCATTTTGTAAATTTAAAGTTGATTTGTAGTAATTTTGTTGAGTGAGTTTCCATTAGTATTTGAGGGAAATCTACTCAAAAAAATATGTTTTGTGCTAGACTCAGAGTATAAGTTGTGCACAATTGCATTTATTGAATAAAGAATTAGTGGATTAATTTTATTAAGCATCAGTGAATCAATGTAATTTAGCATGCGGAAATTAAATGTTTTTTAAAAATGTATTATATTTAAGTTAAGGTTTACTCAAAAATATTACCACTGCTGAGGTAATCAAATAATTTGAGTATTCTGAACTTATTTGGGTTTACAGTGTAGATCAGAGTAGTCTCTTGGGTAAAATGTGATGCATTTTATGTATGCTAATTTAAACCATCATGCTGCTACAACTAGCTAAACAATGGCTAAACAGGGGTTGTAACACCTTTTTAAAAAAAGTGTAACAACTAACTCCGTAATGACAGCTAAACATACGATGAGGTGAAGCCAAAGAATACTGCCACATGACATTACTGCAAATTACAATTTAAAACTTTACAGCAGTGGTGAGAAAATAGCAGCCTGTGGACCTAATCTGGCAAAAGCTGATATTAAGGTAGATAAATTGTAAATAGAAGGCTTGTATAAATCCCAATAAATATGACCTCACCCCATACAGTAACATCTAACACTGCAACAATGTGCAGAGTGGCAGCAGGCTTTCTGAACAGGGCATGGTGCTGAAATTAAGTCAGATGAATTACATATACATAACATAATTTAGCCTATATCACAACAGATTTGCGTCAACAACAGAACTTTTCTCTGAACATAAATGAGGTAAAGTATCAGCAGCAGCTCATTGTTGTGAATTAGTCCTTAAAGTGGTATAAAAGTCAGTGATGAGTTGTTTTTGTTTTTGGTGAACCACAGGAAGATGTTGAAGTGTTGATTCATATGCAATACATTTCCTCAGATGTATATTTTGTGGTGTGGTCTTTACACACACAGTTTCTGACATCAATCATATAAAGGCCACAGGTCATGAAGATTGATATGATACCCTCAGGTGTTGATCTGGCAACACCTTATCCATTGCTTTGGCTCAGTGTGGAGGTGTTTCAGCTTGTGTCAAAATACAATCATTTTAATGGTTATATGGTGGTAGGCGTACCTGATAAGTCTTTATTTAGAGATTATGTGTAGTAAATACAATAATATTTAAGTAAATAATTAGTAAATAATCAGCCATTAAACTTTTCTGATAGAGGGAGAAACAAACAAAGCCCATTAAGTCTGAAATCTCCTCATTACCAAAACTCTAACATCGAAGCTCCACTGCTCAGCTCCCTCAAATCTGGTGATAAAGTTCCTTTCAGCCTCAAAATATCTATCCCATTCATGCTCTGCACTTATGAGTCTGTCCCTGTACAGTCTTAAATCTTAAATTAAAAACTCGTTATCATCAGAGGTGAGTGAAGGGCAGAAAATCTCATGGGGCTCCTCTGACCGTCATGGTGTATCTGTAAAAGAGCATGCAGGCTTGGTCAACCTGTCCTGCAATAAAAAATAGTATATAGTAGGCCTATACTAACACTATACAGAAAAATGAGGACTGAAAGGGTTTTGTGTGAGGGGGAGTTTGTCTGAATTAAGGGCCAAAATAACATAAGTTGTCATACAGACTGTATAGATTTATAGCTTACAAATAAAACTGAATTAATTCCAATAGGTTTGTGCCAGCCCTGTGATGAACTGCTGACTTGTCCAAGGTGTACCCACTCTCCCCAGTGTGGCTGTGACCCTGCACGGATAAGAGGTCAAGAAGATGGATGGATGGATGGATGTTTATGCCAAATACTTTCCATTTAATTAGTAAAGTAAAAGTATAGTATAAATATAGCCTACATGCCAGTATATAGGCTACATAGTAAAATACATAGGCTGAGGTGCTGGAGCGTGGTTATAAGAGCCTTTTAAAAAGGTGGTTTTAATAAAGTTTTGGCAAAAAGCATTTCTTCATTTGATGAAGGCAGGGATCAGTGGGGAGCTTCATTCTTAACAGTACACAGTTCTGCCAAGACAAGACACCTTGTCCCTTGAACCCAACATTTCGCTCTTGCGCTTATATTTACAAACGTATGGGGGCTGCACCAAATCTTTTATCCACCAACAAAAATAATCTGAGCTGGGGGGCGGTTTCTGACTAAGTGTTACTACAAAGGGCCATTTAAAATATACACGTGCTTCGATTCAACTGGAAAGATACGACGCAGTTCGCCACTTCAACCAATATGTGGCAGTAGTGCTTCACCATAGACTTTGACGACATAGAGCGCCCCTTACAAATCTACACTGTTAAATGGTATTTTGGCTCGCGCCCTAACATGGGCTAACCGTGATGGTTTGATAATGTTGTAATGGAAACCAGCGTCGAGTCGGTGCACGAGCGTGTAATAGACAGACAGACAGAGAAAGGGAAGTGTCCCTTCAGCTCGCGCGCGGAAGCCATGTTTGTAGGCGTGTTTGTATGTATTTGATAGCGTATTTCCTTTCTATCTGCTGTAGTTCTGTGCGCATAGAGTCGGACATTACTGTAACGTTAATCATCAGCCGAACATCGTTGGCAGGCAGCGACTGCTCGTTTACGGAAGCGCGCTCTCTCTTTCTCGTGCTGAGCCGGACGTCTGCTTTAATTTGAAGGGCACGGGATAAAGGCACAGGACACAGGCGCGCGCGTGCTGCTGCAGTCTGTGTCTTTAAACGCAGGAGGAGACATTTGTGTGTTTGTGAGATGTAGCCTGCCTGGCAAGACTGTCGCCAGCATCGCTCCAAACCCACCTGCTCCTGGTCCCTGTCATTTCCCCGCTGAGGAAGGAAGGGAGGGGTTGGGATGCCGATGGTTTCATCTGGTCAGGCGTCTGGAAAAGAAAGTTCCGCGTGCTTTGGTTAACCTTTCGCTTCTTCTTCTTGTAAATTCACATCTTTCACCGAGCCTGCATCTGGTTTACTCAAGATCCACCAGCTCTTAAAAACCCTCAACACAGAAGAACCATAACAGGTAAAGGTGATAACGAATCAGTATGTTGTGTTTATGCTTGAAGCCTACCAGGGGCATTTATAATGTAACAGGGCATACTTCTATTAATCACCAGTGGTAGTGACATCAAAAACACCAATCACCAAGACCAGAAATATTGTTGTTTACTTCAGTTTCAGTCTGACATCACCTGTAAATAAATGCCTGAAGGCTGATCCTCGTGCTGTGGACATGAGAAGGGATATTGATACAGTCCTCACAGTTGTGTGTTAAGGCATTTGTTAAAACCATGATAATTAAGAATAAATCTATAAAATGATTTCCATCCCTTTTTAATGCTATAGAGATGGTGCTGGTCAGATTTTCTTCCCTCCTCTCTGACATATTTACACACAAATGCATGCACACTCAGGTACCCATGTGTCTGAGATAACATCTGATGGCAAAACACTGAATTAAAATGACCTTCATCCTCTTTTTCAGCCTGAAAAATTGTCCTTGAAACAGGAGTGTAATTAGGCCAGATACTGTGTCTGGTACTGTCCTCTTTCACCTGAGATATCAGTCAATTCTTCCTCAGTATATAAATATTAGTCTACATTAGTACGCTACCACTGGTGTCTGCTACCCTGAGAGTGTACAATGTAGAACTTGCTTTTAAGTGATTACATAACAGGTTATACCAGATATGAAATGACACATCCTGTTCAAAAAGGTTTCTTGTGTTGCATATTTGCATATTTATGTGCGATCAGATAACTTGATGCTCATTATGCTATAAGTGTCCCTAATCCAATTTAGTCCAAATGCAATGATTACCTAACAGGTTGCCTCAGTAGTTACTGGAACATAGACAACTGTACTATGTTGCTGTTGCAACTTTTGGCAAGTTACATGCACATATTTCTTAATTCTTATTTAAACGCCAGTAGCTTGGCAGGAAGGAACATGTGGGCAATGAACCAACTTTTCTGTAAGATCAAGTCATTGAATTTGATCCAGTAGGTTATGTTAGACTGAATGAAAATGTTATCCCAATTACAGTGCAATGTATGCATGTCAATAATTTGGTCAACCAGATGCTGCTTTTCGTTTGATAACAACATCGTGACCGCGTTCCTCCACAAAGAGCCTTTTTTGACCTCCTTCAGCCTTTGCTGTGACTTGATCAGAAAGATGAGGCCCCCTGGATACAGGGGAGTGATGCTCAGTGGCACTAGGACCTGGAGGAGCAATTTACAGCTGTGGCAGCAGCTGCCCTGTCATTTCTGTCCAGGTCATCATTAGTATCCCTGTCATAGGGGCATATGGCCCTGGAGGCCCTGACCACCAATACTCTGCTTGGCTGTAATTTTAACATGAAACTCATGAGAGGAGGAAAATGGGAAATCAACATTATGGTTGGAATCACTGTGCCAACATTAGGCAGCCATGCAGAGCAGAGGATTTAAGATGAAATATAATTCAGTGTGAGGATATAGATAATTTAATGTGAGGATATTGGATTAACCATTAAAGAAGAGAGACACGTAATATGACTTCTGACCATTTGACTCTCTCGGTCATCAAAAATATCTGTGTTGTCAAATAATCCCATCAGAGGAGCCAAGAAGACTGGCTAGAGTCTGCTGTTTGGGTTACACCACATCCTTCCTGGTTCTCTCAGCTCTCACCCCCTCAGGAAGGTGTATGTAAACACCATGACACATTTGTTATTATCAAATAACTCCACTCTCTCCTCTGTGAACGTGTGGGGAATAAGAAGTGGTAGTCTGTCATGACTGTACCCAGAAAGGCAAATGTTGTCATGCAAATGTCATACATGAAGAAAATTTATTTTGTTTGTGTTTTAGAAAGATTAACTGCAGTGTATTTAGATTGTGACATTGTGCAGGAAAAATATAGAAAAGTGTTTTCCTTAATACAAACAGATAAGCCTCTGCATGTGCTACTTTCATCTTAATCAGTGTCCATAGCCCTCATTTCAGTATTTCCTTCTTTCATTATCTCCTTCACAAAGTCCTCATACTGTACTTCCCCGTCTCAGCTATTTTTGTGCCGTAGCTCATACATGGTTTGAACATGCTCTAATTCTTATGGTCACCTTCCCTCACATTACCACTGATTATGATCTATGTCCAGTTGTTGTGACGGTGGCGACTGGGACTATGGCAGTATGTTGACGTCATTGATAGTGACTGTGAGGTGGTTGGCTGAAGGAAACAATACAGAGCACGTCGCTGGAGGATCACAAGTGTCACCTCAGAGTGTAGGGGGGAGAAGAGAGGAAAGGAATGGAAAGATTTTAGGTCAGGGATAGTGTGGGCGCTCAGCTTGATGTGAAAGGGAAAATATAGGATGGGGGGGAAAACTAAATTGGTGGGGTGAGCAGTTCAGTGTCTGTAAAGTGAAGGTGGGTAAGATGGGACAGCATAGTGTTTGAGAAGATGGGGAGAGAGGAAGGATTAGAGAAAAGGGACGATAAGAGAGAGAGAGGGGAGGGGGATTAAAGCTTGGAAAAATAGACTGTGCCAGAGGGAAGTGTGAGAGGATCAATTTAGAGACATTCTGCAAAGAGACACAGTGTTGTCACTGAATGGGGCTGTCTCGCTCGTCCCCCCCCCCTCACTTCCCTCGGCTCGTTTTTCACCCACCCACTCCCACGTGTGCCCAATTGCCCCCCTCCCCATAGGACCATAGGACCATAGGACCATAGGAATACATTATGCCCAGCCAGGCACCAGGTTATTGGTGGGCTGAAAAGACAAGCGTGTTTCTAGGCACATGTTGAGTACTGAGGCAGCCCTCCTCTCTGCATGAAAGTCATGGCCTCCGTCTCTTCAAGGTCATGTGAATAATTATGAGAGAGCTGTTGTTTCTCCGTCCCCGAGCAGATAAGCTCTCTCTCTCTCACCCTAATGACCACGAATTTGTCCACAACGTACAGGACGCCATTTGCGCCGTTGTAGAGAATACGATGGGTAAATGTCTGCCATGATTTGGCTATGCACCCGATAACGAAAGGCTAGGTTTCCTCTCACCCTAAAAGATATGACATGGACATTCTTTGGTGCTTTCTCACATGTTTCACTTTCACCGCTGCTGGCTGATGGATCTGGGTCGGGCTGCCACCGTGTTGTGCCCAAATCAGCTCTTTTTAATGTCCACAAGAACAAGTCCCCATCTGTGTGGCATTTTTTGTTTTAGGGATTTAACAGCTGAGAAATCATGAGCTTGTTTTTATTTGGGTGTCATCTCTGGTGATCAGTGTATGGACTACGGTGTGCCCATTTTTTTCCCCCTTTAATTTTCCATGGAGGTTTGAATTGCTTTTGTCTTCAGCCATGTTGGAAATCACCGTCATTGCTTTTCCATCAGTTGCCTCTGATGAAAAAGGCTTCACGTATTTTGCAGTTAAATCAGAAATTGTAAAATCTTTTATTAACTGGGTGTGCAATATCTTTACGTTGCATTTGTGTTCTATCAATCAGAAAAGCAAAGCAGACATTTATTCACACAATAATTGAATGGACTGTTACTTGAATGAATGAGCTCAAATTCCTCCTTTGTTTCTGTCCTCCTCAGCTCTCTGTGTCTGTCTGATCTCTCTGCAGCTCCCTTTCTCTGTGTTGTTGTTTATTCCGAGCTGTTGACTTTTGCTGTTCTGGACCGTGCAGCTTTTCCTCATGTTAGTGTGTGGCAGGTGCTCTGAGCTGATATGAACTGACTGAGCATCTCCCTGGTTACTGGAGGACAGGCAGGCGGCTTAGGCACAAGTAGAGAGGATGATAAACTGTGTCCAGGCTTTTTTCCCTTCCAAATCTCCCATCCAAAAGCTCTAGATGGTTAGGTCTTCTTGTGTCTTTCTGGTCTCTAGCTTTTGTTTTTATGTATTTTGTTCTTTCAAATGTCTCCTATTGGTGTATGCAGCTATATTCATCTGTTTTCAAAGCCATGAGAAGGCAGGTAATCGAACAGTCACGATGGTGGGAGCCTGAATGACTCACTCAGTTGTCCTGCTGGGTCAATAAGGTCTCATGATTCATCAGCTGAATTGACTTGTCATTTGTGAAAGAGACTGCATGTTGTGCTACCCAGTGTTTCAATCCTCTCTGTACCTTTTAATATTTTCATTTATTTTCCATATGCCATTATTTCATCATTGTATGGGCTTCTTCCATATAATCCTGATGTTACACAGGAATGTTGCCAACTTAATGTTGTGTGCATCTTGCAAGTGGAAACATTCTTGTTGTTGTCTTTGCCACAGAAATCTTAAGAAATGGACCAAGATAATCCGTGCCAAAGTCAGACACAAGAAGACAACCCAAATGGTGCAGCAGAAGCTTTAACAACAGCTCCAGCCACTGATTCTACTGCTGCCCAGCCTGGAGGTCCTGCCAGGCCTCGACGGCCCCAGAGAAGTGCCAGAGTAGAAGGCTCTGTAGACATCTCTGAACCCAAAGCAGAGCCCGAAGATGAGCCCACTCCAGTGGCTAACCAGGACGTGGCAATTCATCCCAAACCCTCTCGAGCTGCAGCAGCCAAACCCTTTGGAGAGCGCACCGGGCCCAGCATTAAGGCTGGTCCTAAAGGTCCAGGTCACCACCCGGTTAGGGCTGCCT
Source organism: Micropterus salmoides (assembly GCF_014851395.1). Classification (NCBI taxonomy): domain Eukaryota; kingdom Metazoa; phylum Chordata; class Actinopteri; order Centrarchiformes; family Centrarchidae; genus Micropterus; species Micropterus salmoides. The sequence continues at coordinate 24,478,690 of NW_024044459.1, forward strand.
CAGTCCCCCACCCACCTGTGCCTCCTCACCTGATCCCTCATGCACAGAGAGCCCTCTCTGTAGCAGGTACAGCTGACACTCAGGCCCAGACTGTGGAAGACTTCAGGCAAGTTCGCTGATGCGTGTGTGTCCCGACCTTCATGTCTCAGCATGTTTCCATGTTGCCTTTCATGCCCAGACAGCTGAGAAATAAAAGCCTGGAACTAGCATTTATTTATACAATGCCTGTTCAAAATGTGCCTGTTTGGAACAGACCAATTTCTTGGTGTATTTTGAAATTACATGATATGATTCATTTCAGGGACTAGAAAATGTTACGCCTCATAGGAGTGACATATTTTCACTTAGATGGCCTGTGAAAGGTTTGTGTCTTTCTTTCCCACTGGATGTTGTTTTTTTTCAATGGGTGTGTCTCCCTGGTTCAGTAGGTATTGAATCACTGTAGCCAAGAGCAAACCGGACACCTAGGTTTTGTTCTAGAGAGAACCTTTTCCACAGAAGTGTCACAGCAGTATATACACCCTGGACAGGACACCAGCCTATCAGAAAGCTAACGTACTGTATTTTATACAGGCAAACACATCCTCCTGTTCACATTTATATGGGCGATTTAAGATTTTACAATCTAATAATAAACAATAACAATAATAAAGTGTATTTATATAGTAGCCTTCAAGACACAGTTACAACATGCTGTACAATAAAACAGAACAGATTTGAACGCAAAGACAATAGAACTGACTAAAATGGCATTAAACATAAATGAAATCATAAAAAGTGGGTTTTTAAAAGTGATTTAAGAGGCAAGAGACAGAGTTTGCTGCCTGAATCAATAATACCTTAAAATCAGTTCTTAAAGGAAGAGGTAGCAAATTTAAGGAAGCTATTCATGGTGAAATGTATTCATCTTTCCTATAACTTGCCAGGTCTGGTCCAGAGTTGGCTTGGCTTTCCGAGCCAGTGGATTTTAACATTTATGTTGACAATTAACCTATTCGAAACAGTAGGTGCTGGAAATCAACATCATCGGTTTGTGCTCAGTTTTGTAATGTTAATATCTCTTCAGTAATTTTATACAATTTCCTCTGCATGTGAATCAGAATAACTGAGTTAATTTCATTATAATAATTTTCTGTAGTGATATAATTGTCACTGTGACAAGCAAACAGTCAAGACCTCATGTATTGTGGTAAGAAATTGAGTGTTATCAGGAGGGATAGAAAAGTACATTGGAATGTATTGATACAAAGGTTCTGCAGTCTCACTCAGAGTCTCTAGGTTATGTCACTGAGGTGTGGAGGAGATGAGTGTTTATAAGAGATGTTACATAACACCCTTTTCTAACAGGGTGCACATCATCACTTGGAACGTGGGTTCGGCCATGCCACCTGATGACATCACTTCCTTGCTGGGGCTGAACGTGGGGGATGGAAACACAGACATGTACATTATTGGGTGAGTGTCTTGTGGTGCAGTAATCATCCAGTTTCTTCCACATAAAAGCTGAAGTGTCCATTTATTTTCACTTGTCCAACGTTGACACTACAGACAGTGCCACTAATGAGCTCAGTTGTGAACCAAAGTAATGTCTCCCCTTATGGCTAAAATTTTCTCACATTTATTAATTGACCATTACATTATCAAAGCTCTCACTCATCATTATCAAACTCTTACATCTCTGTCTGTTGTTGACTCTTGTGTGTTGTTGTGTGTTATTTTTCTTCAAGGCTGCAGGAAGTGAACTCTATGATTAACAAAAGGCTGAAAGATGTCCTCTTCACAGACCAGTGGAGCGAGGTCTGCATGGAGAGACTCAGCCCCTTTGGTTATGTGCTGGTCAGTAATGGCTTTTATTATCAGCACATATGCACATTCTCCTAGTAAAATGTTAAACTGCTTAGATTCACACTGCACGCATTACGCTGATTGAGATCTCTGCTTCCTGCTGCTGTTTCGGCTCATTTTGTTCCCTGAGCAACGGATGGGGTGATAATTCTTAACAAGCATGTAATGTCAGCGTATCTGCTGTCTTCTGCTGCTCATAATGCAAAGTCAAGCTCTCACTGTCTCTTAGTCTCCCTCTGTGTGCCTTTATTCCTGCAGACCTGCTCCTTTCTGTTTCATAATTCCTACAGATACTCACTGTTGGAATGTAGTAAGAAAGGCAATAGGTTTCATGTAACGCACATATTGAATGGGATGTAGCAAATTTGCTAATATATATGGCATAATGTATATCAAATAAGAAATTAAAAGCAAGGCCATATTTATGTAAAATATCCATGGAGAAGTTAAAACATTTCAGTAGAAAGCATCAATATGTTTATTTTCTCAAAATCTGTCTGGTGTGTTGGTATCTTACATGTTTTATGCTTTTAAGGGGACAAACTGTAGCTGTGGTTGATGTTCAACTGGCTGCATCTGAAATGATACTTGGCTCCGTTGGCATGGTGAGCCAGAGAGCGTGAATCAGCTGTCGAGCTGAACGAGCTAGACAAATGTCTCCCAGGATGCTGTTTTATTTTTGGATCTCAGTGTTGATGGGTCTCTGACAGTGAGACTGATGCTGTCCTCTAGCTATATCATGGTCTGCTAAGTTTAAACCTTGTTAAAATCAGCTTGATGACCTTTTCCTATACTTTATGTGGTTAATGCTGTGAGTAGGTTTGGGGGATGTGTTAGTTGGAGTTTATCTTAAGTAGAGGGACAAACATGGTGGTGTCAGTAGGAGTCTGTCTAGTCATGACATAGTGGACAGATACAAAGTAACACCCTATCAGTTCTTTCCACTTGGAGATAGTCTGCTCACCAAGACTCATTGTCGGGTTCAGACTCAGCTCAGAGCTCAAGAAAGCGTACTCAAACAGCCCTCGCACAGAAACACAGACTTTTTTCCCCTGACTATTCACCACACAGTTGCTGATTGTCACAATAATTTCTGTTTAAGTAAGATACAGTTTAGATGTGCAAATTAACAAAGACAAGAATTAGAAAAAGATTTCCCTCTGGTCGTAATCTCTAATTGCAACATGGCACACTCTATTGAATGTGTTGCGGCAAGACTTTTTGTATGCAGTGTGATTTACTGGTATTTGACTAATTACACATGAAGCAGCTAAACATTTTAAATACTATGTAGTTGTAAAATTGAATAATTTCATAACATGATGTATGAATAATGTTTAGGTTAGATCATATTTTATAGAGTTGTAGACACTGAAATAAACCTACATTTTAAGTAAATGCAAGTTAAGGACTTGGTAAGAACATGTGTCAATACGATTTAACGTCTGAAGTTTCTTCAAAAAGCCAAAAAATTATGTAATGTACATACAGTGGAAGAAGATGTTGATGTTTCTGTGGTCATCAGTATTAGAGACTGCAATGAGAAGCCATAATTTTGCACTGAACTTTCCCAGGCTGCCCTGCTAACATCACACTTGTTACTCACATCACACTTCTTCAGTCATGTGTGTGATGTACAAGGTCAAACATACACCACTGCACACACTCTTTCTATCTCTCTCTTTCTCTGTCTCTCTCTCTCACACACACACACACACACACACACACACACGCACGCACACGCACACACACACATTTGTCTTTGGGCTTAAATGTCTTTTTTGTTCTAAGCCAAAATGTAACATGGCAGCCTTCAGGGGTTCTTCTGTTGTTCATTGATGTTTATGAGACCAACCACCGTACATGCAGGAAAAGATAGTTTCTCTCAGACTCTACACACACACACACACACACACACACACACACACACACACACACACACAGTCTGTGTACACATACACACACCACAAATAAAGCCGGTCCACTTTACGGTTCAGTTGAATCCATTACGCAACAAAGTTGTTCAAATAGTCAGTTAGTATACAAGCGAAGGGTCACGTGGAGATGTGTGCCTCCATTACTGCCCACAGGGCATTTCAGACGGAGTGTGATCATGCTTCTTCAGCCTGTAGTTGGGGGTTGGGATGTGTGGACCACTGGAGGAAGGGGGAGGGAGGGATGAACATAAATATCTGGTGAGGGGCTTGACATAGCATACAAATGCCTCATCTTGTTCCACTTTACAAATGCAGGTGTTATATTCCTGCCCCTATTGTACAATACAAATATGTATAATTTTTTTATACTAGTTGCGTAAATGTCAATAACTGCATATCATTATCTAGCAAAACAAGAAGCAAGTGCTTGAGATGATAGTGGAGGGCTTGGAGAAAGGAAAAGTCTGACCTCCCTGCAGTTTGTACATCACATTTCCTGTGCAGTGCCTCATGGAAAGTAGTGGGAGAGCTGGGCCACAGGCTCCTGCAGGGCGAAATGGAAATGCAAAGGGGTAGAAAGAGAAGGGAGAGTGAAAGAGGACTGAGGAGGGGAGGAGAAAGTGAAGCAGAGCAGCAGAAATACACACAGCCAAGCCGCACTCAGCTCAGAGAATTTGTTTATTTAGATTTTAGTGCAAGTTAGAAAGATATTTATACATATACAGAGTTTTATCACTATCTTGTCAGAATTATGCAAAGTGCCTCCTCATAACTCTTGCTATGTACCTATTCATGTCCTCCTGTCTGTTTCTCTTCACCTGTCTATCCATCCATCAGGTGACTTCACAGCGGATGCAGGGGTTGTTACTGCTGGTCTTTGCCAAATACTTCCATCTGCCCTTCCTGCGCGGAGTCCAGACTGAGACCACCCGCACTGGCCTAGGGGGTTACTGGGTGAGACGGCAACTGATGCCATTCTGTAATCAGCACTGTGTTATTGGAAACATCGTGCATGAAAGTTTAGCTGTACATGGTTTAAGGTTTATGCTTGTATCGCTGTCACTGATACCTTGATAGAGACACTAGTTTTCTATTACAGTGTTTAGACACTTCTGCCGCCTGGTTTGTAAGCAGTGCAGATTCTTTGCTTTATCCAGAGCTGGTGAGGAAGTTGTGGGTTTTACTTCTGCTGAGCAAATGTTGGTAATCTAGTGCAAATTACATATACAGGAAAGGCTGGATGAACGGCCCTCCAACCCTATTATCAAGTCTTGTTACATGTTAGTCAAATGCTTTTCCAATCAGCTTTATTATAATAAAGCGATATGCATTGCTATCTCACAGCCAGCAGTTATTCATGCTTGGAAAGCTAAGCAGAATAAAAATGTTCCAAGGGCACAACACAGTCAATTTTTATGTATTTTAACTGGTATGAAAAGTAGTATATTAGTATTAACAAACAAGCAACTAGTCCATAGGGATTTATTTTAGAAGCACCAGGTGAAAAAAAAGATGTTTGCGCTACAATATGTTACTGAAAGACAATTGCATTCTCTAAGATCACAGTGGATGTCTGTGCGTCATTTCATGATCACAGAGGGCTCTAATAGATCACTGAGAAAGTTATGTAGTACTTAGTTTAAAGTGAATTCCTCCCCGTATGAACTCAGACAGGCTACATTACATTCTGCAGATTTTATACTGAAACATCTTTTGTGTTTTAGTGGGTCAGAGCAGTTGGGAGAACAGCGGTAAGAAATCCGCAGACTCACCCTGTCCCCCCACTGTGCACTTTATTGTTAGCATTAAGTATTAATGACGTTTGTCGCTGGTCCTTAATGAGTAAACTTCCTGTTCTCTGTGGCAGACACACACACCACTCAATACAGTGAAAACACTCACATGCAAATCACTCTCTTGGGCACTTTTCCATCACTGATCATATTACATTCATTCAATTCATTCAATTTTTTCAACAGTGAGTGCCTTCCTCTCCTAAATATTATTTACAGGGGAATAAAGGTGGTGTGAGCGCCCGCATGTCAGTGTTCGGCCACACCATCTGCTTCCTCAACTGCCACCTGCCGGCTCACATGGAAAACTCAGATCAGCGCATGGAGGACTTTGAGAGCATCCTGCAGCAGCAGCAGTTTGAGGGTCAGGCTGCCACTGGGGTTCTTGACCATGAGTAAGCTAGCACAAAAACACAGGCACACACACACACACACACAAATATAGACACACATACGATTTTATGTACCTGTCTGATAAACAGTTAAAAATCTGATTGAACATATGCTCTTTGATATATCTGTGACAAACAATCCCAGGTTTATTTTCTCCATATTCATGTGATGTATTTGAGACAAATGGTGTCACAGTCACTTCCTTGCTGGATGTACTTAAACTTAATTACATTTTATTAATGAAATTACTCCTATTTTCACAGTGTTGTGTTCTGGTTTGGGGATCTCAATTTCCGCATTAATGACCTGGAAATGCAAGTGGTAAAATCAGCCATCGATAACAACAAGTTTCCGATGTTGTGGGAAAAGGACCAGGTAAAACATAAAGGCTGTCTTATATACTGTATAATGATAAAAAACTGTGAAAATGAATTTAACTCCTCTGCATGTGGTCTTCCTGAAGAGCAATGAATGCAATTTGCCCCTCAGCTCCTCTGTAATCATAGCTGCTAGTCGGGTCAAGTTTTGAATTTAGTAAAGAACAAACGTAGTCTATACACTGAAATTTTATCCAGACTTATTTTCCAAAAATCTGTGTTCTCTAAAAATGTAACTGTGTCAGAGATCAGAATGCTTGTGATGATTTGTTATTCCACAAGCTGAAGTTGTTCATCATCATAGAGTACATGATAAAATGTCTTCTTTCTTGTCTGGTGGACTATGCACTGTGTAGGTAATGCCACTAGAGGGCAATATAGACACACTATCTTCTTAAAAGAGTTGTCAGGTTTTGCCAAACAGAAATCCTCAGTGAGTGATGTCTACAAATTCTCATTGTTACAGCTCAATATGGCCAAAGACAGTGAGACAGTGTTGGAGGGTTTCCAAGAAGGACCGCTGAAATTCCCTCCCACCTACAAGTTTGACATTGGAACAAATACATACGACACAAGGTTGGTGCTGCCAGGGTGCTATTATGAATTCTAGGCCACTGACCAGATATCACAGAGCCTAGATCAGTAATACTCCCTTCTATGAAAGGTCCTCACTAGCCTTGGGGGAGCATAAAAGTGACTTTTTCTCCATTTAAACAAGATGGTATTTTTTCTCTTGCTCCATCTCTATCTTTCTGTCCCTCACCCAGCGGGAAGAAGCGTAAACCAGCTTGGACCGACCGTATCCTGTGGCGCCTGAGAGCCACCGCACCTACTGGTGCTGGGAAGCGTGGCTCCATCTCTGGGCTGACCAATGGGACCAAAGTAACACAGCACTGCTACCGAAGTCAAATGGAATACACTGTCAGTGACCATAAACCAGTCTCCTCCATATTTACCCTGCAGGTGAGACACATTGGGCTACATTGTCAAGATGACTTAGGGCTTGCATCTTTGAAATACTAATGAAATACCAATACCAAAACAATACTATTTTCACCACCAACACCTTTGCTTGAGAATCCAACAAAATTTTAAATAAAGTGCTGCACAGGAAGTTTGCCTAAGTAAAATACAGTATAAATTTAGGATTTAAATTGGGACATATCTGCTCAAAGTTTATCTTAGAAACCTTACAGAAATGTTTGCATTGTATAGATGTTTATGATAAATGTTCTCTGTAGTTCCCGTACAAAGTGGATATTCCCCTGGTCACACTCATAGTGGAGGATGAGTGGAACAGTATTGCTGATGCGACAGCAAAATTCAAACTGGCGCCCAACTTCTCTCGCAGCTCCTGGGACTGGATCGGACTGTACAGGGTAAATGAACATAACAAATATTTCTGAACATTACCAATTTGAATCAAGTAGGTAACGTTTTGTTATTGTGCTGCTGCCAACCCTAGGTGGGTTTCAAACACCATAAGGACTATGTGGGATATGTGTGGGCCAAGCAAGAGGAAGCTGATTTTCATCGACAAGAACATCAGGTAATCTGAATGCGTGCGTAATTCCCTTATCAAAACATTTTATTTCACATTTAATAGATGTCTGACTAACTGTTTCCAGGTAACCTTTACCGAGGAGGAATTGCCCAAAGGCTCAGGGGACTTCATCTTGGGTTACTATAGCAACAACATGAGCACCATTGTGGGAGTAACGGAGCCATTTCAGGTAATCACAACTCTGCATTATCAAATGCATTATCTCTATGCTAATACTGCAGGTGTTCCCATCTGCATCTTTTTTTCATTACCTCTACTGACATTTTTCTGCTCTTTCTCCATATTCTACCGCCTCCGTCCCACTACTCGTAATCCTCTTTTTCATCTAGATTCAGCTTCCCACTTCAGATCTTGACAACAGCTCTTCAGACAGCTCTGACTTCAGCTCAGAAGATGACAGCACTGTTGTCCTCATGAAGACAAGGTCCCGCAGTCCCAGTCCACGCAAGAGCAAGCACCGCAGCCATCGCAGTGGCAGCCACAGCCGCAGTCACAGCCGTAGTCACAGCCGCTGTCGCTCTGGCAGCCCTGTATATAGAAAAATGAAAGAGCCCAACATCACTGAAGATTCTCCATCAAGCGCCACAACAGCCGAGAGTGAGTCCAAAGGATGTCCAGCAGAGGGCAGCAGCAGCCAGGTGTCTGCTCCTGGGGAGAAAGAAAAGGACATAGGGGATTCAGGGCTGTGATGCACTGAATCCTGCTGTTGTCAAAGGTCACATAGCCAACTGTTGTGTCTTTTATTAAATACATCCACTACACTGTATGTTTTCTGTAATGAAAACATACAGTTTCTGATGCCATCCTTTTCAGGAAAAGCCAACTGGTTTGTCCAGGGGGCTTACTTTGCCTTGAGTTGTTCTCTAAAGCTGTGCACATTGTATATTTTTTATTTGTTAACCTTTCACTCTGTCCTATGTTTCTTCTATCTTTGTCCCTTCTCAGGTTTGGACAGTACAGGGAACTGACACCTTGGATTAGGAAATACTCAAGGATTTATGGTCATATAGAGTAAAGGAGTGGTTACTTAATACGTTTTGGAAACATCTTCCCCATATTCCGACAGTGGTTTGAACCTCTGTACTGACGTTCCATGCAGTCATGTCAGCAGACTGCATACAAGCGCTTTTAAGATGAGAAGTATGACAGACTCTTTTTCACAAGTCACTCTGTTTGCTTTAGTTGTGGAGCATGTATCTATTATGAAACAAATCTGCTCAGACCAAGAGGTGGTAGTGAAAAATGCATTGTTTTCCAAAACATCCTATCACCAGCTCAGCACCTATCAACAGTCACTCATATGATTAGTTTCTGCAAATCTGCAAATGGAGATAGCAATGCTATTGTAGTTCTACTCTTGACATTTCCAATGATCCACCAATGGGTATAAAGTCCCTCTAGGGTGCTTAAAAACAGAGTAGAACCAAAGTAAGTAGAGACTGGGGTTTGGGGGGGGGGGTCTCGGCAACTATCCACAGCAGCAGCATAGCACATGTCAGCGTAGAGAGTGAATGTGAGCGTAAAGGTCTTTAAATAGACATCAAATCAGTGCAGTGGGATGTGGTGGGTGTGTGAGCCTCGTTGTTAGCTGACATGGCATTTCTGTCTTGCTAGAAGTAGTTCATTAATTGTTGGCCATTAACTCTGTACAACTACAGCAATATCTGACCCAGGTAACGTGTGCAGTATATTGCTTTGACAAGCACATACCTTTCTGTGAGATAATGGGCCTTATCTAACTTTTCACAGGAGCAAAGTTATTTTTCGAATAATTTACCCAGAAAATAAAATTCATATTACACCAATTACTTTTTATTCATTTTTTAATCCATAGTAAAACTTTTTTTTTTTATCATGTAAGTAAGTAAAACTCTGATATCTCTGACAAATCTGAGCAGGAATTCTACTATGAAGAGCAACAGTTTTTCATTATACCCTAAGTAGTATAATACAAAGCTGACATGTTCCACTGAAATATCACAATGCAAATGTGATATTTCAGATAAATCAAATGATCCTATCTAATGCATTATTCTTTGTATGATTTTTTTCAGTTCATCATTCCTGTCTTTGTTTTTGCGTTTCTCTTGCTCAGATCCTTACTTACTGATCCTGGTGGTTAGCTGACAGTGAAAATAGTCGTGTTGCATTGTTACCGTGTGACCTCTGATGCACCATGTTAGACACTTTGTACTTTTGGGCTGTTAGCGTAGGACAGTATATACTGTTGTAGCTGTAACCTCAGTATGTATGTCTGTTATCAGTGTGTGTGTGTGTGTGCGTGTGTGTGTGTGCGTGTGTGTGTGTGTGTGTGCGTTTGCGTTTGCATGGTTTTCTGCTAGACATAATGTACATTCCGGTACTGTGATTTCTTGTGCCGTAAAGTGCTGTTTTTGACTCCTCTTTGTGATAAATGTAGCTGTGAAAATTGTTAGAAAAACATGGTGAGGACAGTATAAAAATTTTACTTCAGTGTAAATGTTAGGTGAAGAAATGCAAGACAGTTATACTTGCATAAATCTAAAAATCAGTTTGAATCATTTCATAGTGCATCCATGTATTTCCTTGAGTTTGAAATGAAAAATCTATTGGACCTTTGTGTAGAATAACATGATTAAGACTGTGTCCTACTTTAGGTAATTTAGTATCATCAGTTCTGCAGTCATGACCAGTGACTATCTATAGTGAAATGTTAATGAAAAAAATGCTCTGTCTGACAGAATGTTATTGTTTTTTAATTATGTGGCTGAAGTAGAAGAGATATGTATGTTGAGGACAGATATTAATTATGGTAGAAAACACAAAGTAGGAGACAATCTATGCCACAAAGATTTACTTAAATTATGTATTTATTTTCTTATTTAACTGTTAAATGAGCCTGAATTCTGCTGGCCAGTGAGGGAGCATTATTTCAATGGAAATGTCAAATTGAAATAATACTGATAATTATTTTCTTTTTCTATTAGGAGCTATGAAGAGAGAGTCTGATTTCTACAGTTTCCATTTTAGCAAGTTCAGATCAAATGTCGCTTTTATTGTCAGAAATGTAGATTGTTTAGTCTACAGGTCTTTGTATAATTGTGAATGAAATTGACAAAAAATATATAGCAAGTCTATGAGATATGGATTGTTGGCATATGAGAATGGTTTATCTGAAATTGTCTAATCAGTGAGGCGAGAAGATTTTTTAAGGTTTGCTTGCTTTGTTCTCCAACCCAAAAACTACTGCAACACTGTCCAAAGAAATAATATATTCCCCTTCAAATTGTGCTGTCTTGTCTGTTTCCTCATTCTCAAATTTATTGCAATTGCTTGAAAAGAAATGTAATTACGGTATGATCTTGTTTAGTGATCGTTTTATATTTCAAAAGAAGTGAAAAACACGATATACTGAAGAGAAAAATATAGTTTCTGCTGAAAATTGTGTGTGTGTGGAGGGTGGGGTGTAAAAGAAACCAGAGATAATATAAAAGTGAAATTCTGTAATTTAAAACAAATACCAGTTAAGAAAAAGCCATAAGATAAAAGTGAGTTTTAAGCAGAGCTTTAAATGAGGACACTGAGTTTGCTGGAGAATCTCAAGTAAGGTCTCTTTTTTTAAACATTATTAGATAAGAGATAACCCAGGCTAAAGGAAAGCAGAGATTGTTAATGCTGGGGCTAGACAGGGTAATCGTGATTATTTCTGATTTGGAGTCATTCTAGTGAAGGAAATATTTTGATTTCCAATTCTTAATTTCAGCATGGCTGAGATAATATACATTTGTGGTTTTATCTTCACATAGAGTTGCTTGTCATCTGTATAGCAATGAAAATTGATATGTCCACGCAGGATTTGCCCCAGGGCAGAGGTGTATATATATAGCATATAAGAGGGGATCCAGAATAGAATCCTGGGGGACCCCACAAAAAAGAGGAGCACGAGAGGAGCAGGCATCTCCCAACATAAGAGAAGGGCCTGTTGAACAGAAATGAGATGAACTAATCCAGAGTCAATCACTGATACCAACATAGTTTTTCATATGGATGATTAAGACATTGTGGTCCACTGTGTCAAAGGTTGAGCTGAGGTCAAGGAGAATTAAAATGGAGTACAAGCCTCCGTCGGCAGCAAGCAGTAAATTATTGTAAAGCTTGAACCTTGTGCTAAAAGCATATTTACATTTTTGAAAAATGTGATTGTTCATAGAGGAAATCAATTGAGTGGAGACCATATTTTCTAAAAAAATTTAGTTTCAAATGGGAGCGTAGACATGGGTCTAAAATTACTTAAAACAGAGGGATCCAGAGAGGGCTTATTTAAGATAGGGTAAACAGTGGTATGTTTAAAATTAGAGGGGAAAATGTCAGCAGACAGAGATCAGTTACTAATGACCAACCATCTGAAATACTGCTTTTAAAAACAAAGTGAATGTCGCCTAATGAAAGGGTGGATGATATTGAAAGTGTTGAAAGTGAAGGTGAAAGAAACTGTGACTGAACTTATAATGCAGGTAATATTTCTAATATGACTAAAGTTTATTAATGCAACAACAATATACTATACATGCATTACCTTCAATTATGTAAAAGAATTTGACTTAAGTGTTTCAAGTATTAGATTGGAACTCCAGTCTATTATTATCTCATTGGACAACCATCTTTAGACAACCAGTCAGCTCTTTGTGATTTATTATTGTTACCAGTGGAAACTGCTTGCTTTTTTAGACTTTCTGAATAAATGTGTGTGACAAACATAACACATCCTGCAGAAGGCAACAGCAGGTGCATCTTGCATCATGCTTTTGCCCTCTGAAAAGAAAGCGTCCACCCTGCAAATTCATGGTGACAAATGACGCTCTGATGCAACACTAGTCAGGGATTGAGTTGCTTGGTTAAGTGACACTAAAACATCATATGCCCAAGTAACTTCATTAAAAAAAAAACTGACTGAAAGGGTACAGATTTACAATACTAATGACCCTGTAATATCATAAGTGTTGTGTTTGTCTTTTTGTTAGTAGCTGGATTTTCAATCAAAATTTCTCAAAAACTGAAATGTCTAATTTTGCCTTCTCTTTGGATTATAGTATATGTGTGTGCAACCTTTGATTTTTAACCTTTTCTGATCTCTGGTGAGGTGAGCCACTTTGTTTGCGGATAACCCTCATTGGGACATCATATAGAATATCAGAGCTACCTTTATTCTTTATCTCACACTGTTATCTAGTTATGTAACTTCCAGAATACGGTGAACGTTTCGTATCTCTTCACTGTATATCAGGTAGAAAATCAGGGTTCTTTGCTTTATGACGTAATTCTGGGCTCTGATTGTTACACTACTCTATTTGCTCCACACACCTTCATAAATGCTCTGTCACTGTGACACGCCATGTACTCATATTCACAATATGTCATGACAATAGGACTATTAATGGGTGCAGGATGTCATATATTCACAATGACAAGCAAAAAACATGGACATGACCTGTTCTGGTGGACCAGTGGTCTGAGTTACAAATTCTGAAACCACAATGGCCCAGCTCCAACATATCCATCAGATTCTGGATTAATCTACTTCTTTTGGCTAAAACACAGGAACCTAAATATTATGATTTTAAATCACTTGCTTGAGAGAATGCAGTGTTCCCCAAGACATTTGGTCTTCTCAGATAGATACAATGGTCCTTCTTTGGAGCTAAAACCATGGTAAACCAGTCCTACATTAATTAAAACCATTTGTTTCCTATAAAAGTACAACATGTTCACAATCAGAGCTTTTGATTCTATTACACCACAGGGCCTGAAGGGAAAGAGCTAGATGGTAGCTTTTGGAGTAAAGTATAATCAAGTTATGTTGAGATATAATATCCCAAGCCTCTACTCGTCCCTCGACTGTCCAGTTTTTACTTTGTTGCAAATGTATTTCAAGGTTGATCTGGTTGTTTCACTAGCACATATTCTGATGTTCTTGTGATAGCTAAAATGAATATAAAGTGTATCAGATGAATTATAGCCACTAGTGTTGGTTCATACCAAACTCTAATAATGGTCTGGTACACCTAGGCCTATGATAAAATAAATCACACACAAAAGATAGCAGAAGTGTTATATAAGACATCATAAAAAATAGCAATCACATCATATGGATGTCAATTTTTTTTAAAAGTGTGACATCTGAACTGTTATTGCGTCTTTGAAGTGTCTATTTATTTTGTAACTTAGTTTCTGAACTGATCATAAACTCATAAAACCCGACAAAAACAATGCACTGTTAAACAAGTTAATGTTCTTGTATGTGCAAGGCCAACCTGCCAGCTCTACTTTCACCTGCTCACAGACAGGACATGAGGGATAGTCTGCCTGAGAAGTGTCAAGTATTCAAGGCACGTGCTTATATCTACACAGGAATCAATCACATTCCTATAACTTTTTATGTTTTCTTTTTGTTTTGCAAAGCAATGTCATCTTGGCTAGTCCTAACTTCTTAAAGAATCAGGTTGTTTATTTGTCATTATCCAGTACAAGGCTATATAATGAAACGAAATTTGCAGTGGTTTCATGCTACACACAGAATAATAATAATAATCAAGTGTAGCCTATTTTACAGTATGGTACAATTTAAAATAAAACAATATACAGTTAGCCTATATACACAGAACATTCATAATTTTTTTTAAATTTGCGTCTGTGAGAATGTAAACAGCAGCAACAAGATGATAATAAGGTTTTCTCTTCACAATAAAAAGTATTGCATTTGGGAAACAGTGTCCATCTTTACTGTGTGGTTTGAGCACCAAACATCATCGATGTTAGTCCATATAAATATTTATATAAAAGGTGCTGATTGAGCAAGCCTCTCATGTAATAATACTTCGACATCACATGACCACTGGCTGATTGCCATTCTGCAACACATCACTGGGGTTACAGCATGCTCCAACCGGGCTCCACCCCCTCGACAGGCTCGATGGTATAGTCCACCTCCTCGTGACGTCAGCGCGCATGCCTTCCTGGGATAAATACGGGAGCTCTGCGCCATGAGGCTACAGCTGGAGGATCAATACACCGAGAAACAGTCCTGTCCTTGAGAGAAGGGGGAAACGCAGTGGTACTGCCGGTGAGAAGAAATACAGAGTTAGCTTCACAGTAACGTCGTAACATTTTTTTTATTTTACATTTCGGACCAGCAGCCGTCAGCGACAATGAACGGGCAGATGAACGGTTTCCATAACTCCCTCATTGACGAGGACTGCTTCTTGTTCACCTCGGAGTCGGTCGGGGAAGGACATCCCGGTAAGACCCTCCTTTATTTATCACTTTTTGATGAAATTAACTACATTTATGATGATGTAATTACGACGTTGTTAGCCGCTCGTACAGTACAAGTTCACTTTGATAAAAAAGATAAACTGGAACAGACGCCGTTGAAATCTAAGCGTTGCGGCCTTTTCCGCTTTTTGAATTTTAGCTGGGCCGGTTTCTAGAACACGCGCTGCTGGCTAATGTTAGCGCGCTAACGTAATCTTCACGATACTGTCGCGTGTCTGGACCACCGACAGCAAACCTAACGTTATTATCAGTGTTCGCATCAGACATCCACTATAGTTAAATATTAGCCACTTCAAAGCTTTTCTCATTGCAGTGTCATTATTTAATTGGTTAACGTTTTCTCTGAATGTCGTCCTGAGGCCCGCGGGGCACAATGGCTGGTAACGTAAGTTGGGATTAACCAACACTGCAGGATAGTAGGTGTTTCCGTAGGAATGATAAATGTTTAGAAATCGCTTTCCGGTGCCCGGTTAGTTGCGCGCGCTCCCTTCCTCACCACATGTGCACATGCTGAAATGGCGACTGAGACGCTCTGAGCCACTCCTACTGAGAGCCGGCTGCTCTAACCTGCCACAGTTCCTAAGGTTTTGCTGCAGTCGGGTGTTTCCGGTGTTTATTTACGTTGTTTGTTTGTTTTTTCAGACAAGATTTGTGATCAGATCAGTGATGCAGTTCTAGACGCCCATCTCAAGCAGGATCCGGATGCCAAAGTTGCTTGCGGTAAGAAAATTTTGTCTTTTTCTCCATATTTATCTTTGCTCAAATCAGAAGCTCATGATGACAGTGGAATATTGACTGTTGGTTGGCTAAGATTGTGTTTCCAGGGTCATAAATGAACCTCCCTGCTCAGCTCAATACATTTTATGTAATCTACATCTGACTCCAGATCTGCTTCAAATACAGATACTTTGTAATTCATCTTTTTTTTTCATCTTCTGGTCCCCTTTTGAACTATCATGCTGACATGCATGCATGACAGCAGTTGTCATAATTTCTTGCATGTATCTTGTAGAGACTGTTGCCAAGACTGGGATGATCCTGTTGGCTGGTGAGGTGACATCACATGCCACAGTGGACTACCAGAAAATTGTGCGCGACACCATTCGGCAAATTGGATATGACGACTCCTGCAAAGGTGCGGCGTATTGGTTGTGCTTTTTGAATTGTCTGTGATATAGCTATATAACTTAATGATAGATTGAAAAGATGAAGGGGAAATAACGGTGTCTTGATGTTGTGCTGTCTATCTCCTGCGCAGGCTTTGACTATAAGACCTGCAATGTTCTTGTGGCCTTGGAGCAGCAATCTCCTGACATCGCTCAGGGTGTTCACATTGACCGCAATGAGGAGGACATTGGCGCAGGTGACCAGGTCAGTAGTGACATCAACATTTTGGTCTGTCCTGAAGTTACAGATTGCTGGTCTTTTATTCATAAATGAGACTGTTCTTAAGCATGGTGTAAATATCTATCCCTCTGCAGGGCTTGATGTTTGGATATGCCACAGATGAGACAGAGGAGTGTATGCCTCTCACAATTGTCCTTGCCCACAAGTTGAATGCCAAGATGGCGGAGTTGCGCCGCAACGGCACACTTCCATGGCTCCGGCCAGATTCAAAGACACAGGTAGAGCTCATACCTGCCATTATAAAGAACTATAACTAAATAAATAAAAAAAAATTATATATATATTAATAATTAATATTTTCACCTTTGCAGGTTACTGTTCAGTACCGCCAGGACCGTGGCGCCATGCTTCCAGTGCGTGTGCACACTATTGTGGTCTCTGTTCAGCACGATGAGGATATTTGCCTGGAGGAGATGAGGGACGCCCTGAAGGAGAAAGTTGTCAAGGCTGTTGTTCCCTGCATCTACTTGGATGATGACACCATCTACCACCTGCAGCCCAGCGGGCGATTTGTTATTGGAGGCCCACAGGTAAACGTCGCAGGGTGTGGCTCTCAAAAAGCTTATTAGCCTGCGAGTTTCCCAACCTGTGTAACCGCTGTTCTTCCATTACAGGGTGATGCTGGCCTGACGGGGCGTAAAATCATTGTTGACACTTATGGAGGCTGGGGAGCCCATGGTGGTGGTGCCTTCTCTGGGAAGGATTACACTAAGGTGGACCGCTCTGCTGCTTACGCTGCACGCTGGGTGGCCAAATCTCTGGTGAAGGCTGAGCTCTGCAGGAGAGTGTTGGTCCAGGTGAGAAGTAGGGTAAAAAAAAAAAACGGTCTTCTTTTTAGAGAGCGGGGCTGCAAGAGATTCCTGACCGAAAGTGTCTGGTGTTTTTATATATGCTTGCTAAAATGCATGTTTTATTAGGTGGCCTATGCTATTGGAGTTGCCCATCCCCTCTCCATTTCAATCTTCCACTATGGGACCTCCCACAAGAGTGAGAGAGAGCTGCTTGACATTGTGAAGAGGAACTTTGATCTCCGTCCAGGAGTTATTGTCAGGTAATGTATAACATCGTAAGCCACCTGCTACTCAATGAAACAACAGTTCCTGGCTTCTTCTTCATTCCTGTGCCTTAGAGTTGTCTCTGTACCCTGCCCAGGATTTAGTTAATTTAATTCAGTTGGACTCTTCCGAACCAATACCAATTTCTTCTTGCTGCAGCTAGCATTTTGTTCAGCTTCTGAGATGGAAAGCTGTGAGTTTGCCATAGCTCTTTGTACTTAACTACATGGCATAGTGTTTAAGGTTACACATGGGCTTTAGTGGGGCAAAAGTATAATTTATTAGCGTAGACGTGTTTAGATATCCAGCCTAATGAAGCCATGAAGCTCATAGGTAAGTGTCCTGTCGTAATTTCGGTGGGTATATTTTCTGTCTGCAAGCTGCAGTCAAAACACTGCTCAGGGATTAGTTTAGATGGTATGTTAAGTGATTAAGTTTTTCTCCTCACCAGCTGGTCTAACAAACCTGTCTTTGGTTTTTTTTAAATTATTTTATTTTTTGTGGCTCTCGACACTCCACCGGCAAATGTGAGCGTTGTGTATGTGTGTGAGTATAAATATGTGCATTTGAGGTCGCTGGCTGTGACTGCTGCTAAGTATGTTGATTATGTATTCCAGGGAGCTGGATCTGAAGAAGCCATTGTATCAGAGGACCGCAGCCTATGGCCACTTTGGCCGAGACTCCTTCCCATGGGAGGTGCCCAAAAAACTCAAATACTAAACTTGTTAAGCTTTTCCCCCCCAGGCTTGTTGGTGTATACTACAGAGAAGCCTCCAAGGTCCCGGGGGTGAAATGCCCCAATATCTCCCATAATGGTATCATTTAACACATGACTCCCTTCCTCACTCCACCTCCCTCCTTATCTTGTTACTGTTTCACACTCGGTCATAGGGGGCATGCCTCATACTTGATGTTTAAAGAAATGGATGAGTTCCACGAACTCATGCACCATTGTACTTCATGTTCTCTCACATCTTGGGATTCCCCTGCTTCTCGTTGTGCTATACCTTGAATAGCTGCGTTCAGTAGTTGTCCTTTAGCATTCCACACTTGTCGATTATCGTCTGCCTTTTCAGTGTAATAGCGGTAGCATATTAGGCTATATGCGATACCCCTCTTAATTTACTGGTGCTACTGATGCAAGGAGTCTGTGCAACATCAAACATTTTCAAGTCCATTTAGAAGCATAATTTGATCGTTAAAGGATCCTCTGATCTGGCGCCTTCCTAAACAAGTGTAGCCTTTGTCGCAACATTCCTCCTCTGTCAATCTGGTACAACTATTCCCCGACCCAGTGTCCTCTTATCATCTTAATTTGTGGTTGGCTTTTTGTTTTTGTTTTTTTAGCTTTATTCCCATGTCTTTGTGGAGGATGCTAGAATGGCAAGATTAAAATTCAGATAGCTGTTTTCATAAAAATGCTATGCATTTCAGGCTAAGGGGCAAGCCAAATCCTAATTATTCATGCTCTCAAATGAGCATAAAGCCTCAGATGCCCCTACAGACCTTTGCTGTTTTCTGACGTAATACAGAAAAGTCAGAAGCTGCTATGTCACTGCTCTGGTCTGCAGAGGTATCAGTTATACTTGATAGCGATGGTAAAATTGGATTGTTATGCATCAAATTCAATTCTAAATGTAGTTTTACTCGCTTTTTTTATGGTTTGAAGTGACTAAAGGCCATTTTACTCCTTTAAGTATATTGATTGCAGGTGTAGCTACAGAGAAACCTGGTTCCCATCTTTATTCTCAAAGGAGTATGGTTGTTGCCACGGTCTTATTGGCTAAGACTCAAACCTCAACACTATTTATTTGTTCTCTGAAACTCAGCGTGGATACAGAGAAGCTGAGGTTTCAGGAGGCAGCTTTAAACACCTGGTTATTGAATCTTGAATTCCTTTTTTGACTTGAGCATTTTTCAGTATTTGGCTTGAGGCTCCAGAGTGTTGTACAGAAAAGCTTTGGTCTGTCTCAGCTGGCTACTGTTAATAACTACAACCTTCTTTTTAAATTTTGGGACTGGTTCTTATTTTTAGTTCATTTTTAAAAAAACTCATTACAATGCCTGGTGCATTCGTTGGCTCTGACTTATCCCCATTATGGAATGGCAATATTTGGTTGGTGTAGTACAGAGAAACCGACCTCGTTTACATGGCCATTCCATGTGTGGGATAGTTCTCATCCCGTTGGCTACAGTAAGTGTGTAAGAGTGCCTTTTCTATTTCCTCTATGCCCCCATATGCTTTTCTCCCCTCCTGCACACATGCGTGAAACTTTCAGAGGAACAAGTTGCTCATACTGTGTCATGTTTCATGTCTAGACTGGGTGGTTTCCTTATGCTCTGTAATAAACGACTACTCCTTTCAAATGTGTCATGAATTTCCTTCCACGTTCACTCATATTGCACATAAAGTACAATGTTAACAGTGTTTAAACTGTCAGAATGAGCAAGTAGGGTTGTTAATACCAGTAAGTGTTCAACACCTGAGCTCGTCCAATGTTAAATTTAAAGCTAGTGAAGAAACCTAATGGGTTGTGTGGTGTATTTATTTTATTTTATTTTTTTTCCCCCCTCCCCTGTGGTAGAAGCAGAATGCTTTGCTGATAAGCCGCCAAAGGAAAAATGTTTAAAAATATTTAATGGTCTGGATCCTATCAAAGGCTTTTAAGCAATGTTAGAGGGGTCTAATTGTATACCACTATCAAGAAGATTATAGCTGATTTTGTACTGGGAGGGTATTTCAGTAAGGTGATAAACTGCGTCAGCAGCATTTGTCAGTATTTTTTTAAAAGGCATTTATCTCAATTTACATCTCGTCTGAATCACTAATAAAATTGGGGCACACCAAGAGCTGAAGACTGGCCACATTGCCTAAAAACTTTATCAGAAATTGAATAGTTTGTTGGTTCAAGTAATGTAGGTTCTTATAGCTATCAAACATTAAAAATACATTATTATCCACCTCCATATGTAGTGTGGTTTCTACTGACTTAGAGTAACTGGGACCAGTACACTAATTGGTCTAAGGCTTCATGGATACTGTTATCTGTATGCAGAATAGCATATCCCCATGCACAGGTCACCATGTGTGGCAGTCATGAAAATGTTAAAGTCCATGATGACAGCCAGCCATAAGAAGTCTTGCAAAATTGCTGTTTCTGATTAACTAATCTAACTAGTTATTCTGTGTGGTTTAAGAATAGGGTGTTACTTTTGTATTTCAGCCAACAAGTGCTACACTCAGGTGATATATTAACTAGAACTTATCTGAAAAATGGGTTTGTCTGACAGTTTTGCATTCATCTGCTGGGTCCTGTTAGATGCCTTGGTCAGAGGGAAACTGTTTAAAGCAGGTTTTAGGTCGGGTAAGCAGTTTGGTCTACAGAGTTTGACCCTAGGCCAAACCCCTTCCAATTGGCTTCTGACAGTTGCCTGAAGCTAGTGAAAAGGTCATTAAACTTCTAGTGTGACAGGTATAATAGCTCTTGGAGATTAACAGTGCAGCCAGCTGCCTCAGCTTTCGAAACAGGTACATCCACTGTTGGTTTTTCCTGTTAAACTTAAAAAAAATCACCTAAGCAGAAAGAGATCTTGGAGGCCTTGGTGTTGGTGTAACAAAGCAATTAAAACAAATTGTAAATGTGAATGCATGAAGTGGAGAAAATGGCAGGGTGCAATAAAGCAGTTTGTCAAGTTAGACACTAAACAGAGAAAGTATAACAGAAGTGGAAATGGATTTGAGGTCATGCAGGCTTTAGGTTGTTATCTCCTCAAACCGTTGTAAAACATTTTCAGAAACGGTAAGACTATATCTGTGGCTAGTTTTACAAAATCTGGCTAGAAATCATACAGTCAGAAACAGCTATGTTCTTGGCATCATAAACCCTGTGTATCAAGTTGGTTTTTGTGCTTTATAATCCAAAACATTTTTGTACATGAATCATTGTGTTGCTGGTTTATCACGCGTTGCTATCAGAGAAAAAGCTAAAACTGCTCACCCTGTTCATGACAGGTTCATTTGATATGTCTGGCAGCACAGACTGAACAATGGGGAAATCAGATGCCACGTGGCTATTATTCAGGTACATCCTACTACATTACAATTTACACTCCAACTATAACCACCAAATTACTACCACTGTTATTATTCCATAATGTGTCCATAAGTACTGTATGTACAGTATATCTGTGTTTTGCATTAACCTACCCCAGCATGAAACATTGCGGAATGAAAGATGAATTCATTATTGACCTCAAACAGCCTATACATTTTGACTATATTTAATTTAAAAATTTAATTTGAAATTTTTATTTCAACAGTTACACAAACAATTCGAAGATTTTGTTTAACATCATGATACAATGAATACATTCTTTAACAAAATAAAAAAAATATATAGATTTTTAATAATGTACAACAGTTAAATAATAAGAATATACTGATGCTTGAGCTTTAACAAGGAAGAATATGTTACATCCGTTTGAAACCCTAAGATACATTTCTGACATGCTTGTAGGCATTACCTCTTAAATCTCACTAATCCTAGGTCAACAGGAATTGAAGCTACAAAGCGTTTACTTGAGCAGTTTAAACAATGGCTAATGACATTTAGGAAAGTATGAAGCAATAGTGCTGTAATACACATTAGTAACATTTAGCCTCACTCAGCAGTATTATGCAAAATTTAGACAGTTGGTAACATCGACACAACTAATTACAGGAGAACTGAATGTTTGTGCAAAGCAAATAATACGGCACAAAGGTAACACATTAACACAACCACCGCTATTAGCCAGAATTTGTAGATATTTGTGCTGACAGTATTCTGTGATTCTGTGTTATATGTTTTTGTGACTACTTTTAAAGTGCTGCATTGCTTTTTCATACTTTGTTGCATGTTGTGATGCTTAATAACTTTATTATCAGGCAAAAAATTTAATCTGAAATGTATGTGGATAGCGAACACAATTTTTAGATATAACAAAAGCTTAACAGTCATACATATGACAACAAGATTCAGATCACATGAATACTAGAAGGTCTTTTCATCTCCAGCCCAGACATGTTTGGGCAGTGTTCTCTACTCAGCACCTTAAAGGTGTAGCAAAGATAATTGCGATGTTGTAGTGTTAGGCAATCTAACATACACATAAGACTATACAAATACAAGTAGTGGAACAATGAACAAATCATATTAACAAATGTAAAATAAGCAATTTGTTTTGAGTATTTGAACTGAGCATACTATTCCCTGTGTTGATTCCTGCTTCCAAATGTTTATTTCACAACCTGACTGAAACCCATTCAGTCAGAGGTTTTAGCATTAAATCCTGTTCTAGCAAAGGATCTCTGGAGCCTTTTCAGTGCTGAACTGGTAATCCAATGAGCATTTTCTCTATAATTGGCTTTGTTACTGTGCCAGACAAATCCGGCCAGCTTTGTTAATGAGTGGACATGTGGTTGCTGCACCATAAACATGAAATTTAGTGTTACGTAGACCTGCAAACTTGTATTTCAGGTACGCTCCTGTGGCAACACCTAAGACCTAAGACTTGGATAGGATGAAACATACTCAGGTTTGATTGTTTTACTTATGAAATGAAGTGAATGGAAGGCAGGCAATTTTGGATAGATTTATACTATACATTTTATTTATTTTCATACATAGGCATAAATGTGATGGTGGACAAAAGTTGTTTTCTGAGTAGAATTAAAAACTCTAAATACAGCTATGCATGAAGAACCTTCCCTACACCATGTGCTCTCAGGGTTCATTTAACATACATGTCCAGAATTATTATACCTCTCCCTCACGGAATAAATAGCTGACATTTTATGACCTTAAATAATGTCTGGAAGTACTCCTTGTCTCTGAAAGCTGTCCCAGCTCATTTTACAAAGTACATCACTACAGTTACAGTATATCAAGCCACGAGTAGTATTAATTCTCAAGTAACATCATCATCAAATTCAGACCTCGAGTCTTGTCTGCAGTTTAACTGCAGCAGCTGTGCATTTCCACAACTACACTGGCTCAGTCCAATGTCTATATTTAACTGGTGGAAGGTTGTGCTTGGGTTACACTTTCACAGCCTTGAATGGGCAAGATCCTTCAGCTCAGTGCAGAGAGCCAGTGTCGCTGCACTGACGGAGGCTGCTGCAGGTGAAATGCACCAGGCTGTAATAATAAAAGTCTGGGAAATTGCACCACACTCACGCTGCACTCAATTTGTAAAGCAGCAGTGTGCTGATGACGTGAACCAGCACTACACAGCTCTTTTGGATTGATGTTCTAAAGGTGCTTTTTAGCGGCACAAGGAGGTTTGATACAGGTTTGCAGTGTTATATCTTTGTTTCTCTATAACAAGGAAGAGCACAGGGAATTGTTCCCACAGCAAAGAGCTCAGAGGGCAGCACCTGTGCTCTGCTCACATATGAGACCAAACAAAGCAATACGGACGCCAAAGCAGAGAGTGATGAGACCAAACATTGTTGTGGACTGAAAGATAATGTCTTTGGGTGCATTTGATTTTCTCACAGCCATTACACAGTAACTAGCAGAGCAGTATAGAGCGTTGACACAGTGAGAAGGGCAGGAGCAGGTCAGCTGTTTAGTTGAGGTCAGTAGGATTTCTTGTAAGGATTGGGTGGCAGCTAATGCAATACTTATATTAGCTTGTTGCTGCTCTACTGTACTACAAGCAAAATTAAACTGCTAACACTGGTGCACTTCATGTTGTTTTGGCAGATTTTTGTTTGTGATCTTTCCTGATTCAGCACTAAATAGTAGGATATTCACAGTATTTTCTTAACTGTTGACAGCTTACCTTGCAATCACAGTGCTTTTTTTGGGTATACTGTATTTGACTATTTGTTATAGTGAATTTGTATGCAAAATGTAATAAATTCCTTCCAAATTGACCTAATTATGACAATAGCTTTTTAAAAATTCATACTCCCATATTAGGCTATGAGATAAAACATTATGAAATGAATGTGTTAGGTATGTGCAGCCAGTAGTTCTGAGTTTCTTAACACTGTATATGTCATAAGATTTGGGTGTGTTGAATAATAACAACATGTCATCTTGCACATCTCCTGTGTTGATTGATAAATCTGATTACACATGCACCATTGAATCAGCCTGCGTGACTGTAAGTTATGCAACCGTATTTTCAATAGGTCTGGAGACGCTCCAACATCGTATCTTAACTATTATTAAAGCGGTATTAGACTCAATTTGTCATTGTACCCAACCCAGCCTAAATTCTACAGTATGTTATGTAACGCCCATCTCTAAGATTACTTGCAAAAAGATCAAAAATACGACAATGAGGTAGATGTGTTGAATCTATTACAAACTCCAAAATGTGTGTTTTGTGACACTAGATTATCACAAGCTTATTAAAGTAGTTTATTTATTTTTTTAAAGTAAGTAACAAGAAAAATGAAGAGGCGATGCTAGATGATGCCAAAATCATACAAAAAAAGAGAGACAAAAACAGGATGTAAATTTACACATTGAGCCTACAAAGCTAAACTGGGCAAACAGAGTGGAACGGCAGATATTGTGTACTTTAGTGTTTAACAATGGAGCTTTGTTTACAATATTTACGTAACTACCGAAAGGTTTAGTACCTCAATAAACACATCAAAACCAACAATGCGAAGTATGAAGACAGAAGCTGAAGCTGTCTCATGAAGAAGAGATTTTTGAGAACAGAATTGCTGGCATCCTGTAAAGGGTTTGGTGAGGGCATTGGGTCGGTATGTGTATTTGAAAATCTGCTGTAAGTCAAACAGAAATAGTTTTAATGCAAACATTTTACAACAAAAACACATTGTTTCAAAAAACACGAGGTTCAAGGTGACTTCATGTTTATCATAATCTTTTTCTAGATAATATTGTAGTAGAAAATAGTAGAAAATAATGTAATGTAGGCATAATGATGTCTAATTAGATAGAAATAGAAGTATGTTATATTTTACATTTAACATATTATATTAGGCAATATCAAAATATTGCTAAATACACAACCTCCAGCCTGCCTGTCACAACAGGCCCCTGAGTAAAAGCATTTTTTGATGCTTTCAAAGCATTTATCAGGTGTGTCCTGGGGTAAATTATAAAACCACAGCTTGTTGTTGTTAACGTGAAGCTACATTAAGGGGGCAAAGTGTAAATAGTGAGTTGTGACTGGATCATTTTCACCCAATTGAGAAATGGTGAAACTGGAGTGGCAGAGTAGTTGACACAGGAATGTGTCTCCCCTCTCATAACTTCAGTCACATGCTGACTGCAGGATGACAAAGTGAGATGGAGAAGGGCGTTGACAGTCTAAGGGGGAGAGTCTCTGTTCCACCAATAGCATAGCAGAGTGCTTCTCCTTGATGGGGCTTTGCGTAACACTTGGCCTGCCATGTGGCCAGAGGATGAAGTTTGCATATTTTCATGCATTAACAAAAACAATGAATAGATCTCCTACTATGGTGTGGATCAGCAGCTTGTCTGTCCAAATGTCAACTTGTTTTTTTCCACAGCTAGGGGATTGAAGTGGAACTTCCTGTTTTCACTTTTCAATAGGGGGTTGGGAAAAGATTGTCTGCTATGTATCGGTTTGATGGGACACAAACACATTTAACCTGTGCACTACTATCTGCTTGTATCTACGTTTTAAAGGGGAATGCTACCCTTCTTAAGAACACTTATTTTTTCTTATTTCTGTGTTACAAGGCTGTTCAGTCAATGCTTGCAACCCACAGCTCCACAAACCTCTCCTTTACATCAGCTTTGTTGTAGGTGTTTCAGAGATGCTGAGAATTTGACTGGAGACGGTTTATAGTACATCCCAGGTGGGAATACAGGCGAACAATGGCAAACTAGACCTCCACGAAGTGAAACAATGGCTAATACCAAAACAGGCCATGAACAACAGAAATACTCTTAAAATCAGGGTCAGCTCCTCACACCTTGAATGATGCATGAAATGCAATTTTGCTGAGTCAAGTTCGCATACAGTATGTAGCACGGCAAATGAGTTTAAGGCAAAAATGTAACCTCATTTGTAATATTACTTATTTACATGGTAGCATGTCTCTTATCTTAACTCTGACTTGGGCCGCTATGTGAGAGTTTGTCCTGGCTTAAGACACAAAAGACTGTAACTCTCTTATCTTGTGTATAGAATCCAAGCACCGCCAAATATTATACAGTGACCCAGCAAATTCATGGTTTAGCACTTGTTTCTACTTTTTGAGTAAGAAGCGGTGCAGGTTCAACAAATACCGCCTGAACTATCCTCGCCCACTGAAGAACCAATGTGACATTTCAGAATGCTTGACAATAACTGTTAATGTCTTGTGTATAGAAAATGAAAGTGGCCATTTGTCTTTAAAATTAAAACACACAGTGTTACTATACACTCATTTGACTTATTAAAACAAGTTGAGACACATAAAAGATAAGCCTACAGATATGAAACGTTGAATCATACTGCCACCTACTGAGGACATGATGTGAAACACTTGCTCTATCACAACACTCTGTATTCCCACCAATGTTTATTTGAGGATTGAATGGATCAAACTTGACAAACTGCTCATCTGTCATTTCCCCCCCAAAGATTTGACTGTTTTTACAACAATACACTACGAAAAAGAACATTTACATTTTATGGCTGTTAAATTCCATTAAGTGCACATCCAGACACATTTGGACAGAAATACGTGGCTTTTATGTATATGTCATTTTATATGTAAAGAGTTGTGTCCTCAAAAAATATTACAGTATCAAAAATAAAAGTATTTCAACGACCCAAAAATAAATTAGAATACTGAAAACGATGAAACACAGTTGATACACAAACACATTATCGTGGCTACATCCACTAAACTCTCCAACTCAGAGACAAAACTAAATTCTCACATTTCTTAAAATTGCTGATAGACTGATGTTCCCGTTCATAGCATTTTACTGAAAAGTAAAATCTTATTTATAAAAACTAGATCTTTGTAAACACAAGAAACATAGGACATGTTCTTCGGAGGAACAGTCCTCTCTGGAGGAGAATATCCACTCCTTTCTTAATTTAACTCTTAGAAAGCAACGACACAATTATATATGTCCAGTCAACTTGAAGGTGTACAAAGTGTCCCTAAAGTAATGTATCAAGGTATGAGGTAACAGTTCAAGATGAGTAAAATGTAGTAAACATGAACCTGACAGTCATTTCCCAACCTTACTGTTAATGATACATGCCATTTCTTCTCCTGTGAAAACAGAAGATGGCTCGATTGTGGATCATCAAGTTGGATCTCTGCTGACAGTCACTGTACATGATCCCAGAATCCTCGTTATGCCCTGAACACTGTCTACAGTGTTAATGCTTTGGAGGAGCGCACAGCTGCAAATGAAGAATTGCTCATCTTTGCCTGTAGCCCGTGTAATCATAATCTACTGTTCGAGAATATTACTCAGCGTTTGTCTCGTCTTTTGTCCATTTCTTTTCGAATTCGAGCCTCTAGAGCTGCCCTCATGGCTGAATCCAGGATGTTCTTCGATGCAACACGTTCCACCACTTTCTCAGGCTTATCCTCCTTTAGAACCAGAAAGAACATGAGGAAATTAAGACCAAACCAACATATAATAGGTTAAAGAGCCAGAAACATCAGATGCGCATTAACCTTGTGCACAAGGAAGGAGGTAATGGTACCAGAGTCCGCCTGATAGTCGAGCCAGAAGAGTTCAGTTCCATGAGTCTCCGTCTCTGTACTTGACCCGCTCTCATTCCACTCTTCAGCCTCAGCACCAGCCCCCGGCTCTGATCCATCTGGAAAAGGAGCATACACACGTGCATATTCTCTTTACTGGATTAATATATTTACTGTTGGCAAAAAACCATAAATACAAAACACATGAAACTCACATCTGCGGCGAGGAAGGTACACTTGGATATCGGGTCGACGAGGTCGTCTAGGGGTTGTGGTGTGCCTCCGCCGCTGAAGCTCTTTGGCTTGCTTCACCTCTTTATCATAGTCATCTCTTGAAGGGATGAGAAATCAAAATGTTGTTATTGCTTGGAAATGTACAATATACCACAGGCATTATGGCATCTCTCTGACCTTCTAACCTAGTTAGTTAAACAACAGAATTAAAGTAATCTTGTTCTTGTTTGATATTTGAAACATAATAAGTTGCAGTCCTGTTTCCCTAAAACAAACACACAAAAAATATACTAATAAGTCTAAGGTTGAGGATAAGCTTCCTCATCCCAACTCTATTATTTTTCTACCTTCAAAAAAGAATCATAAAAGTAAAACGATTATAGACTTTCTATAAATTTGCTTCAATAAAATTAATGAATTGTGGCATTCTCAAATGCATTTTTCATTTAATTTAGCAATGCTGTGTCAATGGTTAGCATCAAAGGCTAATGTTATATTTGAAGTCTTTAGGATCATATATTGCGTTAACCTAAAAATCGGACACACCACTCTAGTAACAAGAAATATCTGGCTAAGTGTTGAGTACCTGAACATGAGATAAAGGGTGCTTTGTACTTTTTATTTCTGCATCAAGTATCTCATGGAGGTTCTGTCTGAAAAACATTTCAAACATAGTCCCTTCGCCTGTCATTTGATAGCCAACGGCACACCTGAAGTATGCTACACTGGTTCACCCCTTGACAATATTAAAACCTGTAACTTTGATTGTTTTGCAATAAGCTGATACATGTTGTTTTGCCTCCAATGTCCTCAGCCATGGACAACTCTGGCCAACGGGCCTGTGCGACATATCCTTAGATTTCCACTTTGAACGTAAAAGAAGGTGCAATACCTGCCCTACAAATGAGCCTTCCTTCACTATCACATCAACTTCTGTAAACAAAAATGTGGTTACAGCAATAGATAATGTGAACTAGCTCATATTCTAGCTACTAGCTTTAGCTAACGGTAGTTGAGGAAATCACCTAGCAATCTGGTTCCTCCGGATATGGTGCAGGAAGCCGTGGCTCATATCCAAACGGCCCCCTGGTTTGTATTTCAGGTCATGCACTTCATCGTCTCTTAAAATGTCCATTTCAACAAACAGTCCCAAAACAGTGACAGTATTTGTGAGCTAATGACGCTAGTAATTGCAACAAGTCTCAGTCAGATCCATAGACAACTGACAAAAAGCTACATGCTAGCTAATTGTAAATTGTTGTCCTATTGTAACACTCCCGGAGTTTACAAATGCATAATAGTTTAAAGATTCACCTTGTTTTTAAGCGAAGGCTTATTTTTAAAACAGCAGAACAGAAAATTGTAAAGCATTCAATAAAAACATCAGGTTATGCTGTCACAAAACCAGCAAGTTATCACGTTGTTTTTGGCATTGTGTATAACGTTACCTAGCGTTAGCTTCAAACTCCGGGTTAGGTTTTAGTCTGCTATTTGGTAGTTGCGACATACAACCATACAACCGCCGCGAGTTTCGAGGTCTCGATGTGCACGGTGCTTGACCCATTCATCTCGTCCGAATAAAGTTGTTCCGTCTCTGTTGTTTTGAAATTAAGATCGCGAGTTAACTGCTGTCATGGTTTCTCTGAAGCGGGAAAGAGAGGCTGAAGTGGATGATGATGACAACGAAGACGGAGGTACGTTTATTTACCTCTAACGTCTGTCCTGCGTTGGGTTAGCCTGCAGCTAACGGTAATGTAACAAGTAACGTTACTAGAAGCCAGATTAAATGTTCACGGTTCGATCCAGTCACATATAGGCGGGTTAACAAGTATTTCTACAGTGTGGTTTTAGTTGACCGTCCTTCCAGTTCACTCTGTATCAAATCCATCATCTCCTAACAACTAAACGCTAGGTTAGCTAGCATGTTTAGCTAGCGTGTTTTGCTAGCTTACATTCAACAGCTTGAAAATAATATAGTTTTGACTCAGTTCGTTTTGTTTCATTTCATGTTGCAGTTGCAGCCAAAATATGCCGAGGACGTGTAGTGGAAGACCGAAGAAGCCGCCACTGTCCTTACCTCGACACCATAAACAGGCAAGATAAAGTTGAATGTGCATACCTAATGTTAGGGCTAAATGCTAGTTAGCCCGGTCCTCTATAGCTCTGCAGCTGACTTCCAGTTTGTTTATTCATTAGGAGTGTGCTGGACTTTGACTTTGAGAAACTCTGCTCCATCTCTCTTTCGCACATCAATGTCTACGCCTGCCTTATATGTGGGAAATACTTTCAAGGTAGGTGAATTATCTGACATTTCAAACATTTCAATGTGATCAAACACATTGTTTTTGGACTGATTTTCTCATGTATGCTTGTAGGTAGAGGTCTGAAGTCCCATGCTTACACTCACAGTGTGCAGTTTACCCATCATGTGTTCCTGAATCTGCACACACTCAAGTTTTACTGTCTGCCAGACAACTATGAGATCATTGACTCTTCACTAGAAGACATCACGGTAAGTAAAGTCATGGTGTTAAAGCTAGAGTTGAGACTTGACTGAAATTATTAATACAAGATTGCCATTGTGTTAGGGCGGGCCTTAAACAATAATGATGATCGTCACAATATCATTGTCCAATACATTTTTGATTTAATTAATTTGAAACATGAATGAAAATGCACTTAATTTTTCTACTAAAATATTTCTTTTGTTGAGGAAAAGGGACCAGATCCTGGACAAGAGGTTGAAGATGGATAGAAAAATGATTTGACTTAATTTTACTTATGCATATTTGTTAAAAAAAAGATTTTTTCATAATTCTTTTAAATGTTCTACCTCAGATTTGTTAAGTGATCCACTGTTTGGCAAGTGTTTGTCATGTTCTTAGCATAAAGAGTAGTTTAAACTTTCAGAACTAAAATCAGCCTTTAAAATGGAAAGAAATAATAATTTGACATTTATCGTGGTAATTATCGATACTGAATGATATGAAATTTTTTAGCGTGATAACATTTTTGGCCATATCGCCAAGCCCTATGTTGGATTATAAAGCTATATATTTTATAGCATTATAGCACAATATCTAGGTGCTAACTGACTGAACTTAGTGTTTGTTTCTCACTTTCTCTACAGTATGTGTTGAAGCCAACTTTCACCAAGCAGCACATAGCAGGGCTGGACAAGCAGGGTAAACTGTACCGAGCCTACGATGGTACGACCTACCTGCCAGGCATCGTAGGGCTCAACAACATCAAAGCCAATGACTACGCCAATGTGGTGTTACAGGTATAAATAACTGCTACAGTGGACCTTATCTGGACTTGGTCATAAACATTGCAAATAATCTCAAGCATTTCACATTTGCCTCTTCTCCATAGGCGTTTTCCAATGTTCCGCCTTTGCGAAACTACTTCCTGGAGGAGGAAAACTACAGGGGAATCCGCAGACCACCGGGAGACATCATGTTCCTCTTGGTGCAGAGGTTTGGTGAGCTGATGCGTAAACTTTGGAATCCGAGAAACTTCAAGGCCCATGTTTCTCCCCATGAGATGCTGCAGGCAGTGGTGCTGTGCAGCAAGAAGAACTTCCAAATTACCAAGCAAGGTAATGCTTTAGTTGGCAGAAACTTTATTAATGTACTATACTGCATAGTGCAGATCTCATGTAGGCTTTTAGATAGATGTAGATTGTTTTCTGCTCTGCAGGAGATGCTGTGGACTTCATGACGTGGTTCTTGAATGCCCTGCATGGTGCTCTTGGAGGCACAAAGAAAAAACCTTGTGAGTAGGAGAAGCAAAGAGGTTTGGTTCATAATTGTTAGAATTAATTGTTCTATTATAATTATAATTGTTAATATATGCAAATAAAGTCTTTAATGTGATATTCAGATAGGTATTTAGCACATTAATGGTAAATTTGTCAAAGCCAAAAAACAGGAATCCTGTTTTATATTAAATGTGAATTACATTTCTACTTTTTTATTTTAGAGTGGAAAATTTTGAGCATGTAAAATGTTTCATATATTATTGTTAGAAAAATGCAAATACACCTCTGTCCTCACTTGTCTTTGTGTCCTCATAGCAATCATTACAAAAGCATTTCAAGGCTCCATGCGGATCTTCTCCAAGAAACTTCCACATCCAGATTTAGTGAGTTTCCTGCTTGTTCTCCACGATCATCATCATCATCTTGTCAAAATTTAGTTACATCAAAGCTGATGTTAGCACATTATTTAACATAAAACTTTCTCTGATTAAGCTTGATTTTGAGGTGTCTATCATAATGTTAAATACTTGGAACTAAACATCAGGTGGAAAAGAAATGACTTAAAGTGACTGAGGGAGGTAATGTTGTTCAAAGGGGAGAAAGAATATTCTCTATTTCCGCATGCCCTCAAATCAAACTAGTGGAACAGTGAATGGTTTACTTAATGGTGTATGCTATTTTTTTCAGCTACCAGAAGAGAAAGAGGCATTGCTTGTGACAGAGGAGTACCAGGAGCAGATGTCTGAGTCTACCTTCCTGTTTCTGACCCTTGACCTCCCAACAGCGCCACTGTACAAGGATGAAAAGGAGCAGCTTATTATCCCGCAGGTCCCTCTCTTCAACATCCTGGGCAAGTTCAATGGCAACACAGAGAAGGTACCGATTCGTTCACATGTTCTTGTATCAACAGAAAAGCTTTGGTGTTGATGAAGATCATTTGGCCCAAAACTGGATGATTACATTTTGACATAGTCGCACCAAAAACAATACAACGTAATTAACGCAGCTAATTTAGCAGATTATTGAGAACTCTAAATATCTGTGTGCACTGTTCCTGTCTCATTTACATTCAGGAATACAAAACCTACAAAGAGAATTTTCTCAAAAGGTTCCAGCTGACCAAACTGCCCCCGTACCTCGTCTTTTGCATCAAAAGATTCACCAAGAACAACTTCTTTGTAGAAAAGAACCCCACAATTGTCAACTTCCCTATCACGTAAGTATGGTAATAAGACGAAATATGTAGCTGCGATCGAAGTGCCTGACAGAACCATGGTGTGCATGTTGATAACAGCAATGAACGAGTGTATTTTGTCCTCAGTATAAATGCATGTTGTCACTTTGTATTTGCTTCAACAGGAATGTAGACCTTCGTGAGTACCTCACAGAAGAAGCTCAAGCTACAGAGAAGAACACAACGTATGACCTTGTCGCCAATGTAGTGCATGATGGGAAACCCACTGAGGGAGCTTACAGAATACATGTTCTGCATCATGTAGGTTGCAGCCTGATATTTCTGATTTCTGGTGACATTACTACCTTAACAACGTTAACAAATGTATTAAGTTATGCGTCATCTCTCTTTGTTTAATCAGGGAACTGGAAAGTGGTATGAGATGCAGGACCTGCAGGTGACTGATATTCTTCCCCAGATGATTACACTGTCGGAAGCCTACATCCAGGCAAGTCCTCCTACTCATTCTGTGCATGTTGGAAAAGGAAGAGCCTTGGCTGCGTACCTTTTGGTGCAACATGAAACATTAAATCTGCAAATAATTTTTATTCTTCATATATAAATTTTAACTGTTGTGATGACGTTTTTGTAAAGATATTCATGTAATTCATATCTAATTATGTTATCTGGCAGTTTCAGAGGCTTTGCCCACTGCCAGTATTAAGAGTTTCAGAACAAAGAGCTTTCAAAAACTATATCAACTGAATCTTATTTCATAACAGAATGCAGTTTAAAATCATTGTAAAGTAAAAATGGCCTTTGAACCTAAAAAGGAGTCCTAGATTTGTATTGTACTTATTTTAGTAACAAATGTCCCCGTCCCCCCCTTTCTCCTAGATCTGGAAGAGACAAGAGAGTGACAGTGACACAAACAACCACACAGGGGTGTAAGCGAGGCAGGATTTTTTCCTCAGTGTGAATGGCCAGAAACGTGTTCACCATTTTGGAAATGAACTGGATATTTAAGTGATTGGAAATAACAGAATATAGAATGAGAGTGGCGTAAGAGCATCAGGACTAATGGCCACAAAAAGAGTCTTTTTTTTCTCCAGTGTTTTATCTTTACTATGTGGATGTTTCTAAATAAACAAGCTCCAGGACACGTGTCTGTCAGTTTGTTGACTTTTAATGACACTTTTTATTTTAATTTAGTTTCAGGAGTTTGTCATGTGTATGTGATCATTTGCACCAGGGATCATAAGACGGCAACAATAACAGAAGAAGCAGTTCTGCAGCTTTAGTTGAGTAGCCAGTTGTCTTTAATACATACTGAGAGTTCATCTTATGTAATGATGGACCACGTTTTCTGTACTAACACTGTTCACAAAACTGTTACACCCTGCAGAAATCAATGTTTCAGACTGAATTCCAGCCTCAGTCTTATAACACCATGCAAATCAGAATATTTGATGAGGAATATATTTGGCTGATTGACTGAAATGGCATCATTTCCCCAAAAAGTAATAAAAAGAAAAACATTGTACTAATACATTCATTAAAAGAAAGTAGTTGTTTGCACCTATTTTTCATAGCTGCAGGCTGACAGTTTCACTCCTTCCACATGTATTTCTCACAGAAGGCCTGGTTCTGCAGATATAAACACAGAAACAAGATGTGAAACAGAAATTATTCACAAACATCACATTAGTACTTTAAACTGTGTTTGGTCGCTAAACTGCATTTCGTTGTACTCAAACAATAATGTTGGATCTAATCTAAAGTAGTACGGTGCAGGTTGATGGCAATGAATCAATAGCCTACAATTTCTCCAAAAGAGAGTTGGAAGAGCAGCCATTAAAGTGGGCTGGAGTTTATCAAATCATGTAGAGGAGTAAAGCCTGGGTCAGGTTTGACGGTTGTAAAATACCATCTCGTGAGATGTTGTAAATGGCAAAAAAAAGGTTTAATTGAAAAGCACTGCACATGTTGTACACTGTAATTTTCAGATGATGGGACTGACCTGTGCATCACTTATATCAGCTAAACTGGCAGTAATTATTTAAACTTACACCACACTTTTGAGCAGTTTGAATGTCTTTGCACCAGTAGCTTGGTCCCCAAGTACAACGATTCATTCCCAGCGGCTCCAACTTCTTTGAGGCAACGCACAGATCAGCTCTCTGCAGGATAGAAGGGACAAAAGATCCTGAGAAAATTCACCGGATCAAAGAATATGTTT
Organism: Micropterus salmoides; assembly: GCF_014851395.1. Lineage (NCBI taxonomy): Eukaryota > Metazoa > Chordata > Actinopteri > Centrarchiformes > Centrarchidae > Micropterus > Micropterus salmoides. The sequence continues at coordinate 24,514,493 of NW_024044459.1, forward strand.
TCATGAGTATTTAAAGTTGCTCCACCGTGTTTATGATTGGCGTTAACGCGGACAAGAGCCCATCATACTGTTGCAAATTTTATTAGTAAATCACAAAATGGAGCGTGCTGCTGCAAGTGGTGGTAAAATTTACATCAGTCACAGCGCTAATTTCAACCCCGGTGAAGGTGCGTATTGTTGATATAACATTTACTGCAGACAAATCCTATGTTTTGCTGTGAGAAGACTTGTGGATATAAAAGTTTACTCTTTGGCCGTCCTGTGATGATAGGTCATTGTACTGGTGCATGTGAATGTTTTTTTCAAAAGAGCGTGTTCTCACTTCACAAGCATGTGGACCGCCCATCTGGTTTCCCAAAACCTTCTGCAGTCGGGAGCCATAGATTTTGGTGAAAACCTCACACTGTAAACAGCAAGAGAGTTACATAACAGTTCATTCATCTTACATATTTTCTTAGTCTATGTGATTAAAAAAAACGCTTAAATCACTTTACTTTTGGATACAGACAAAATATGTTTTGATTGTGTGATATGATTTGTGAAGGATTATGTTAGTGGGAGGATATTTAGTGTCAGACCTTGGGGATGGCATTGGGGTGATGGACACACACAGACTGGAGGAAAGAAGTCGTCTGAGGTTCGGTGGAGTTAGGACCTTGGTGGAGTCGGCTCAGCACAGCCAGCGTGCGGCATGACTCACAGTCCGAGGGGAGGGACACCTCTGAGTAATCAGCAGAGTGTTAACTTGGTGGTGGAAGTGTGAAGTTCAGCTCAAACCAATAAAAAATACCCAACTGTATTCATTATAAACATGTGACTGACCTGGAACAAGCTGCTCTTTGAACAAACAAAGATGCAATAGAGTGCATATTGTATGAGGAGCTGCAGACGATAAGAGGAATTCGACTATCTGCACGCCGTATTTTTCAACGAAATCATCACATCGCTCCTTGTAGCTCTGTGGCACAAGATCGCAGACCTCTTCCATGAGTTTCTTTAAAGCATCCTGCAGGGCAAGAAAGAGAAGACGGCGACATTTACGTGATGTGACGTATGGTGAGGAATACGTGCCTGAAGTAATGCAAAGTGATCCAAAAAAAATAAGAAGAATCACCTCGGTCATATTTTGTGGCAACAGGGTCTCCAGTTTCTTGATGATAAACAAACACAGGGTGCAAGCTGGGTTGAACTGCTCCTAGAGGGAGGATTGAGGGCCATTTATAGTCGAAAAATATAAACCACAAGTTTCATTTCAACTCTTGCATTTTAACATTCACTTCTGCTTTCACATACTCACATGGGTGCGGGTGGCTGTGCCGAGTGCAGAGATGGATGTGTCTTTGTTGGTGCCATGGTGGGTAAGTTTCAGTAGATCCTCATTGTTGTGGGCAGCACAAAGTCCAAAACCCATACAGGTCTCTCCTGGTTTCTACAAAAACACATTATCTTGCATTAAAGGTGATCATTGAAGGCCAAAGGGTTTATTCTTGTGAAGAAGCCTAAACAGTGGCTAAACTCACCAGATGACCAGGTGTTTGCTGCAGGACTTTTGGCAAATACATCTTCACATGTGAATCACACTCTGATGCCTGCTCTCCTGGGAGGCGTTGGCACAGAGCATGCAAGGTTTCATATACATTCTCCTGCAAAAGCACAGTAGTTAGTGCACTGTATGCTGTGCCAAGAATACTGGGTGTTTAATTATGTTTTTCTACACACTTTTTTCTGCAAAGTCCAATTGCGATCAAAGTCACATTTCAACGCCCTGGCATTTGAATATTGGAATTAGCTTACAAGGCAACCTTAAAAACGTCCATTTTAGGTTTGACTTTTTAAGACATTACAAAAATCGCAGCTGCTGGGAATGGCTGCTACTTTCCTTATGAACCAATTCGCCAAGCCCAGTGCTGTGAGATCAATACAGTAAAGTGAAGTGAAAGTAAAGTGAAGTGTAGTGAAAGTAAAGTCAAAATGTGCAGTGTGTGAGTCACCCAACATACTCACCTTCGTATCTCTGCTGGAAATCATGTTGGCGGACAGCTGGACAATCTGGCTGCATTCTGAACAGATATCCAAAGTCTAATAAGGAGAAGCAACAGTGAAATAATTATTCAGGCCTGAAGACATTCATGTCCATAAATGTAATCCAAACATAAAGCAAGAGACATTAGTGTTTTCCTTTACTTTGCAGATTGGAAGCTCACTGTGTGCACCTTTTAAGATAGATGTAGGTGGCAACAACTTCACCTCTAATTAATAAATGCATTGACTATTTTAAAACACACACACACGCAAAAAGATGTGACTTAGACTTAATAATACAGTTAATACAGTTCAGTATCTGTAAGTACAGTAGGTCTGTGTGTGTATTCTTTTTGAAAGAACACCATATATTGGTGTATTGACAAATTTGATAGAAGAAGTCAGACTTACCAGGGATTCGTCTTCGATGAATGACAAAGGGTCTGTGATGAACCTGGAGTCTCCTGTAAACCGCCAGACAGAAAGAGAAATGATTCAGACGGTGTTGGGGAGAGAAAAGGGACATTTTAAATAGGTGTAAAAATGTTAATATTTCAGCATCGGTCAGAATACAGCTGCATCCCATTTAGTGCACTGATTTTAAACTGTCAAAAACCCCCACGATAAAAATATTATAACCTTTGAATACAGAATTAATGGCGACTCGGTGAGAGCGATGTCGACATTAGAGTCGTTGTCAGTAAATCTTCATCTTACCGGGCCACAGAGACACCGCGAGGACCACCAGGAGAAAGCCAGATGCTGACATGATGTGAAGGAGCACAAAGCGATGTGAAGCGCAAATTATTTTGTCTGCAGTGACATCAACGCTGTTATTTGGGTCGCACCGGAAATACAGGTTGATAGTCGCCCCCAATCAGAACTGCAGACGTAATGCGCAGGCGCGGTGGAGCAAATAATTTTGACAAGTATGTCCGTGATGTCAACTATTAAAGGCTACGCTGTAAATCTCTGAACTTCCTAGTTATGCTTCTACTGCATTGTTAATTAAATATATAGGCTCCAGTTAGATAAACTGCGACCAATATGTGCAGTTATAAAGCTTAACTGTATCAAATTTGATTTATATTAAAAAATAATATTGACAAAACATACGTATACAGTACACTAGTTTTACTACTTTGTATGAGGGCTATGTATAAATTTACGGAGAGCCTGTCAGGTTGTTTTAGGTGTTTGACTTCTTGCTGCACATACAGTGAGGAAAATAAGTATTTGAACACCCTGCTATTTTGCAAGTTCTCCCACTTAGAAATCATGGAGGGGTCTGAAATTGTCGTCGTAGGTGCATGTCCACTGTGAGAGACATAATCTAAAAACAAAAATCCAGAAATCACAATGTATGATTTTTTAACTATTTCTTTGTATGATACAGCTGCAAATATGTATTTGAACACCTGTCTATCAGCTAGAATTCTGACTCTCAAAGACCTGTTAGTCTGCCTTCAAAATGTCCACCTCCACTCCATTTATTATCCTAAATTAGATGCACCTGTTTGAGGTCGTTAGCTGCATAAAGACACCTGTCCACCCCATACAATCAGTAAGAATCCAACTACTAACATGGCCAAGACCAAAGAGCTGTCCAAAGACACTAGAGACAAAATTGTACACCTCCACAAGGCTGGAAAGGGCTACGGGGAAATTGCCAAGCAGCTTGGTGAAAAAAGGTCCACTGTTGGAGCAATCATTAGAAAATGGAAGAAGCTAAACATGACTGTCAGTCTCCCTCGGACTGGGGCTCCATGCAAGATCTCACCTCGTGGGGTCTCAATGATCCTAAGAAAGATGAGAAATCAGCCCAGAACTACACGGGAGGAGCTGGTCAATGACCTGAAAAGAGCTGGGACCACCGTTTCCAAGGTTACTGTTGGTAATACACTAAGACGTCATGGTTTGAAATCATGCATGGCACGGAAGGTTCCCCTGCTTAAACCAGCACATGTCAAGGCCCGTCTTCAGTTTGCCAATGACCATTTGGATGATCCAGAGGAGTCATGGGAGAAATCATGTGGTCAGATGAGACCAAAACAGAACTTTTTGGTCATAATTCCACTAACCGTGTTTGGAGGAAGAAGAATGATGAGTACCATCCCAAGAACACCATCCCTACTGTGAAGCATGGGGGTGGTAGCATCATGCTTTGGGGGTGTTTTTCTGCACATGGGACAGGGCGACTGCACTGTATTAAAGAGAGGATGACCGGGGCCATGTATTGCGAGATTTTGGGGAACAACCTCCTTCCCTCAGTTAGAGCATTGAAGATGGGTTGAGGCCGGGTTTTCCAACATGACAATGACCCGAAGCACACAGCCAGGATAACCAAGGAGTGGCTCTGTAAGAGGCATATCAAGGTTCTGGCGTGGCCTAGCCAGTCTCCAGACCTAAACCCAATAGAGAATCTTTGGAGGGAGCTCAAACTCCGTGTTTCTCAGCAACAGCCCAGAAACCTGACTGATCTAGAGAAGATCTGTGTGGAGGAGTGGCCCAAAATCCCTCCTGCAGTGTGTGCAAACCTGGTGAAAAACTACAGGAAACGTTTGACCTCTGTAACTGCAAACAAAGGCTACTGTACCAAATATTAACATTGATTTTCTCAGGTGTTCAAATACATATTTGCAGCTGTATCATACAAATAAATAGTTAAAAAATCATACATTGTGATTTCTGGATTTTTTATTTTTTTAGATTATGTCTCTCACAGTGGACATGCACCTAGATGACAATTTCAGAACCCTTCATGATTTCCAAGTGGGAGAACTTGCAAAATTGCAGGGTGTTCAAATACTTATTTTCCTCACTGTATCTGAAAACCGAATGTTTAAACCACAGAGTGTCTGTAGTCTAAGGTCTAAACAAAAAGGAATATGCCTGAAGTTATTTGTAGTTCTTGTACTGAAATTAAGTCCACAACTAATGCATGCTGAAAAAGGGCTCGTGAATGCTTCTGAAGGGACCAATAGATGGCAGCAGAACATACAGAATAGACTGTGGTTGAACTTGTTTTCAAGCACAGTCTATTCCCTGCTGCAGGTTTCTTGAAAAAAGTCAGAAGTCAGATGAGTACAGTCCTATGTGTCACTCCCTTTTAGATTCAATACTTAAAGACTGGGAGTTTTATTAGTCACATCGGCCTATAGAACCAATGTGTTCTCAAATGCAACGTGGCATTCTCATTAAGACAAAAAAATAAGAATAAAATACAATAGGGAGAAAAAATTCAAAAATAAAAAAATATATAAACACATTATAAAATGTAGCCTACATATTTCATCATTGTGGGCAAACTATTCTATAAAACTGTGTAGATCAAAGCTGTTATGCAGCTTTAGATGGCTGTGTTGTGTGTTCTCCCTGCACCAGACCAGATTGCTCCTTGTGACATTCAGAAATCAAGGGAGGTTTTTTATCTTTATCTTTAGTTTAGGAACTTGTTTCTGTCTCCTTGACTGGTAGAAAATGATGTGTTTCTAAAGATGCCTCCAAACCAGGAAGTTGTTTTAACGTGGCATATCTGACTGATTTAATGGAACATTGTTAGCGAATGTTTGTTCAGCATGACTATAGAAAGTCCATTGTGTTTACCTAAATCACAAGTTGTTTTTTTTTGGAATGAGAAATATTTCAAGCAATACATATTCATACTGCTTTCCAAATATCAGATGGAAAATAGATTTATAATATTATTATTATTATTATGTAAAATACTACTGCTACTACTACTACTAATAATATGATAGATGGTCTGTTTGCTACTAAAACATTGATATCGGGCTAAGCGAACTGCATTTTTTCTTTTTACCAGAGATGTATTATAGGTAGGTGGATATTAGGATTATGACATGGCTGCTAAACTGACTGTGAAAGAGTCCCACTTAGTTTGTTTGATATAATTTTACACAGAGAAACCTGAGTGTCCTTCACTAACTATTAAATAATATGTCACTGATGTCACTGTGTTTTGTTGGTGGTGTGTTGAAATATTCTGCAGCAAGTGGACCAAACTGGGACTTCCAGGACATCACATGTACTATGGTCAAGCTTCTTGTCTAAATCTTTTTTTACATTCATAGAGTGTTTATTCACAGTTGTGAATAACATATGTAGTTCACATTCAGACAAACATACCCTCTTGTATATAGCTATTTGAAAGAAAAGTCAGAAAAGGTGTGTAAATAACAGGACAGTGTTTGTATGCAGAGATTAAGTGTTTTTTACGACTGATATCTGCAGGTCTTAACCCGTGTTTGCAAAGTCACGTGAATGCTAGTGAGTATTACCCTTTATCAAATTAATTGTATACAGTTCTGCAGGGATAGAAAAACATATGGCACAACATGAATGTTTGCATCTAAGTGCTCATAAATCTGACCTCTCCACGCAACACAGGAGTACTGAACATGTGGAGAGGTATGCAGCTAATCCTTCAGGTGTCCTGTTGTTGTTGAAGCAGCTAATGTGTGCTGCCCACTACATCGATAATGCTCTGAAACTGACCAAGAAGTTTTTGGAAAGACGTCGCTCCATCAGTGCCACAGTATCCAAAATAGATTCTTTGAACTTTCCATACAGGTGTCTTCTGTTGTGGGGAGCATGGTAGGAGAGAGACAAAGGCTAATAGAAGTAATAAATTATAAAACTAATGATTCATACCATTTTACTTTCACACTTCAAGTCACAGCTAAGATGCCTATTCCTTGCTGCTGTTAATTAGATCTGATCTCTGAGGAGGGTCTGGAGGTTATTTGCTGATCTGACAGGCTGCTCTCCTCAGCATCATGTCCCTTCTTGCGTGACAATTCCCAATTTAAATAAGTTTGGCACTGCAAGCAGTGTCTGCAACAACAGATGAGTTACCAAGTTAAAGCTTAATGGGCAAACCAGGAAAAACAAAAAAAACATGTGACAAACACATCCACAGCTAACTGACTGCTTAAATTTCTTCTTTGCAAGGATTTTCCTACCAGCTCTTTCTCTGTCATCCTTTGATTTCACAGTTAAAGATGTTCAAAATGGAAGTGGATAGTGTGAGTACAGACATTCCTTTAGAAAACTATGAAAAATACACCCATGTGCAAAACAAAGAGAAAGAAAAATAAAGGATTTATTTTTTTCTTGCCTGGAAAAAACAGGGGGATCCTCCAACACACCTTTCACACGTTGGCTCCCTGCTGTGTACCAGGATAAAATGTCCTTGCTCAAGCCTGGGATCCTGAGCTGAAAGTCAACAGTCAAATTTTCCCTTTGGTAATATACTCCAGAATATCATCTTTACTGGCTACTCTATAAATGACCAGGACACTTGTGGTTGTATAAAAGGTCAGTGTTGTTGCATTGCACAAGAAAATTCACGGTCAAGACCACCGCTTGTTTTGCTCAGCAGCAGCTTGTGGTTCTGACAACACGGGCCACATCTTTGGTGCTAGCAATAACAGCAGATGAAAACTCTCTCATAGCTTCCATTGATGTGGGCCAGGTGTACGCTTCAGCGGATACCAAAGCTCGTTTCCTTTGGGACCTCACCTCAGATAAGGGCCGGCTGAATGTCAACACACAGTATGATGACAACGGCCGTGAGCTCCTGTCCTTCACCACCATGAAACATGTGCCATCCAAGCTTACTAATAACGTGAATGCAGAGGAGGTGCTCTGCTTTCTGGCTGGTGAGTTGCAGCAAAGTGTGAGTCTCACTGCAAGCATTATACAGTGCTTAGCTTAATATTCAAATCACTGGATTATTTTTTGTTTCATAGGTCTCACTTTCAGAGACTACTTACTCCATATCGTTGGTCCAGACTTCATTGCCGAGCAGCTGTCCATCTACCAGGGTTATGATGAAGACGTGGACCCCAGCATTTCCGATGTGTTCACCACAGCTGCCTACCGATTTACCCATCTGATTGTTCGGCCTTCCATGTTTAATCTTAATGAGCGGTACAAGGAGGAGCTTGAGCTCGCCTCACTCAACATACAGAGGGGAAGAGACCATGGACTCCCTTGTACTACTCCGATTTAGCCTTTCTATTTGTTTTCTGTCTTGGATCTCTACATTATCTTCAACATTGCACCATTTTCACAATATATGTCCCTTTTTATGCTAAAACAAATGGGGGAGGTTCTGTGGGCTGACACAACCACAAGATGAGAAACAGCTGGCAAAAGAGCTCAAACATAGTAAACTGGCAAAGAGCCTGCTGGATTTCTACGGCACACCTGACAACATCGATGTGTGGTTAGGATGAGAAGCTGAGCCCGTGGAGGAAGAGTGGGACCCCTGGTTGGCTGCCTGATTGCAACTCAGTTCCAGAAGATCCGCCAGGGAGACCAGTAAGCAGACAAGAAGCAGACCGGAAATTACGTTACAGACTGACATGTACAGACAGCCGTGTTTGGAGAACTTTTAAATATTCACAAACTGCCAATTTCAGACTTTGATGGGAGAACAAGGGAGTCTTTGCTGTGGCTCAGAGGGTGTCCCTAAAGCAGATGTCAGCCTGCATGATCTGTAACAACACTGGTATCGCCGATGGGCCAGCTCCTTCAATACTGGCCCAGAAACCCTATTACACTAAATGTAGGAACATCCCTGCCTCTGACCTCAGTCCATGGAGGGAGAATGTTCAGTAGAAATCCTCACTGCAGCGGTCTGACTAAAGACAGCTGCAATTTTTTCTTTGATTAATTCCTGAAAAGCCAAATGATTGCTAGATGTTTTGTCTCTTTAAAGCTCACTTTAAAATGTGATTGAGGAGACTGGAAAATGAATATGAACTGTCTGATGATTTCTAAAAAATGTATATCACAAGATGTGCATTAAAAATTATGTGGTGTACATTATACATGAGTGTTACTCTGAATAACTATGACTCTCTGGTGTACTGTGCAAAACTGAACCAAGACAAAGTAAATGTACTACACAGCATACAGTCACACTGGTTTGGTTTAGACAATTTTGTAACCCTAACCCCTAACTCCATAACATGTAATAAAATAATATATAATATATGTACTAGTAAAATCAAAATAAGTTGATCCACTGTTCAACTTGATCTTTCTTGAGGCCAAATTTTATCTGAGTGAACTTGAAACTATAAATTAGGAGACAAAAATGCGTACTTTATATATACTTAGCCTAAATGATTTTAAATGCTATACTTTTATATATGTATGAGGCAGTCCAGTTTGGCATGTGGTCACATCTCTCAGCTAAACGTAAACTCATATTCTGGATTTACAGTACTGAAGGTAAACTGAAAACTGATACCAAATGAAACAGCAACAAAAGATAGAATTTGAGTTATTAGATGGGAGTGAATTTATGCTAAATTCTCCACCACTTGGCTCTCAAAGGTGAGGTGACCCCTCAAATAAATCACCAAAACAGTAACAAATATCCCTCTCACCCACTATGATCAAAGCCCAACAAGCTCAGTAGCACAACTGTTGAATGCAAATTACTGCATGGACTAATCTAAGGGGGTTTTAAGGCAACATTAAGACATACACAGTAGTTCTACACACCTACCACACCTTATAGCCACAGACTGCAAGTGTACTGACACCTGCCTGACAAATTAACCATGGTTTCTTTACTTGCTATTACTGTAGATTGATATGGTATGGCTTTTTTCTCACAACTTATGGACTTTAACTTAAATGTAAAGAAGGATTCAAAAGACCACATACAGCTTCGAAATTCCTTCAAATGTTAGAGTCCTGTCTGAAACCCGAACGTTATATAAAAGAAAGGCAAAGTAATATAAACACAAAGTCCAACATCATGGCATTTTTCTTACGAAGAAAAACAGGCAACGTTCCTACAAAAGATGAAGAGTTAGTACAAGAGCGTCATTAAACTTGGTGAAGGTAGACCTGCGTCTGTCTTGCTCACTAATAAAATCACACAAATATTAATGTGAGACGCAGCATGCCAGGACAGTGAGCCAACATGCACAATAACGCGCACTCACGCACTCTCCCAGGCCTGTAGGATTCATTCGTATCTTTAAATTTATCATTGCGTGTGTAAATGCACATTTCACATTCAACGTGTGTGTGTGTGTGTGTGTGTGTGTGTGTGTGTGTGTGTGTGTGTGTGTGTGCGCGCGCGCGCGCAAGGCTATATGTGGAGCGTCATTAAATTACAATGACGGGCCGCATTGTCGCCTTGTGCCTTTAGCGCTACAGAATGAAACAAGAAACTCGTGTAAAATATGTGTAGTTGTGTAAATTAAATATATCTGCCAATAGCCTATATAAATAAAATAGAATCATTTCGCTTTTGGCAAAGAAAATAACAAAATTGTGTATTGCATAAGCCAAATTTTTGCTTGGAAATTTTATGGGACATAACATGCGGTTACATAGAGAGAAAGTGAATTTGTTTTGTTTTACTGATCATGTAAGGGTCATTTTTGTTCCAGACATTTTTGAATCCAATAAACGAAGGAAACTTTGCTTTTCGTTGATTAAAAAAAAACTGGAATCCTCTTAATTTTATCAGTAGGCTATAGCTACACAGCATTTTTAAACTGAGCAGATTAAAAAGTGAGCGTTAACAAATACTCAGATTTTTAAAGGTTTACAGACAGTCAGTAGGTTATATTAAGGGTCAATAGGAAAACACAAAAGTTTTTTTTTTCCATTGAAGTTCTTTGTAGCCTACTTTTTGTTTGTCACGCAATTCAGAGATCCAAACCATTGAGTGGCTTCAATCATCAGTCAAACACGTGACGGGAAAAATGGTTAGGCTATAAAGTAAAGGTTAAAATGAAAATGAGATAAGGAAATAACAGATAATAACAGGACTTAACTTTATGTTAAACAAAATTTATAAAATAGAAGGCTGTATTAAAGAGACTCGGTGAGAGTAATTTCTGTAGATGTAGCGCTGCGGTACACCAACCCGAGGTGATAGGTCTATATGAAACGTGGGCTATACAATTATTATTAGCCTACATTTTATATCAAAAAACATTTTTGTTCATAGATGCAGAATTTACAGAGAAGATAATTAACAAGCAAACAAAAGAAAACGAAAGTGACGAAAAAATAAAAGGACAACAATTATTTGAGATGATTTTTTCTCTCGGGTTCATCAAAATGTTTTTCAATGTGTTGCGTTATTATTCTACCTAATAATTTTCTCTTTATAGCTGTGAATAAACTAGGCCTCTAAAATGATAGCCGTACCTAACCATATTAACGTTCAGGTTGTACCCACACTCACCTTTGGTGAAAGTGTTCCTCACCGTGCAGCTCTTTGCAGGCCTACACTTGGGAAACGTTGCTTAACACGGACGCCAGGGAGGGGCAACTAATAAGAATAAAATGTATTCAGATAAATACCTGACAGCAAATGTTGGGTCAAATGAAGAAGTCGCTGCCCTACACAAAAAGCTGACCTGAATGATCATGAACACAGCATTGGCTTCACAAAGCACCTGGAAGTTCACGCTGGAAGCTTTACCTTTTCCACACATTACTTTCCTACTTTTTGACTTTCCATACTATTTAATACACTTTACACTTTGGCTATGGTAATATGCTATTGTCAATAATAATGTATTAGAATGTATTGTATTGTTTTTGCATTATATTTCCAAGTATTTGTTTTGATGAAAATTTGGAGATATTAGGCTTTACAGGTGAAACTCGAAAAATTTGCATATCGTGCAAAAGTTCATTTATTTCAGTAATTCAACTTAAAAGGTGAAACTAATATATAGACTCAAAGTGACATATTTCAAGCCTTTATTTGATATAATTTCGATGATTATGAAAACCCCAAATTCAAAATCTCAGAAAATTAGAATATTGTGAAAAGGTTCAGTATTGTAGGCTCAAAGTATCACACTCTAATCAACGAATTAATCCAAAACACCTGCAAACGGTTCCTGAGCCTTTAATTGGTCTCTCAGTCTGGTTCAGTGGAATTCACAATCATGGGGAAGACTGCTGACCTGACAGTTGTGCAGAAAGCCATCATTGACACCCTCCACAAGGAGGGAAAGCCTCAAAAGGTAATTGCAAAAGAAGTTGGATGTTCTCAAAGTGCTGTATCAAGGCACATTAATAGAAAGTTAAGTGGAAGGGAAAAGTGTGGAAGAAAAAGGTGCACAGGCAGCAGGGATGACTGTAGCCTGTAGGATTGTCAGGTAAAGGCCATTCAAATTTGGGGGGGCGGGGGGCTTCACAAGGAGTGGACTGAGGCTGGAGTTACTGCATCAAGAGCCACCACACACAGACAGGTCCTGGACATGGGCTTCAAATGTTGTATTCCTCTTGTCAAGTCCTGAACAACAAACTTACCTGGGCTAAAGGAAAAAAAGAACTGGTCTGTTTCTCAGTGGTTCAAAGTCTCTTTTCTGATGAGAGCAAATTTTGCATCTCATTTGGAAACCAAGGTCCCAGAGTCCGGAGGAAGAATGGAGAGGCACACAATCCAAGATGCTTGAAGTCCAGTGTGAAGTTTCCACAGTCTGTGTTGGTTTGGGGAGCCATGTCATCTTATGGTGTTGGTCCACTGTGCTTTATTAAGTCCAGAGTCAGCGCAGCCGTCTACCAGGACATTTTAGAGCACTTTATGCTTCCTTCAGCAGACGAGCTTTATGGAGATGCTGACTTCATTTTCCAGCAGGACTTGGCACCTGCCCGCACTGCCAAAAGTACCAAAACCTGGTTCAATGACCATAGGATTACTGTGCTTGATTGGTCAGCAAACTCGCCTGACCTGAACCCCATAGAGAATCTATGGGGCATTGCCAAGAGAAAGATGAAAGACATGAGACCGAACAATGCAGAAGAGCTGAAGGCCGCTATTGAAGCATCCTGGTCTTCCATAACACCTCAGCAGTGCCACAGGCTGATCGCATCCATGCCTACGCCGCACTGAGGCAGTAATTCATGCAAAAGGGGCCCAAACCAAGTACTGAGTACATATGCATGATTATACTTTTCAGAGGACTGACATTTCTGTATTTAAAATCCTTTAAAAAAAAAATTAATTCATGTAATATTCTAATTTTCTGAGATTTTGAATTTGGGGTTTTCATAAGCTGTACGCAATAATCATCGAAATTATATCAAAGGCTTAAAATATCTCACTTCTTGCATGTAATGAGTCCTATATAATATTAGTTTCACCTTTTCAGTTGAATTACTGAAATAAATGAACTTTTGCACGATATCCTAACTTTTTGAGTTTCACCTGTATAACTTAATTATTTGACTGGTTTATGTGAATGGAGAAAATTGTCCTTTTTGCTGACATAAGTCTGTTTCTGTGCCAAAACGTCTTTATCTGAGCTTGCGATATCGCTGACTGCTGTAGAGTACTACCTCACACATCATCTTTCTTAGAATAGCTACAAATTGTTTTAGTTGCATTCATTATTTAGCTGGTTTAAATGTCATCCTACTGCAATTCTCACTGTTTATCAGATGTCAAAGAAATGCACATGTTTGTTTTAGTAAAATTCTGTGATTGAGTGGCATAAGTGAAACCTAAAATGATATTGTCCAAAATGCATAGACCAAAGACACCAGTATTAACAGACCAGAAAGTAAATTAAACATAATTGTTTTGTTTGTTTAACTCCCAATTTAGACAAGTTTTGCACTGCAAGCAGCGCCTGCAACAACAGATGAGGTAAGGCATGCTATTAAATGGCAATCTTTAATTTCATATCACAAAAAATGAAAATAGGTGTGGACCCCTGCACAGCCATGTTTTCCACCTACCCGTTTCCCTATATTTCCTTTTGCTCAATAAAAAAACATTCAATAAATGCAAAGTGCTGTGAAAGTAATTGTATAAACTGAGAAGACGAACAGAGTACAATAATGGATTTATTTTTCTTACCTTGCCACCTGGAATCCTCCAACACATGTTTTACCATGAACAGTCAAATTCTCCCCTTGGTACTATACTTCAGAACACCATCTTTACTGGCTACACTGCAAATAACCACACGTGTGCTCATTGCCTGCATCCTTTCCTGACCTCAATCTGACCTTCTCTCCTCACTCTCCTGTAATCCGCTCATTCAGTAACGGTATTGACTGTGACAAGAGCTGTGCTCCCTCATTGTCATTACATTACATGAGAAGAGACATGAATACATCTAAAGCAAAAACACACAAACACTCACATAGTGAATGCTAACTGATTCTTATCATCTAAACAGATTCCCAGGCAAGACCCCGGCTTTGGCAGCAACTCACCCAGGTGTAGGCTTCAGTGGATATCAAAGCTTGCTTCCTTTGGGAACTCCCTTCATAAGGGCCTGTTGCAGGTCAACACACAGCATAATGACAACGGCCATGAGCTCCTGTCTTTCACCACCATGGGCGCCAACATGTGCCACCTGAGCTTGCAGAACAAAACGCTGACCTACAATCCTTAAAGGTGGTAGGTACATTCCAAGCACTGCACAGGGCTGACAGTATTTTCTTCCTCATTTTATGTAAATTTCAAGGTGACTAGCGCAACAACAACATAGGTTGGGCTTCTTTATACAGACTGTTCAAAGTACACGCTCTGGCCTAACTCAGTCCTCACATGAACAGAGAGAGATTCTACCAGGAGGCGTTTAAGGGTCATGGGAGAATACTTCCAGGCTATAAAGTGTTTTCCCTGCATGGATTGCAGAAATCTTGGATGGTTTGTCCTCATGTGGTTCAGTTAACTTAGTGAGTTTTTTGTCTTAAAGGGGCATTATGGAGTTTCCAGCGGCCACTAGCGGTGCGGTTCTAAGATTGCAACCAGGTGTGTGCTCGTACATGTGCTCGCTTGGACTCATGAGCGAGCATTATCCGCTTTTCTCCAGACGTTCCCGTCTCAGAGGCAGCTCAACACCGGCGGCGTACCTCTCATTCAGCGCAGCGAGCCACATATTGGCACAATACTCCTGAAAAAAGGCAGAGTGACAGCAGCTATAGACAGACAGGGAGAACAAACAGAGCTGGAAATTCAGGTGAACTCCCACTGCAACGTTACAGTAATAGTTTTATCAGCTGCAGGTTGAACTAATCCACGCTCGTTGTTACATTTTTTTGCATTTAGCCGACGTGCTAACGTTACAGCGTTAGCTCGCCGGCTGCCTTTCAGTAACGTTAACCATCTTTACCATCTGTGTATCTTTCACCGGATGCTCAGCAATGTCAGCACAGCTACATGTATTTGATGATGAAACGGTTAGTGAACTGGACTGGATATTATAATGCGATTGTGTCACACTTTATAACAGTTAGACCGCAATAAGTAACTTAACTGTAACTAGTATTAGTGGATGGCTCTTCCTTCCTCTGTGTTGTTGTGACCGTTTTGTTTCAGTGTTTTATATTATGTGGGTCACGTTAGTTACAGCAACTGAGAGGTGGAGAAGCTGTGTACCTGAGTAAAACCACAATAAACATAAAGTGAACGTTACGAAGCAAACAGCGGCAGGTCCGAGCTACCGTAGCATTAGCTCGTTGCATCACTATAGGCTAACGTTAGTAAACAAATCACTCCACATTTGCTTTTTGCCGTTACATCTAGTGATGGCGAGATGAAGCTTTGTGAAGCCTTGAAGCTTTCCATCCAGTTGGTTCACTCATGGGCCGAAGCTTCACGGTGCTTCATTTGCTCTACTGTGCCATCAAGTGGACAACAAATGTAAAACAGGCAGAGTGATTATAACGGCAACATGGCTTTGGTGTGTGACTCTTCCTTTTTTGGAGATGATTTTACCTGCTTTAGAAAATTATTATTTGGGTAATATGGGGTAAGAGTTTAATTCTTACCAAAGCCACAAAATGTATTTTGAAGTTAATTGATCAAAGCAATTCTGACATAAGTTGATCAACTTTTTTAGCCATTTAAAATGAGCTGTAGATAAAATCTAATTGTGTTCAATTTCAAGTTGAAAAGTCCACAAAATGTTGAAGAGGGTCCATTGCATTTTGCTGCTCCTTTCAAATCGCAGACCAAACCCGCAAACATCTCCTGAATCGGTCACGAACGTCACCACATACGTCATCAACACAAGCCTCGATACGCGCTTCACAAAAACCATCCTGCATTACTCGACACACGCTTCGAAGCCTCGATACGGACGGACACATCACTAGTTACATCCTTTCTTGCAGGCTAAATCAACAGTGGTATACAGGAAAGTAACATGGGTCGCGTTAGTTGTTAAAGTAATATGGAAAGCGATATAACTTTGCACCGGATAACATAAGCAACTGCTCTCTTTGTTTCTCCAGTTTTACTAATGCTCACTTTGTTCTTACTCGACATCATCTGAACCTGTTTGGTCTGATGGATTTCAGCACAAAACTTTATTGTTTTGTATCCTTACGTGGAATCTGTTTTGCTGTGAGACGGTTGTTTTATGGTGTTAGTGGACTGCATGTCGTTAGCTGCCGTGTTGTCGCTGTAGTGAGAGAGGCTCGGGAGCGCGCACAGGGCTGAATCCGACCCGGAGACCCCACATTAAAAGCAGAATAGTGGCTGATGCAAGCAACAGAGAAAACAGGCGTGTGCTTCATTTACAAGTGAGTTTTGAGCCCATTGACAATAAGGTAATGAAAATTTTATTAATTTCATTGAAAAACTTGCATATAGTCCCACTTTCAGAGACAACTTACTCCATATTGTTGGTCAATGCCAAGCACCTACCCTGGTTGTGATGAAGACGTGGACCCCAGCATCTCCAGTGGGTTCACCACAATTGGCTACCGATTTGCCCATCTGTACAAGGAGCACCGTGATTACACCAGCCCAATACTTCTCTTGGTTTGATTGAACCCCTGTCTTTTTTCACACAGGATCCAGAGGACCATATTGTCTAAGAGGTCCTCCTGGCACCGTGGAGAAAGTTCCTTTCATTGTACGATTAGGCAACAACTACCCCAAAACCAACATACCCCTCACCTTCATCTGCAATTAACATAACGGCTGTGACATCAGGACATGGTATTTTACCTGTGAACATACCGGTGTTAATGGGTTCCAGTTCAGCTGTGTTCAGAACTGTAACGGATAGCTGATTCTGCACTCAGTCCCCAGCCCCTGAAGCTTTGTATCAAATGAAGAGACTGTTCATAATGGCTGCAGTAGTGATGCAAAAAAAGGGCAAAGCTTCTTCTACATATTCTGTTGTATAATTTAACTGTATACTGAAAAATGTGAAGACCATGAACACTACCTGACTTGATATGCAATATTTTAATTGTCTTTTGAATGAATTCATTTTGTTGTCTAAATTGACCCCTTTTATAAAAAGGTGTACATGCAATTCCACCCCCCACCCCCCCACACACACCTTTCAGACTACAACTTCAAGAGCTGCAATCTCTGGAACACACTTTTGTTTGGGTTTGAGTGACATTAATAAGTGATTGTTGTGCAGATGGACCTCTGCCTCTGAATGAAATCTATGATGATATAGAACAACAGTTGATGCTAACATATTTGTTTGCAGACCTATGAAACCCCAGTTTGTGATGTTCTTAACCAGACCAGTAGATGGCACTGACATACAGTTCTTTAAAGACATGAAGGAGGGCACATCCCTGATGTGTGGATGAATTACACTTAATTCACTGCATACAGGACATAATGCTGGTTCTCAAATTGAATTGTTGATTTGTAGATGTGGCCTATAGTATCATGCAAAAACAATCTAAACAAATCATAACATTTTTGTCTTTAAACATGCCGGCTTAAACTTTGTCATAGTTTCATTTAAAACAAAGATAATAAGATGATCACTTAGCTGGATTAAGTGAAAGAGTGTTCATAAGGGATATTTATTTATTTTATACCTACAATATCTTAATTTCAAAAACTTTGTTTCCCCTGAACCTCTTTATATTGATTGGAAAGACCCAGTTGGGAGAAACTCAGTTCAGAAGTTAGTGGGTTATTCATCCTCTGCAGGAGTGCAATGCGATCCCTTTCTTTTTATTAGTAATAACAAATCCTGCAGTCAGATAATAGATAAAGATAATCATTCAGTTATCTTTTGGAACAAAGGATTTACTGTACAAAGGATTTACACTATGCCAAAAAGATGTCAGCCTGAGAACAGGTAAAACATTTAGCAAATAGATACAATAATGAAGCAAGTTTAGGTGGATTTTACCTGCAGCACATCTGCGTTGCTACAAGCCAGGATGCACTATGAGTTAATATGTAAGAGTGAATTCATGCTCAGCTCTTCGTCACTTGAAGGTGAGACATCCTTTTATATTTGAAGAACCAACGAAAAACTTTTTTTGTAGAACACATTTTGTGTTCACCCTATAAGTAAAGTAACTTTCATATTACAGTTGTTGAATGCAAACAATTGGCTCCTTGAAGCCAGGACGAGCTTCATCATGGAAAAGGAAAGAGCCATCACTGTGTATCAAATAACTGTTAATTTTTTAATGGTTTAAAACAACTAATCTCAACAATTAAACTTTTTTTTTCACAGCAGACATTGTGACAGGACATAGCAAAACCACATGATAAACATTAATTAGCTAATGATAGCTGCATTCCATATTGTGCATGCTGACTTTCACTGGGATATAAGCCAAAGCTATTTGTTTATATCATAATGTTATATGTAAGCAGCTCTGCTCTTGTTTGATATGTTTAACCACTTCACAACAGCATTGTTAATGTTTTTTTAAGTTCATATGGGCTAGGCATAAAAAAAGAATAGGCTATCACACAACTAACCAGCAAACTGGGACACTTAAATAAAAGGGAAGATTCAAATGCCATCAATACATTTGCAGTGAAGCTGAAAGGTTGAGGGTAATTCAGTGTTTGGAATACTGTGCTGAGCAGATGTTAAAGGTAAACTGTATTGATATCATAGACCCATTTCAGCAGAAAACCAAAGATGATTTCCCAAAATAAGCAGTAATATGGAGGATCACAGTAGTTTTGAACAGCTGTGACAGTTTTACTCCATCAGTGACCCTTACAAGATTTTCTCTATTAATTCTTAAATTGATCACACTACATATATTTTTCTTTAACTCTAAATCACAACAGACCCTGTATGGAATCCAAACGTTTGTTAAACCTTTAGCAGATGATGTTTTTTGATAGAAATGAGGGCTAAAGAAGTCATTTCGCCTTAATTGCGGATTCCGACACTCCCCAGGGGATCTGCATCTTTGCCTAAATAAGTAAACAAAAAAAGGTGTGTGCAATGTATGACGATCGATAGGAGACGTGGTGGGTCGCGTTAGCTCTGTTGTTTTCTATACAGTGGAGAGGAGGGACGGGAACCAGCTGCTGCCCCCCCTCACGCACGCACACACACACCACGCCCCTCCTGACCTCCGTGGACACGGTGCCATCCACAGAGAGTGGCTCTGGGTGTCCCATGGGAGCAGGGGAATGCTGGAGAGGACGAGCGGCACACGATACCCCATTGTTTGGTTTAGCAGTCACTGATCCCCCCTCCCCTTAGCTCACCTCCTCCCTACGACACACGGTCTGACCGTCTCAGCGGGTTAAATTGATTAGAAAGACGTTTGTGGTTTGACTAATCCCCCATTTTCGCTCCGGCTCTCGCTTCACCAAATTAGAAAAGCCACACATTTAGACAGCAAGTCTTGCGGGTTGTGATAATCACGGCCGAGCCTCTCGCACCTGTGGGTCTGAAGAGGAGACAAGCTGGTCCGCGACATGAAACCAAGTGCAAAACACACAATGTGGATAGCCTGTGAAAGGAGATTTTTCTAGTCATCGTTTCTATTCGTTACATTCTATTTCTATTTCCGCGTACAACTTTCAGCAAGTTTGGTCTTAACAACAGGCTACAATCAAAATCCCCCTATAGGCTATTAAATTATTAATATAGGCTATAGCAATATAATCTAAAAATGTATAGGTGAAGATTGTAAGATATTAACTGGAATGGGGCTTTTTTAACGATACATCCTCCATTAATAATTGTGATTACTGTCTTTTGTTGGCAAAAAAATGCAGCCTAACTGTCTCCTGAAATAAATACACATATTGCTCTATAAAATTTCATTTGGGTGCACACATGACCAAATTTAATGCTTAACATCACATTCTCATGTGATGATAATTTATCAGAAATTTGATTGATTGAATAATGACTTATGCCTAATAAAACTGTTTGGTGACTCAGATGATTTCTTCTAGCCTATAAAGTATGCTGACGACTAGTGCCCCAATTGGAGGCTTCAGGAAAGTTTGAAATTATTATTTTCCCTTTAGGTTACTTCAGGGCGTCAGGAGCTTTGATTTCCTGAGCATAGGTTATTCAACCATTCTGGGTCGATTGGCTGCAGTTTTGGACCAATGCACTGAAACCAATCCCGTGTCTGCAAGGGCTGCAATGTAGAACATTCAAGGAACCAATAAATCCATGCAAGCATCGTGTTTTAAAGAGCGCATCCCTGCATTTCACATTCGCCTACAAGTTTTGCTTCGAGTAGAGGAATTTTATTAAAGTGTGTCATCATATACAGATTTTTCATGGTTAAGTAGAGCTGTCAATCATGTTAAGGGAAGTGTGTGAGGGACACGGCGACAGGGCGGAGACTGGGCAGCAGGATTCCCCAAGACTGCTCTCATAATTGGGGGAACATCTGACTTTGTCCCGCGCTGGCAGATGGTGGGTTGAGGCGGGATCCAAGGGGGGCGATTTACATTCATTGTCCAGGCGCACAAACTCCACACAGAGACAATAGTATCGGTAAGGGGCAAGGAACCGGGGATGGAAAAAAAAACTTTCCTTTTCATCGCCAGATGAACAGGAGCGGAAATTATTTTTTGGTCTGCAATGATGTAGCCTTGGCCTAACAGAGATCCGTTTAGACTCTGAAAACAATTTAAACAAAAATATTTACGTAAATATTAATATTAAATGTAGAGCTCATGGATTTACATTGTTAAGAAAAACAGCAGACATTCTTCTTGGGCTTGTACACTTTTGGGGTTTATTGCAACACCATGCCCAGTTTCACAAGAGCCTTCTAAGCAATGAAATTATACAAATCAGCAGCAAAAGAGACTTTGTCAAACTGTGTCCAAAATTATATCCACTCGTTACATTATTTTCTAGATCACTTGCCAAATAACGTTTTATCAGCGTTCTTTGCAACTGACTTCATGATCAGTTTGGATTTGATTAGACGCTCTGCTGTATTGATTAAGAACTAATTTCGGGCACTGTCAGGCAGCGGTCCACACGCCAATCAGAGTGCAGCCCAGTCTGCTGCTGGCTGAGATTGATGGACCAACCAGACGGCCATTGTTGCGGCTGACACTGATGCGATGCCTCCTCAGCGGAATCACTGCGTTCAAAGAAGCAGACGGTCGAGCTGCTGAATACGCGCCTGTCGAGAGCGCACTTGTGTTAAATTCTGACTTGAATGAAGACCAAACAGGATTTGCTGTACAGACTATTCAGGGCAGTAGCCCAGGCTGTACAGGGTCATTTAAATCCACATCTTAACAAGTGACTTTTATATAACATCCAGAGATGAACAAATATAAACACTAACCATTTTGTGAAGAAAATATAAGCTTTTGTTAACATTTTTTGGAGGTTGAATAGCCTAATGTGAATAATATTGATTGTAAAGCCCCCAACCCCCCGACACCCATGCACACACAAAGAGGACCTTTCATTTCGATTACATAGCAAATAATATAAGAATTATATTAAAGACTTATACGTATAGTTTCTGCTTTAAAATGAGTAAAATGTCGTTTTTTTCCTCATATTATCACCATATCATCATATAGTTGAACTTAGAGTGCATAAAGTTTGCAGCAAGAGTCACTGGTTGGATGCTGAATCTGGCAGAAGTCCAAACAACGGATGCACTTTACACCAATGAGAGCATCCATTTCAACAATCGGTCCCCCATATGGCACTAAGGCCCCTCCTCCACGCTCTATCCCGGCAGAGAGTCTCATTCATGCTTCAAGACAGCGGTTCACTGCGAGCTTCCAGGCCCTCGGATCAACTGTTTTGATCCGATCTGGCCTTTTGACAAAGAAGGACTTTCCGCACACATATATTTTTAAGAATATTCTGGGACGGACTCGCTCTGAACTCTCTGAGGAGTTGGACCCGCCGAGCAGGTGACCATTAGCGCTCGAACTGACGCTGGAGATTTGCGCTTGGACAATGCTTGCAATTAGTGTGGGGATATATCTGTTATTATCGTTTCAGCCTTAAAAGAAAGTGTGGGTGGATCGCCTTCTAAAACATCACACAGCGTCGGTCATTTATTTTCCAAAGCTCTGTGAACGCTCAGCTTTCTTGCGGCGCTCTGGATGAGCGCAGCACCTTGGGGTGGACCTTCTGTTGTTTGCCAAAGTGCTTTAGCTCAGCAGTTTTTTTTTTTCATAAGTTCAAAAAAGTGCACCGAAACGAGCAGGACACGGCTTAAATGTTCGGGATCCAGGAGCATCTGATAAGAGAAGTGAGCGGATTAAAAGAGCGAAGTCTTGAAGAGATGGATCCAGTCCGGTCTTGGGTGCGTAATGTCGGCGTTGTGGATGCGAACGTAGCGGCGCAAAGGTACAGTAAACCCAGCTGATCTATTTACATTACCTTCTCACCAGTTCTTTTCATCAGCTGCGCTCAGGCTCGTTAGCATCGAGGGCATTTATTTTCATGATCAGCATCATGAGCACAATGTAGTTTATAGCCTAATGTGTGAAAAAGAACAAGCGTCCTTTCAGAAAAGATCTGCAAACTACTTGTTGCAAAAGATGACACCAGTCCCATTTAAAAGTCATCGCCCCAAAACTCATAAAGACACCTTAAATATTATGAAAGAACAACCCTTGACATAATAGTTATTAAGTAAAGTTCTGGTTATTTGCACAAAAATGAAGTAGGCCTATATTGCCAAAAGGTAAAACTAATAATCAGAACTGGCGGACTTCACATAAAATCACAAGAAGCATTTGTTCAGATAATTTACTCTTGTGCAAAGGCCAGCTTATATTTCCTAATTAGTTTACACAACTAAAGTTGTTATCAATTCTTAAACCCTGTGTGACTAAAGCTAAATAGCCCCCCCCCCCCCCCCCCCCATCAGTTATCTTAGCTGATGTAGCTTTTCATTTGTAGCGGAAAAACCCTTTAATGCTCACGGCAACAATATTTTAATAAACACAAATAACTATTTGTCTATTGTTTAATCATCCTTCTTCTTGTCCTAGACTGTTTTCCACATTCCCTTAGATTTTCATGCTCCTTACATTGGTCATTTAATTTCCAACACACACACACATCAGTGTGCTAATGTTCCAAACGGATAAAGTAGAAAACATAAACAGACGCAAAAAAATGCAGTAACGTTTTCAAGAAAAATAAGTAGGCAACAAGTTAATTTGTATATCTTAACATAAATAACTATTAGTAAGTGATACAACAATGGCGCTATAATAGGCTAGGTTACTGTGTTTTAATCATGAAATCATGATGAGGGTTATTTATTGCTAATTAAAATATAATTTTAAATATTTCGATTGTGCAGAAAAACTCGCTATGGGTAAAATTTCCCTTGGGCTTTTTTATTCTTTGAAGAAACGTTTACGGCTGTCATGAAAAAAAAATCCATAATCCACTCAAGTTTGAGTTATCTGAAAAGACATCAAATGGCCCATTTTAGACTCAAGCTGAATATAAAAAAACTGTAGAGACTCTTCTGTGCAGATTTGTCCACGTTTCTTGGGGGGTTGATTTTATAGAAAATAGTAAAATTAGATCTAGAGTCTCTTTTGAGGGGCTTAATCTTTCATTTGTTAAAATTCAATAGTCAGTGATGTACATTTTTAAACCAGATGCTTCCCCATCAGTTCTAGTCAAAAATGTGGATTCTAGTGTGACTTTTTCAGTTTTCTTGCTAAAATAATTGCTTCAACAAGTTTAGCTTTTCCTGTTTTTACTTTCTGCCTTGTTCTTTGTGTTGTTTTCAGTTCCATATTAAGTTCTTACAGACCTATAAAAGGGTATTCAAGTTAGGGGAAAACAAATATTTATAAATGATCTGTATTTGTTGTTTATTTGTCTAATTATTGCTAATTATTATATGGATAAACTGAAGGCCTTAACAATTGGAGAATAAAAAAACTTGAATAACCAATAGGAAATTAAATGCTTTTAAATACATATTTTAATATTTAAATAACTGCCTTTAAAGTGCCAATAAATCAAACATATTTGAGGTGTATATTAACTTCAAGCAGAGAAAAGAGTCTGGTCTTCAGTTTTTGTTTTATTTAGATTTCTTTCAGAAGTATTTTCAACAACAACCACAATATACATTGTGAGATGGCAATTTCATAAAAAAAAAAAAGCTAAATCATTTTATTAAAAACAATATGAATGTCTTTAATAGAATGACAGGAAGTGTGAGCTGACTGTCTCTTCCTGTTGTGTCCTCAGTGGAGTGGCTTTGTCAAGAGCTCACTTTGAGAAGCAGCCGCCCTCAAATCTTCGCAAGTCCAACTTCTTCCACTTCGTCCTGGCGCTCTATGACAGACATGGCCAACCTGTGGAGGTGGAGAGGACTGCGTTTGTGGACTTTGTTGAGCATGACAAGGTGTGTGAGTGTTTATGAATGCCTGTCTGTGTTTATTTGAGGATGCCATCAATTCACTGTACTGTTTTCATATTTGCATCTAAAACCAGAAATCTAAAGCAATATCAGCTGAAAAGTGGTGAAAAATAATAACAGCAGCAGAATGTATGAGCGATATACTGTACTGTTCAGATATAACCAGGTGTTCAACTTGATCTACCCCATCCCGAGCAAAGCCAAGCATATCGAACAGCTGACGGCTAGATGTTTACACAAGCTTTACCCTCAATGAGCTGATGATGTGGGATTGAAAAAGAATATCTAATGACTAATTAGCAGCTTGCCTCATTAGGAGGACATCACTACTTTTTAAAATGCAAATTATGCTTGCTCCTGTTAAGTTATACAGTGAACTAATCATCAAAGTCTCTTTTCCTTCGTGCCCCCCCCGTACTCTAAATACTGCTGTGGGGGGAGCTGTGGATTCCTCAGGTTGGACAAAACCAAAATAAGGAGACAGAGTTAGAACGAGACTAGAGAAGGGAGACTGCCTGGAGTGGGAGCCTTATGCCCAGTGTTGATGGATGTTTCTGCCTTGTGGTGAGGGGAGCAGGAATCTCCTAAACTGGCAACAGCTCTCCCCTGTGAGAAAGACAAGAGGACACCGTCCTGTTAGCTGAAGTTCAAACATAGTTCTACTGTGAATTTCATGGGGAGGGGAGGGAGAGGGCAGGCGGCAGTGCTAATGCCAGGGCTGAAAGCTGTCAGTGTGCTCCCCTTTGTGCCACACAGGCCAGTGTGGAGTAATGTGACGGCGGTGGAGGAGTTCATTTTCTGCATGGTTACCCTGGCATCTGTTTTTGCTTTGTAATTATGCAGAGGTAGAGCAATGGCATGGCGACTTATGAAGCCAGGCATCCAAGTATGTCCTGATGTTAAGTCTCAATCTCACTTTTGATATTAGGTTCTAAACTCTGTTCCTCTCCAACTTATCTTCATGCATCTTAATTCCCCCCTCTTCTTCTTCTTCTTCCCTCCTTACAACTGTCTCCTTCTCCCAGTTTCTATACTTCCACAACCACGTTCTCGCTCCTCATCTCTGTGCTGCCAGCCTCCTGGGTTATTGGACCAAAGAGCATTCCTTTGAGACCACTTAGAAAGACCAGTAGAGGTAGAGGAGGAGAAAGAGAAGGAACAAGAGACAGAGAATGGGGGTGGGTGTGTATGTGTGTGTGCGTGCGTGTGTGTATGTGTGTGTGTGTGTGTGTGTGTGTGTGTGTGTGTGTGTGTGTGTGTGTGTGTGTGTGGGGGGGGGGGGGGGGGGGGGGTTGAGAGGCTAGTGAGGAGCCTAGAGGGAAGGAGGGATTGTGGAAAGGAAGTTTTCCTGTCAAGGTCGACTGCTACTCAGTCTCACAGTACTTTCCACTCGCTGAAACACACTTTGCACACACGTCCACATACAACCATGCCTTTGCTACCTCATTGTGGGGCGGACTGCTGCATCTGATCGTACGGTTTTAGGAGTCCGCATCAGACATGATAGTTCAACCTCTACAAAGAACATCCGACTCAAGGTTAAACGCTCAGCTCTTGAGCACAACGAAAGGTCCCCTGTGGGTTTTGAGCCTACAACCCTCTGATCTCGATGCTGCTCGGAAGGAAGAGGCAAGCTGCAGGATTAGGAGAGACTCACTGATGCCCAGCTGTACTTATCTGTGCCCCAAATGTGCTTAACTGCATGCCCTGCGTTTGTCTGTGTGTCTGTCCTCTCTTTCCAAGGAGCAGACGGGAGAAAAGACCAACAACGGCACCCACTACAAGCTGCAGCTCCTCTACAGCAACGGTGAGTGGAGTCAAACATGAGTTCTCAGGTTATGGGCTGATTCATTGCTTTTTGAGGTGTCTAATTTGTCTGAGCCCTGCATGTAACAGGAGTTAAAAAAGGTCACCTGTGACACCAGAGTGCTAACGTGACACACACTTTTCCACTTAAGCAATCTTCTTCCCCATCCTCCCCTGCCTTACCTCGCCTCTCCTCTCATAAATCACATTCTGCTCATCATTTAATCACTGGGTTTGTATAATTCAACGTTCAGTTCTGCGAGGAGCCAATACATGGGCCCATGTACGGGGAAATGAGGTGCATGTTGCCACCCCCCCAAACACCCTCTCCCCCCACCCCACCACACTCCTCTAACCCCCCATGGTGCTTCTACATCAGATCTGGGGATACACAGAGAAATTCGGTTCCCATGAGCCGCTGCTGGCCCTACTCTGCCATCGCAGTGGCACCCATGGGAGAGAAGATAAAAGACATGTTCCAGAGCAACCCCCTTATACACCCTCCACACACACACACACACACACACGTTCATACAAGCACACCAAAAGCACTTCCTCTACATCCCCTCCTCTCATCCCCTTCCCCCAAGCGATATCAAAGGCATCTCAATCGAGACTTTGATGAGAGGAACACATTTTAAAAGCAATACTCTCCAAAGTCTCTATAAAAAATCCTTGGGTAATGCGTTCTTCTCCCAAAGAAGCAATTCATTACATGTCGTTTCCCTATCTTGTGTGATTTACAGCGGGGGTTTGAAGCATCCAGAGGTTCAGGTGTTTCTGGAAATCTCACTCTGAGACACACCTGATTACACAGAACTCAAAACAATGTTAAAGACTCATTAGTTCATCAATCAAACCCCTTCACAAACTGATCAGTTGCTACTTTACCTGTTTAACTCTAATCTCCAGTCAGTCAACTAAATAATAATCAGAAGTTAACTGAGAAATAACCAAAAAAAGACCAGCCTGACAAATCGTGAGAATGTCATTGTAAATTCTGGCCTCAAAGCAGAACATGACTAATAATCATCAAACATCAAATAACGCTCAATCCCCTCTGCAACCATCAGAGAAAAAATATGAAGTGCATGCCAATCTTATTCCTCCATGTTGGCTGGACAGAGTTCAATGCTTTTTCTGAGAGCTTGTCCAGAGTTTGAGATAAAAAAAGAGATTAATGTTGTACATTTTCCCATTTTATTTTGAGAATCCTCAGCACTATGTACTTTTTTATCCACTGGTCGAAGTAAGTTTAGAAGTTTAAGTGCAATTTCAGTTGCTTCATTTATGGTTATAAAATATTTTGCAATTAGGGTCGACTGAATCAGCTTTCATTTATTATTTGTCCGGTGATGTGGAGGTTATCTGCACAATGAAAATGTCTATTTCTAGCTTGATCTCTCTTCTACTCCCAGTTTCCATCTGAAGCACGGAGGGCAAGAGATCAAACATTCACTATCTTTGGGAAATTTGTCTCACTTCAGTAAAATCTCTCTCAAGCCTAAAGTACGTATTTAAAGTTACCAATAACAACCAATTTGTTTTGTTTCTTCTTGCAGGTGTTCGTACAGAGCAGGATCTTTATGCACGGCTTATCGACTCCGTCAATAAACAGGTTAGTAAACTTTCCTTAAGTCTTCTAAAAGGGGATTTAACCCTCAGCTACGTAAATAATGCTTTAATTGATTTCTACATGAAATTGAATACGTCACCATTGCTCCTCATTTCCTCCTCTTAGCCCATTGCGTATGAGGGCCAAAACAAGAATCCAGAAATGTGCAGAGTTCTGCTCACACATGAGGTTATGTGCAGGTGAGTACAACACACAAAAACACATACTCTCATTCAGATCTTCACCCACAGGGACAAAATCCAAATATCCATTACTCTCCTTCACTCGGCTTTGTCTCAGTGAGTTTGAAATGTGGTTTTGGGATGATGCTTGGGGCTGTACTTTTTCAAAAACTTGCCTGTGGTTGAACCGTAAGTCTAGCCTGTCTGTCATCATCCTTGTTACAGTGGTAACCCCCTGCTGCTTTCTGCTGTAATGCAGCGTGTCCCCGGCCAGCTCCTGTTTCTTCCTGGAGCTCCTCTCTTTCTGGCCTGGAGTTTTGCAGCCAGACCACAGCTGACAGCATCAGACACACTTTAAGGGAAAAATCCACGTTTCGCTCATCGAAATGTATCTCTAGCACTTCTGTTTAGCCAAGACATCACGTTTGAACTTTGTCAACATGTGATGTTGTAGTGGTGTATTCTCAGTGAGTTGTTACAAAGCTGAGCAAGTTTAATGAGTCTAGTCATGGATTAGGGACCAGAGGGTTTTGTTTATTACTTGGTGAATAAAGAAAATAGGTGAACACGGGGTTATGGATAGAGAAGAAGCTGAAGAGAGTGGTCTGGAATTGGGGCAGTGACCCAGGATTTGAGGGCAGCAGGGGGAAGGATAGGGGGCTGGGACATGGGAAGAGGGGCTAAGACGGAGTAGGGTTTGCCATTGTGTAGCCAGCAGATGCCCGAATGTGACTCACAGCTGGCTAATAACAGAGCCGAAGAGGCAGAGGGCAAGCGTCACAGCTGGGGAGTGAGGCCGTCTGACAGGGGGGTGGAGGGGGGGGGCAGGGCAGGGCCAAGCTGGGACACGAGAGGGGTGAGGCGAGGTGTAGGGGTGGCAGATGGTTAGGGGTGGGGGTACTTTTGTTATGCAGTGAAGGGGACTTTAGGGAGGGGGTGCTGGGTGGCCAGCAGGCTCCTCGGACAGGACTGCTGACGAATGGTAGGATGTTGTGGGATGGTGTGTGTGTGTATATGTGTGCGCAATGAGGCTGCGTGGGGGTTGAGTTTGATTTCGAAATCAATGTGACAGATTGCCTGGCTGGCTTTTCACTTTTGAATGGTCTCTCACTGTTTGTAGGGTGTGTTGTTGTACCTTTTCTTCCTCTTTTATTCTTTTGTCTATTCTTCCCCTCCCCTCTCATGCCTCCTTTGTGTGCTCCTGGATCTTGGCCGACTGCGGGGCAGAGTAGTCTGGGCCTGTGGATGCGGATGGGCCAGACAATGATGGCTCCTCCTGTTTAATTTGTTTTTTTTCCCCTCCACTGACTTTTTCCTCTTTTTCTGTCTCTTTAACTGCCTACTCAGCCGCTGTTGTGAGAAGAAAAGTTGCGGCAATCGAAACGAGACGCCCTCTGACCCAGTCATCATTGACAGGTAATAAGATCAAACCACATCCCACACAGTGTTCAACATCTCAAACAAGCACCACCTCATATTAAATATTCAGGTTGCCCTTTCTTTGTATGTATATGCACCTACACAGTCACAAAGAAAGGGAGAGACAGATCATAGTTTGATGAAGGTCCCTGAGCTGAGATCTCACCAATCAGCTGTTGCATTTATGGCCAAGTGAGAAACGTAGCTACATAGCAGAGTAGAAGCCCCATTTACAACATATGCATGTACGGATGTATGGGCTGGATGTATTTCTACAGCAGTGTTTATGTTTGTGTGCGCACATAGAACTATTATTGTTTACAAAGATAAGGGTTCATAGTCAGTTAACACTGCATCAACGCAAGCAATATACAGTTTAAAGTAGCTGTGCCCATGTCTGGCCCCCATGTGTTTCTCTCTCTTCAGCTTTGTGTTTATCTGTTGGTCTAGCTTCAGCCTGCTTGGATCTGTTTCGACTATTATATTCAACAAGCCCACATTGCACCTGAACCCTACCAAAAGCATAGATTTCCTTTTATCAGAAGCATGTGTATCTTTCACACCAGCAGACAGGCCCACATATGTACTAAATGTTCACCCTGACAGCCAGTTATCAGACTTAAAGGGGGATGACCACCGCCATAATCAGCGTGTGTGAGGGCCTTCACGTCTGAGGGATTTCGAAGGTCTCGCGCTGTCTGCCTGGCATTAACAAGTGTGATGAATGCTCATAAGCAGACCGCATGTGAAATACTTTCTCTGCGATGTCATCGACACAACGTTCATCTCCTCTCCCTCGCCTCAATCCCTCCACTCGTCTCTCCTTCCTTCCCTCCTTCTCTCAAATTGCCTGTCTAGAAAACACTTACTTCATATACGTCAAGGGCCCTTTTCTTTCCCCTCCTCAGTTCAAGCTGGCTGGCTGTTGACAGTGTGTCTCAAAGGATCTTTGCTGAAGATAGTTTTCATACAACGGAAAAATTGGGCTGTTGTCTTTTGAATTTTCCCAGAATACCTAGGAGCAGCTGCTTTTCTCATTTACTGTAGCACATTACTCTCCCAATAACCCCCTCTACACTTTTATACTTCCTCCTAACATGGCTAAACCTGTTCCAAATTTGTTTGTTAGTAGCTCGGTGGTGGTCTGGTGAGGAAAGAACAATCTATATCTCTTTGTGACTACTTGTGTGTGTGTGTGTGTGTGTGTGTGTGCAGGCTGGTGTGCGGATGTGAGGATTGATTTAAATGGAATCATTGACCTACTGTACTCTCTAATCACACTGGGCATATCCCATCCTGATGGGGGCTTCTCCCTCTTGACTGGCCTGCGAAATCCTCTCCTCAGGGAGCAGCCTATTAGGAGCCAGTTCATTTCTGATAAGCCAATGGAATTCTGCATTGGCCCTGTGCCCTTTCATCCCACCTTTATGTGCACTTTCTCATTCGACTGAATATATGTACACCACACACTGAAAAAGTAAAAAGATTGACAGGGCAAGATGTGTGTGTGTATGTGTATGTTCAGAGCATGTAAACGCTGTTTGTGTGCATGCAAAATGATGTTTATTTTCATGTGTGTGCGCGGATGCTTGCACGTTTATTTATGTATGTATATGGATGCTTGTGTGATTGCGTATGTATCTTTGTGACCCCTACTTTGACCTTTTTTCCCTAGTCACTGCTTGGGTCTTAAATTATTCATGTGTGTGTACAGCCTACGTGCATTTGTGCATTATGTGTGTCTGCAGTTGTGTGTGTGTGTGTGTGTGTGTGTGTGTGTGTGTGTGTGTGTGTGTGTGTGTGAGGAGACGGTCTGTTTCTGTGGCTCCAGTAATCAGCCTCCTGCTCCCAGCCCCAACACCTGTTCTCCAATTAACATGCGGCGTGCTGGGGCCCACTCACTCCTATCGCCCAGCCACTGCTTTCTCCCCTTTTTCTTCTTCCTTTTCTCTTTTTTCTCTCACTCTCAGCCCCATGCTCCATTCCTCCCCGCCTCGCCTCGTATCTGTACTTCTGTACACCCGTCTCGCTCTTTTCCGTTCACTTGAACTAAGCACTTACTTCTTCACTCCCTGTTGCTTAATTCCCTTGCTCCACTTCTTTTTCCTTCACGTTACCATCTCCTCCACTACCACCACCACCACCACTCCTCCTTCCCTTTAGCCTGTCTAATTTTGCCATAATTAGGCGGTGTCATTAGGACACCTTCCCAAGCACAAGGGAGTTTGTAATTCCCCAAACGGCCCAAACCCCCTCTTTTCTAATCTCCTTTCCATATTGTTTCAGTTTTCTCTCCCCCTTCTCCTGCTGCTGCAGCACCCCTCTCTCCCCTCCCCTCCACCTCCTCTTCTCCCTAATCCTGATTTGAGTGAAAGGAGAGAGGGGAGATCACAGCTGATCCATGAGGAGGGGTGAAGGGATAGAGGGTGGAGGGACCGAGGGATGAAGAGGGCAAGGGCAGTCGTTGACAAAGAGATGACTCTTAAGTTGCCTATGGGAGAGAACTATCTAATACCCCACTGCCTGCTGTGTCTAATAGTTTTACAATTGTCTAATGTAAGCATTGTTGAACTGCTATACTCACAGGCCTGATGTCACTTGTTTGGAGGGTGTCTTATCTTTGACTGATGGACTGGGTTGTTCACTGATTGGTTAGATGATTGATCAACAGCCAGATAGATTGATTGATTCCTCTGGACTCATCATCATAAATCTTTACTAAGTCTTCAAAGTCGTGCATTCAGTATTATTACTATTTTTTTTATTTATCCTGGAGTAACATTTTTCTGTTTTGCCATAATATTTTTGTAGGCAGTTGTTTTCATAATTAGCGCCAAAACAATTAGTGGATCAATCAGTTAGTCAGTTGTCTGTTGAAAATTAATTGGCAACAATTCTGATAATTGATTAATTGTGTCATTTATGAAGCAAAAAAGCTAAATGTTCCAGCTCCTCCAAAGAGAGAATTTGCTGCTTATCTCTGCTTTCTACCTTTTAGTTTTAATCACTTAAGTCAATCAATGATTAACATATCAATCAAATGAAAAATATAATCAGCCCTATTTCCGCCCAATCTTTGTTGTTTTACTCCATTAAGCTCCTCTACTTTAAAAAGTTCTCAGTATTAACCGAGGCAGATCTGTTAATGGCAGGATTATTGCCATGCTGACCCCTGACCTCTGAGAAACTATATTGGTTCTGGGCCAAAGCTGGCCTCTATATTTATGAGTGAACCATGGGTTTACGATAGAGACTAGCAGATGTCAGTATTAGTATTAGACGGTGTGCTTTGGATGGGAGGGGTCAGTGCTCAGTGTGAGTGTGTGCTTTTATATTTGGCAAAGAAGCTGAGATCAATAGTTGGTCATAAGGAGTGTGTGGAGGGATCCATTGTAAGGCAAGATCCTTGTGAGATGGTGGTGGTGGGGGTGATCAATAGCAAGCACTATCTCACTAATTGATCGTGTTTCCAAGAGGGGTCTTTTTTAACAAGCCGGCGCTCAGAGAAAAGAAGAATAATCAATAGGAATTTTCCAATGTTGCCAATATTGCTCTTCCCTCCTCTAGACTCAAAATGAGCTCAAGATCACACATACTTGTGCATACCATGCTTTGATTTTGGAATGCTGACCTAAAAAACAATACCTCCATCTGGAATACACTTTCACACCAGTTCTTGTGATTTGAAACAGCTAATTTTTCTTCCTGAGTTGATAATTTTTTGAACAATGATCCTGTATGACTTAAGATGTGTGTCTCCAAGAGGAATTCATTGCTCTTAATGTTAGGTTGTGGGTTGTATTGATCTGTTTGTTGTCTTGGTTCTGGTTGTGTGAATGTCTGTGCAGGGTTTTGTCTTTTTCAGTCCTAATTGATGTGTATTAGATACCTAGTTAGTTTCAGCTTAATTGCAAAATTCCCTGGTTGAATGTTTATACGCAATTGTTATATGTTAATTCCTTATGCTGACATTAATTCTCAAACCTAATTTTCTTGATTGTTACAGTATGGTAACGTACAAACACACATGCGCATAAAGTCTAGATTGTGCAGTGCAGTAAAACTGTATAGCTTTTTTTTAATAGCTCTTTACGGATTAACACTGTCTGGACCGTTTGACAATAAACTATTCAGATATCATTTGTTGGTGTATGTAAATGTCTGGTCTCAACCAGTGTGGTGTCTCAGAGAGCCAGTCTGACCATCTGTTTCGATCTTAGCCCATCCACCTGCTTGTGCCTGCCCGTCTTTTACAGAAATAACAGTCGATGATGAAGAGGGCCACTTCCCTCTGCACTTCTGAATGGCATTTTTCACTGCCGTCTACCTGTTCTCACAGCAGGCCATTTAGTTTCTCCTTGTACTGCTAATGGAAAACACTGGCCTCCTTCTTCTTCAGCTTCACCCAAAAAGAAAATAGAACCTCTTTGGGAAAAGAACATTAAACTATCAGCCAAAGAATAAATGCAGCAACATTTGTTGGACTGTGTCAGGGGTCAAATTCTTCCCCTTTCCCAGATGCATACTCATGCACTGCCGCCAAGTCGCCCTGTTAGGTCATCATATATGCACTTGAGAGTTTTATGTGTGAGACAACAATGTCATGTCGTTGTTTCTCATACTCCCAGTATAAGAATTTCTTTTAGCTGTAAAGTGGAACTCATACTGCATCTTTCTCTGTTGAAACTGGCATTCTGTACCTGTACTGCCAATACCTTTTCTATCACATTTTCTTAAAGATGACTTGTCTAAAAGCATTTTAATAAGTAAAAATCCTGAGGGGCAGCACTATGATTGGTGTGAACTATCCCATAATGAAAATCCAGAGAAATGGATTTGGGTTTCTCATTTTCCTCCTTGTTTCATATATTGTACACTGAAACAGAATGTTGGGGCGGGACAAATCTTCAGTAAGGAGGACTTCATGTGAGACATAAGAAGCAGCTGAAAAAAGACTGCAAAACGGTCTGTGCCATTCACTCTGGATCTCTCTCCTCCTCTATTATCCAACTTATAGAGGATGGGGAGGAGGCCCATTTTTATTGTCCTCCATTTGAGCCTCTGGCCCACAGAAAGAGCTGCAGATGATGATGGCAACTTACAGACCCACCTTCAACTATGGTTATTGCTGCTAGTGATGGCTGGCTTGCTGATCGGTGGGGTTTCTATGGTGGGAAGAGTTGATTAGTTGGAGGGATAGATCCAAATCTATGATCACATTTTATTAGAAGCTCAAATTTCAAAAACCCTTTTGACACAAATTAAACAGAAGAGAAATGGTTTTAGGTTTTAGTGGTTTTCTTTAATGTCAGTTGTTTGTGATTTGAGCATTTTTGTTAGTGCTGCTTCTTGTGGCTCTCATGTAAAGATGCTGTTGATGCTTGATGAAGATCCATGCTGAAATATTGCAGTTTCAAAAAAACATTTTCTTTCACTTGGTCAGAAGAGAAATTTGTGACTTTTTGGTAGAAATGGATTTATGTATGCAATCTACCCTTATATACTTCATGCAAGAAAATGCTTTTTCATTTTACTGGATATTGAAACATTTATGGAGAAACATTTGTATTGTCATTTAATTTTTCTTATTGCCGTGTATGTTTCACCAAGTGTATTTAATTGTTACTGTAGCTAAAATATGTTGTTATGGTAACCTAGAGTTTATTATACTTTGCACATCCCAAATATAATTTTAATGAAGATCTTCCAGCCAATCAGAAACCAGTTTCAGTAATAGCAAACTCTGCTTTACAGTTGTTTGAATTCACTCCACAGACTGATCAGGTCACTATGTTGCTGTATTGCGCTGCACACTGATGCAGTTATTAATATGTATGCATAACTTACCTGTCTGTCACACATACATACATGCACAGAGACAAAGTCAGACACAATGGTCCCCTCAGTCCACTGTCATAGGTCTCTCCCTGGTGGACTAGTACTGTCCAGTCCCTTCAGACCCCCTGTCAGCGAGCCCCTCAGGCAGGGGGCCAGGCAGCGTGGCGACAGGGCCCTGAGGCTCCAGTGCACACCGCCTCACACAGTGGAGCAGCACACAGGCTGGACCACTGAGCAGCTGGCACAGGACCGTGGGGATGGCTCCTCCCTTGGGGCAATGCAATGGAGAGAATGACACAAAGACAGACAGGGAGAGACGATGCAATGTCTAGAATATCAAATTCACTGACAGGTACTGCTTCAGACAGTGAGAGCCTCTTTCAGAGTTAGACCGGGGAAAATGAGTTCTGTGACCTTTTGTGGGCCTTGGGTTTTCAGCGATGTAGTCTCATGTGAACTGGGAAGATCCATGACTCCAGTGTGTACAGGAAGTGTATAATGAGTAGTAGGTTATGAGCCGAGTTTGTGTTTGGTCACCTTTGCTCTGCTTCGACCTGTGTTAGCTGTTGTGGCTTGAACCCTGACACAAGAGTGTAGGCCTAGTTTGTTTTCTTTGAGAGCGCCTACAGAGGGGGCAGTCGGAAACAGGGAGCAATGGAGAAATGTTTTGACAGGAAATGGGAATGGACTACGATTGGGCTAATGTGGAGGAACAGCAGGGGGACTTTTAGAGTGGGTGGGATACAGACAGGATTGGGGGAAATTTTGAGTTGCAGCTCAATGGCACTCTGAAAGGCCTCGCTCTCCCAGAGTAGCTGGGGCAACCCTACCATTTGTCTGGCCACTAATAGGGTTCACCTTTGGTTGAGCAGTGTAGAGATTAAGTAGAGGCACTCAGAGGATCAGAAGGGGGCAGATTAGAGTGATTTAGAGGTACTTCAGATTGCAACTGAGCGGTGTGTGATTGTGTGTGTGTGTGTGTGTGTGTGTGACTTTGGATTTGGTTGTCTGTGGGTTTATTTTTCATGTGAAATTCCTACATTTTTGCCATTTATTTTGTAAGGGGATCTTGTATCAGTGTGATCAGGATCTTTGTGTGTGTGTGTGCAAGTGTATATGTGTGTGTGGGTGGGTGTGGAGTCAGAGGCCAGTTAGCAGTGGTATTTAGGAACAAGGGCTGTTTTTTTTGGCTGGATGCTGCTGCTGTGGGTGGAGCAGTGAGGGTGTGTGTGTATGTGTCTTAAATTTCACTAATGACTTAACAATGCCCCCTGGTGCTGGGCCGGCCCCGCTAGCCACCTTGTTTGTTTGTTTGTCTGTTTATCTGGAATCTGGACAGACTGTATTTCTCCCAGGAGTTAGATTTCTCTAAAAACTCTCCACCCTTTCACTTTTTGAAAACATTTCCTAACACTAATATTTACACATCTGCAGCATTTCTTAAATACAATTTGATTAAGTATCTCTATTGGCTTATGCTTGCAGGAATAGTTATTCATCCTGTGGGACAAAAAGCAACCAGGCAAGGAAATGCTGTAGATACTGTTTAAATACAATAGATCTACTTAATAGATTAACTTCTACTGGCACTTTAATTACACCATGCTACATTACATTTAGCTGACGCTTTTGTCCGAAGCAACTTACAATTGCTATATATATGTCAGTGGTCGCGCACCTCTGGAGGGGTTAAGTGTCTTGCTCAGGGACTCAATGGTGTCTCACAGTGGATTCGAACCCAGGTCTCTCACACCAAAGGCATGCGTCTTATCCACTGCTCCATCACCACCCCATGCTAACAGAAAAATATAATATGGAGTTCAGGATAGACTTGTGCAGTGTATTTCAAAATATAACATTAAAGCAAAGCAGAAATCATCGCTGGCTCTTTTGTGTTTTGCTGGCTGAATCAGTAATGCAACAGATGTCGTGTTTCCTCATCATGGAGGAAAAATAAAAGTTAAAGGAAAACAGGAACAACAGTTTAAATTGCAATGTTGCTATAATCTTTTGAATGCATGCACATGTGTATGTGCGTCTGTGTGTGTGTGTAATGGTCCTGATGAATCTGTCAGGGCTGAGGACAGGGGGTGATGTGACTGCTGACAGGCTCCCAGCATGCATGCTGAGAGCCCCAGCAGTCTTCGTGCCCTCCCTTCAGCCCCCCCACCAACCGGCTCCCCTTCTCCTAACCCAGTCCTTGGCTCCACACATTTGCTGTGTATTAGCCACGGACAGTAAATTACAGCACCCTGGACCTCTGAGTGATTCCATTCCCATCTCTTCACACGTTCCTCCTCTCTCCCTGCAGCACCATTACCCAGCTCACCTTCTCTGCGTCTGTCTATCTCCCTCATTTTCTCTCATTTTGATCTGTTTTCCTCCCTCTGTCTGTCATATTCATCCTGGCTGTTCAACTCCCTCAACCCTGTCAGATTTCTCTCCCCTTTCTGTCTTTCTCTCACTTCTGCTATACTTCTCATCCTTCGTTCTTCTATTGTGTCACGCTACACAGCGCTCCCTCCCTTACACATTCCCTCCACTCCCCCTTTACTTTCTTACAAGCAGGTCCCTGTTGTCTAGGCTTCACAGGTTTCTCAGCTGCTACTCTCTCCTTCTCTCTCTCGTCCTCCTTCCTATCCCTCTCTCCAGCCCTCTCCTTCCCTCCCCTCTTTGCCCCACCCCCCTCTCTCTTTCTGGAAACAGATGTTGTTTGTCAGATCTTATCATTACTGGCTAATTAAGAAGACATCTCTTCTCCTTCTGTTGTTGCTTCTCTTTCCTCTTCTCTCCCTCTCAATGGCATCCATCCCAGATTCATTGTTCTTTTCGGAGAAAGGTTTGGGTCAAGCTTTGATACATACGTGTTATTGGTAAATCTGGTTAGTGTCCAATTGATTGAAAGGGTATTGACTAAGCAAGATTAGTGTTGGTGTATTGCAGATGACCCTCTGTTTGAAATCTATTCAGCTGCAGAGGGTGCTCCGTGTCTCCATTTGACAGTTGAGAGTATATTTTGAATCCTTGTCCCTCAGGACACACCAAGCATGCTGGGAGAGGTGAGGCCACTGATGGGAGTTCTATTCCCTATCCTGGTTGTGAATTCATGTTCTCTAGACTCTGAATATCTATCCATATCCATCTATTTGGCAGGCTGACCACAGTCCCTTGTGGTCAGCCTTTGTATGCAATCTATGCTTTTGGCTAAGCTTGGGAGACTGAGACATTAATTCATTTTAAATTGTTGAAATGCACATTTAGCAGCCAGCGAGAGGGTATGCAGTAAAACACTTTAGCACCCAGGAGAAACCTTGTTGAAACACTCAAGTGCCTCCTGTATACCCTTCCCATCATTCCACTTTCCTCCTCTCAGTCCTCTTTTCCTCTCAGGTCCGCCGTGTCTCAGTCACTTTTGCGGTGGCAAGCCTGAAGGTTTTACAGCACTACCAAGCTCTATAAATCAGCACTAGTGGTTTAAATGTTTGGCTTTGTCACAGTTCTCAAGTTTAGAGGCGGGGTGGGCTGGGGCTGAGGTTGCAGGGGTGAAGCCAGCCTGGGAGGCAATGCAGAGGAGGCCAAGAAGGGCACAGCCAATCACCAGGCCAATGTATAAAGAGCTGAGATCCCCCATGTGCCAGCTGCCTGAGAGTACCTGGAGGCGATTTACTCAGTATCCTCTGACCATTGATTAGTAAGACAGGGTATTTGAATTTACCAAAACGGTAATTTTCATGATCCCTTACGTTGAGCAATGTAAACATGGTTTTCTACAAACGATTTTTTATTAAGCAAAGTTACATTTTGCCTACATAGAAATAGCCAGACAAGAACTTCAGTCTGAAACAAGCAAGATTATTAATTAAATCAGTAGTTATTTGACTAAAGAATGAGTAAGGAAGACTATATACTGTGTGCGTCCTGGCATTTAGTTCCAACTTTGAGTAGTTTACAGTTTTCAACACCCACTACGGTCAGTACCAAAAAAAGCCTTGAGGTTTGATACCCTGCCCTTCTGATCAATGAACTGGTTGGCTGGTTTGAGCTGCATGTCAGCATGTTGTTTAAACTCTCCCAGTTCATTCGACATCAGTCTAACGTGGTGGCCAGTCACTTGCTAATAGGTAGATAGTGGATAAAGGTTTCAACTGAGACAATCTTGTAAAAATGAATAAAACCACAGATGTTTCACTGACGACTGGATGTTCATTATAAAAGCTGTTATATAAAAAGCTCGAAAAGTTGACCATGGAGTCAGTTTGACTGTGCGACTGGTGAAAGGCTAGTGAAGCTGATGGCACAGATATCCCTGTATGTTTTGGGAGGGGGGCGGGTGGCTGGACTGGGAGGTTGGTGTGAAAGGTCCTGTGGTGGTATGCGACAGAGGGGGTATCAGTTCGTGGAGGGTTTTCTGTGCCCCATTAGCAGTGTCAAAGGTCATGTGCCCCGGGTGTTAACCCTGGTGACCAGTCTAGCTTCCAGTCTGCCAAGGGACCCAGGGTCCAGGGGTATTTATTACTACCCCCCCGCCCCCCGTGCTCCGTCCCCCACAGCTCTCCCCATGGAGGAAAACAAAACACCTCCATCCCTCTCCCCCCCAGCCGTTCCTCAGCCTAGGTACATGTACTAATTGGATGCACATCCATACACTGATGCATGATGAGTTGCGCCTTGCCATGAAATATTCTTAGGTCAACACTGGTGTATCCAAATCCTAGCACAAAGCCACAAGCTGCAGCTTGTTTTTGGCCATTATTTACATGTTTTATGAAAAATCAGCTCGCATATCCAAACGTTTGACTTTTAGACATTTGTTTTTGAGGCATCACTTTTGCTAATGTGTGTAATTTTGCATGATTGATTGTGCACACATGGTTGCTTGCAAGTCAGTATTTGTCTTTGTGTATTTCTCTGTGAGTCTATGCATGAATGTGTGTGTGGTTTGCACAGCCAGTGTGTGACATATGCATGCATATGTGCATGCATCTGGGCCTGCTGTATGAGTTAGTGCTCTCAGTGTGTGAGTGTGGCAGAGGAAGGCCCTCAGCATGTCAGTATGTTTTAATGCTTCACATCTGGTTTCCTAATTTTCCTCCCTCCCCTCCTTGCCTTCCCCTCAGCTCCCCTCCACCGCGATGTCAGGACACTGTTTTGTTTTTTCAGGGTGGGGAGAGGGGAGTGATGGAGGGGATGTCTGATGAGTGATGGCCCTGAATACAGGACATCAACATTCTCTCTCTCTCCTTCTGCCTTTACCTTTCCTCTTCTTCATCTTTCTGTTCCTCTATTGCTCTGTGTCTCTCTTCTTATTTCTTACAATGAATAGCTTTTAAGCATTGTGGAGGGGGTCAGGGTTACATGTATGAAGAGAAAGAGCTGTCTTGATCTCTCTGTCCCCACTCCCCTGCTTTTCTTTGTTGAGGTCTGAGCAGCAGGGCATCCACGTCTGCTGAACAAAAATAATGACAATCTCCTTCTCCTCCTCATTCTTTAACTTAATTTTCCCTTTCCCATATTTTTGTATGAAAGCATAAATGTGTCATATTTTATGCAGTAACTCAAAATTGTAAGGCCAAAGCCTTGAAAAATAGACAAATGGAGAAGGTTTTCAAGCCATGCTGCTAACTAACTTGAACTCTGCGCCAAAGCCTTTTGCATCACATGCTTCAAGAGCCGCTGCTACCAGTAAACCTTCATTTACAATGAGCACAGAGGGTGATGTGTTTTATGTCTATGTGAAAAGGCAGTTTATGTCAACAGTGATTAGTGCTGATGAATGCCTATGAAAATTTTTGTTAGGGGTCCTGAGCTGCTTAGGTGCTCGTTGCATGATTAGGGCCATATGTAAAGCATATGTCCCGGTGGACTGGGAAACATGAAACTGAGGGTCCACATTGAGGAGTGAAATATTTACAAAAACTGCATTGCTGCTATTGTTTTTAGTGTCATGACTTGCTGGTTGGTCACTGAACTAGTTTTATCTAAGCAAGTTGTAACCATTGGTATGGCCACCGTCATGCTGCGAGGCCTGTGTTTAGTCTTGGGAACTGAAACAGATGCAGACAAAAGGGATTGCAGGCTTTGACTGAGATGCAGAAGTGAAGACAGAAAAAAACAGACTCCCTGTGGTGCCACAGTGGAAAATGATCCCAAGGTTTAAGACTTGGGTCTATGTTTTGTTTGTGTTTCCTGTTTAAAGTGTGTCTGTGGAGGGTAGATGTAGCAGAAGATAAAACTTGAGTTTACATTGCTGGCCACAGTGAACTCTATGAAATTCAATTCAAAACTTTTTAAAATTTGTCATTGGTATAGAACAACAAAAATCACAGAGCTTGCTTTTGTCAAGTTTTGGTGTCATTGTTAGTGATCTAATGCCACTAACAATAAAAGAATAACACCTTTGCTTACAGTCTGCATTGTCTTGTTAGCAATTGAAAACAAAATGAGTCATCATTTACAGTCTATAAGCTTCCCATTAGCTTAATTTGCACTGTGTTGCTCATGTAACTGTTTTAAACAAACAGAATCACCATTCTACACCTGCTTTAATAGAATGTTCTGTGAATGTAAAGAACAAGGCACACATGAAACATAAAAACACTGAAGCTTGTGGAGTTCTTGTGAAACAGCCTTTCTCTGCAATTTTCCTGTGACATGAAGATCACCTCCAATTCTTTGCATGTTCTCTTCATCTCTTCCCTCTGGATGGGAAGGTGTGTGGGTGTATTACATTACCAAAACAAAAACAAACAACAGCAATATTAAACTTTTGCAACCACAATAGAGGAGGGGATAAAAAACAGAGGGTCCTCGACTTCTTATTAATTATGCAAGATTAGTCTAATTATAATTCAGCAAATGAATGTGTGGCAGAAGGTGCGAGGCGACGGGGCTGGGAGATTTGCATGTTAAGTGGGCAGGGGGAAGCGGCTAATGCATGCTAATATATGCGTCAATGTCTCGCTTTAATTTCAGCATTTGCAGCTGTGTGCGTCCGAACTGAGGGGGGTGAAAAGTTGACTCAATGGGTTTTTGGGAGGGGAGCAAAGGTGGAGGGGGTGTCGGTGTATTAGAGTGTGCATGCATGCATGTGAATGTGTCTTTCTGTGTGTGTGTGAGGCATCTGGTGTCATACAAACAGGGAATGATGAGAAGTCAACAAACAAGGTCAAGAACCCTCAGAAAGTGCACAAAGCCTGAGATGGATGACATCCTCTCAATTAGGGTTGTGATTTCGCTATCTGAGGCATCACTACAAGTTTTTATTATGTCAGTCAGCCAAATCAATGATGACTGCTGGTTAGGTGAACATTAAGTGGCCAAGAAGCTAGTGACAAGGAACTATTGTGGCTAAACCACAGCCAGACCATGGACTTGGTTATTAAAACCAAAAATATGGTCCCTTACTTCCCTATAAATGGCCGCTATAGCCTTTAAAAATGAGCCATAGGGTAAGAATCATTGCCCTGGATAAAGCATACATACAGCATAACCCTCAAAGGAGGCAGTAAAATGAAACAGAACACTTTTGATTATGGTCCTTTTCAGAGTCAGGAAACAAACTGTATAACCTTCCTTTGTGCAATGTACTGTATATATAGTGATTTTAAATCCTGTTCAACTGATACTGTCGTGGTGTCCAACAGGCAGATGTAAGGAAGGATGACAAAGTCAAACACTGATGAAGAAAGACATGGAAGAAGGAAGTGGGAGAGGCACAGATATGCCCTTTTACATGTTTCCACCCAAAATTGAGTTCTAACGCAGCTTTGAGGTTGGAGGTCCGGGCTCTCGCTGATAAATTATAATCATCCTCTGCCAACAACAATATTGATTGTCCTCCAACGAAATAGCTCAAATCAAGAAATATTGGACACTCTGTTGGAACTGGGAGCTAGTTTCAAGCCAGGTCCTGTTCACAAGGGAGGAAGCTGGAGCGAGTGATGGAAGAATAGCGAGTAAAAGCTGACAGAATGAGGGAGAGATTAGTATTCGATGGGAGGGTTCAGGGCTGTGGGGCCAATATGAAGTTCCTCTCCAAACAACCGCTCTCCATTAAGATGACTTATATTTGCAGAGAGCACAGTGTGGGTGGGATTGAAGCTAACCATGTAGCCCAAAACCGCTGCCTCCCTCTGCAGCATTTTTCTTCTGCACTGTTGTTGTTTGTTTAATTGGAACATTAATGGATGTGTTTTTCATAGGCAAGACAGAGTTGTGTTCTCTGTGGAGTGAAGTGGACATCTGGTTTGAGGGCTATATATTTGCCAATTGCCATAATTATATCACAACGCTGCATCACTTCCAGGCTCGTTTTCCCTGTTCTTTTGTTGTAACACACATCCTCTGCCTAATTTTTTTCTTCAGTGTGAGATTTGTGTGGATGATGTCAGTCTCATCTGCACCTGCCCTCTTTATATACTTTCCTGCATCTCACCTTGCCAAGTCTCTCCCGTCCCTCCTTGCTGTATTTCGGTGATGGAATGTGTTCTTGTTGTTGCCTTCTCTTTCCCATCGCTGTCTTTGCCTCTCAGCATGGGGACTTTGGGATTGCGGCAGAGCCGCGTTGCCATGGCAGCGGGCTGTGTTGCCGAACTGTGTACACCTGGGATTTGGAGTCTCTCTCCGTAGTCTCCCTCTCTCCTATTTATTCCACCTTCCTCTCAGGTTTTCTTTGGTGTAACAGAGGGTACCAGCACCTCTCTCTCTGTCTCTCTGTTTCTCTCAGTCTCCATCACCCTCAAAAGTACACTCACATACGAAATGAGACACATATACTTGAAAACAAAATTCATGTCCATACCAGCGCCTGTGCCTCTGTCACTACCTTCCTCTTTCCATCTCCCCATTTCATTTTCTCTTTAGTTGTCTCTACTTCGTTCCCTCTCCATTCCCATGTGGGGGTTCAAATACGGCATTGCGGGATACCACGGTCCCCTGAGTCCCCTGGCATACATCACTGTCTCCACTTTACTTTGAAACACAGCAGCGCCTTTCACTGGACTGTGCTTCAAATTCTCATCACTTGATTTAAAGTGTAATAACATTGACTTTAATACTAAGCTAAACAGCTTGGATTGATGTCAGAGCTGTAATCATATAGATGTGCACACACACCATCCACAAGACCTGTCTGAAAAATAATTAATGTCTCCTTTGATTGCTAGTGTGTTGCAGGATAGCAAATAATCATATACGTGTGTCTTTCATGTGATTTCATAGTTGCTGATGTACTAACACATGTCCTCTTATTTACCTTTGCAGGTTTTTCTTGAAGTTTTTCCTGAAGTGTAACCAGAATTGTCT
The DNA here is from genome assembly GCF_014851395.1 of Micropterus salmoides. Classification (NCBI taxonomy): domain Eukaryota; kingdom Metazoa; phylum Chordata; class Actinopteri; order Centrarchiformes; family Centrarchidae; genus Micropterus; species Micropterus salmoides. The sequence goes on from NW_024044459.1 coordinate 24,559,313, forward strand.
GAAGACAGCAGGAAACCCGAGGGATATGAGGAGATTTCAGGTACGGAAAAAGGATGCATGTGTGTTTGTGTGTGAGTATGGGAACCAAATCATAAACAAAAAAAGATTCTACAGCCGTGCACAAAACATACCACCTTCATGCTAATGGAATAATTGAATTATTAATGTCTTGTCCAGGCTGTCCTAAAAAGAGTATATGTCACAAACTCTCACACATTAAAGCTCTGGAAATGTTTTTTTAATAGAAGACATAGAGGAGGGAGTTAGAGGCGAATGTTAAAAATCAATGAGGAGTCAGAGAGATGGAAAGACAAACGAAAGGAGTTAGATATGTGGGAGACTTAGTCGTTGGGGTGCTGGGGTGCAGGAAATAGGTTGAGGTGTTTCAGGAAGTTGTCAAGAATTGAGTGATTGGCTCCAGATGGAGGAGGTCATGCTCCATGACCCAGGAAGTGGTCACAGGGGACACTCCCGCCTCACTTCCTCTGCTGTCTTTCAGCACCAGCGGCCCCCGTCTGGCATTCTCTCTCTCCCAGCAAAACCGCTGTCCCTTCACCTTCTTCGTGCTCCCTCTGTCTTCCACCATGTTTGCTTTAACTCCTGCGATGTGACACATGCTGAGAACTTATGAGCACGCAGGCGCTCCAAGACTCTCATCTCTGGGTTAAAAGGTGATCAGAGCTGGACAGGAGTCTGCTGCTGGATCGATAATTTACAGTTATTTTCCTTTAGGTTCCCCTCCCTTTCTACCACGTATAGCACATGTGCTTTTTCTCCTTTTCTTTCTTATGTTCCTTCACCTGTAAAATTACTGCCATGTGTTTATTTTGAGAGGGAGTGCAAGGTTTTATCTTTGCTGTTTGATTTTCTAAAAATGCACATTATATAATATTTATGGTTTACTATTTAATTGAAAATGACCTTTTCTCACTGACCCATTCCCTCTAACTCTCAAAAACATGTTATTAAACACACACTCAAGCTCATTATCAGTTTCAGAAATAGTATCACACCATAACACTCATAAATATCCAAAGAGAAAAACCTACAAGTGTCCTCTCATTAATTATATGTGTGTCATCCATGCAAGGCAGATGTGGGAAGGGACACACACATGCTGCGGCCAGAAAATCAAATTAGGACTTCTATATATCATCCACTAGTTTAACGGCCGGCTAAAATGGGAGATTTGGTCCATATGTTTGGTGTCATTGAAGGATCAGGAGGAGACAACGATGAGCCTGCTGCATGCTGTATGAATCAAAAAGTTAGGCATGAGGCAGTGGAGAGGCCATATGTGGAACTGATGGTGGTGTGGAGGGGGTGTATGAGCAGTGTCATCGCCAGAATGCCGACATATTATGAAGATCCCAAGGATGTCACATTACCTACTGAAAAATATTACTATCACCTGTACGCCGAAACAAATTGTTGCTCGGGGATTTTGCTGCTATAACCGGAGATTGTGACTCGCAGCGTGCTGTCTAAGTCGTGCACATACACTCATGTGTCTTCCTCTTGGGTCTTTTCCTCTCTTCTTTCCTTTCAGGTGGTCTTGTCCAGCACTGTGAGCGTAGACGGCCACGTCCTAGCAGTGTCTGACAACATGTTCGTCCACAACAACTCAAAACACGGTCGGAGAGCTCGCAGACTGGAGCCTGGAGAGTCTGTAGAGAATAGTATGGAATATGGTAAGACACAACATCATTCAAACTCAGAAACATAGTGGCCTACGCATTTATCCAAGGAACAAACTGTAACAGAAGGTACATGAGATGCCTAATGTCCTTTTATAATTACCCTGCTATATCAAACATAACCAGTGGTGCTACTAATGAAAGCATTAATTAAATACTTGTCTTCACATAAAGTCATAGATGATAATAATATATTCAAGATGTCAACAACTCACATTTATCTCTAAAACACTTTATTGCGCAGGTCTGTTTGTCACAGCAATAACACTACTACTCTATCCTCGTAATGCAGGAACAAGATTAACAGAAGCGGCCACTCAGATGAAACAAAGTAAATGCTTATATATTTAACATAATATATTTATATTTAATGTGACTAGCCTTACTTTAAATAGCGTCTTCAACACCAGTTGTCCTGCATTATGAGGATAGAGTAGGCCAAGCAGTGTTATTGCCATGAAAACAGACCCGCAGCAATGAAGTCACAAGTCATAACACTAAGTGTAGCCTTTAACGTTCACCCAAAGATTAAGTAGCCTTAATCAAATAAATAAATGGATGAATAGGCTATATGAATCATTACATGAATCACAGCACTCTAATAATGCCATTGTTTGAGCCAATTGACAATTAAAATAATGTGGTATAGCCTAATAATAATAAGTTAAGTGGCAGAAATATGACAATTATGAATTATGTTCAATATTTAGGCTAGGCTATTTGTTTATTTATTAAGTATAGCTATCCTTAAAATGACAGTTAAAAACATGGACATTTTATTTTGAACGCGAGCGGTCTCTCTTTCCAGTTTTAGACTTTCTTGTTCAATTTTCATAATGGAACAAGTCAACGCTTTGGTGTGCTAAATTACATTGCAGTGCTAACAGTTTAGGCAGCATTGGCTATGGAAAAATTAACTCACATGGGTCAACATAAATTTGCATTAGCGCAAGTAGGACAATGAAATTAAGTAATACCCCCTAAACTGGTTGTTGACAAATGTTAACAACTGCAGATGAATTATACTTCACACACGGACCAACTAAGTACATTTACTCAAGTAACGCACTAGCCAACTCCAACATTCAAATACCCCATAGCACATTTATGTATGAATAGTTATAATCCAATAATAAAAACACACTCACTGGGCCCATTGTCCAGCACAATAGTACTTTTACTTTTAATACTTTAAGTATTAAAAACTTGAAGTATTTTCCTGATAATATTTCCATATTTTTACATAAATGCAGGACTTTACTTGTAAATGAGTATTTCTAAACTGTTGTATTGCTACCTTTACTTAAGTAAAAGATCTGAATACTTTTTTCACCACTGTGCCTGCGTCTATATACATAGGTCATGTGACTTTTTGACCTACATCTAATTTAGATCTTTCCCTATCTGACAGCATAAGTAGCCATAAAATAATGTTAGCTTTTAGATTTAACAATGGCTGACGATAGAACAATCCTAAACTAAAGAGCACTTTCAACACACTCCCGCTGAAACAGATATGAAGCACGCTCTGTTCCCTCTTCTTTCAAAAAGTGTACACCCTGCATTGAAACCCTTGGAGTAACTCTTGCTTTCCTCTCCTATCCAGCCACCCCGTGTATCAAAGCCATCAGCCCCAGTGAGGGCTGGACCACCGGAGGGGCTATGGTCATCGTCATCGGGGAGAACTTCTTTGACGGGCTGCAGGTGGTGTTTGGCAGCATGCTGGTGTGGAGTGAGGTAGGAATTGTCTCCAAAACATCTCACTAATGATAGTACAGTCTGAAACGTATTTTGAAATGATATATATAGCATATGGCTTGTCTCATTATTTAGATGATTTATGGGCAGTCTACACAAATTAATCTTTCTGCAGTATTGTGTTAGCCTAAATATTTACAAGGTATGGGGGGAATAATTAGTTGCTGTTTTGTGACATGATTTCTGTCCTGTTACTCAGCTGATCACACCGCACGCTATCCGCGTCCAGACACCTCCTCGACACATCCCTGGGGTCGTGGAGGTCACATTGTCTTATAAATCTAAACAATTCTGCAAGGGAGCACCAGGACGCTTCATCTACACAGGTATTTAGACAACACATTGTGTTCTTTTTTAAAACTTCACAATGGTATACATGTTTTTTTTAAAACAGTTTGAAGGGTAATAAAAATGAGCTTTTAATGAACTTTACCAACATTTGATGTGTTAAATATCTTTTTATTTTTTATTTCAGCCCTAAATGAGCCAACTATAGACTATGGTTTCCAGCGCCTTCAAAAGGTGATTCCTCGACATCCTGGTGACCCAGAGAAACTTGCCAAGGTGAGATACTTCTACGACTTTACCACGCTCATGATGAATGTACAGGGACATGTGCATGCCACATTCTTGTTAGATGTAACTATGTATGTTGTATGTAATGTAATGTAATAAATTCTGTTCTTTGCAGGAGATCCTCCTGAAGAGAGCGGCAGATCTTGTGGAGGCCCTGTATGGAAATCCACACAGTAATCAGGTAAACAGCAGCAGTTTTGACATAATGGTATCCACAGAACAGATGCAGATATTTAAAGACTACACTGGTGATTTTGCATGTTTCAGTCCATTAAATCTTAATTGTGTGTGCTCTACATTAATGCTAACAATTTCTCAAAGCATACCACTACTTAATAAACTGGCTTCCTACTTTTCATTGATTTAAGTAATTAACTTGCCAAGATTTGAAACACGCTTGAGATAGTTATTCCATCAGAGTGAATATTTATTGATTGCATGATGATACAGTTCAGAGCAAGAACTGTTTGATAAGTTCCTCAGTGTTAGTGTGTCAGCAAACTTTAACATCTGAGCTTGGACTAATTGGACATCCCTCAGACGTCCTCAGCTTTTAGGATTTAATGCTTTAATGTTTACTGTCAGGCTACAGATAAGTGAGGGGGTAACAACATGACAGCCTGACGGCCTCTTTCTGTCTCTGTGACACCCTCATTGTATCTCCTGTAGGACATGCTGCTGAAACGTGCGGCCGACATAGCCGAGGCGCTCTACAGTGTTCCCCGTCCTCACAGTCAGTTGCAGGCACTGCCCAGCTCACCAGCCCATGGCAGTGTCATGGGCCTGGGCTCCTATCCTTCTCAATTAGGCGTAAGCATCGGGGAGCCTGGACAGAGCAGCCAAGGTGAGCAGAATGAGACATAAACCACTCACTTCTTAAGTTGTATTTCCACTAATGAAGCTCAGAACTGACTCATTGTTTTCATTTTTCCTCCAGGTTACATTCGAAATTCCAGCAGTTTGTCTCCAAGGGGTTACCCGTCAGCCTCCACTCCTCAGCAGTCAAGCTACGGGGGCAGCGCAGGGATGGCCGGAGGCTATGGGACAGTTCCCATGACCAGTCTAGGAGTACCTGGCTCTCCTGGTTTCAGCAGTGCCTCCCCCACGGGCTCTCCCTACAGTAAGACCATATAATTGTCTACAAATGTGTAATTAACCACACATTTCTGTGAGTCTGTTGTGATATTCAGACTTAAGATTGACAGTTGCCCTCTCTTCCACAGTAATGCCCTCCAGCCCCACTATACCGGGAAGCTCCAGCTCTTCATCGTCTCTCTTGCCTTTCTCTTCCTTCCCGTCTGCTGCTAAACAGAAGAGTGCTTTTGCTCCTGTCCTCAGGCCCCAGGGCTCTCCCTCCCCTGCATGCCCCGGCTCAGGGGGGAACAGCTTCAGAGGTAGCCATCCAACTCACTATCTGACCCCCCTGTCTGAACTCACGAATGCAGTCTAACCCCTTATACTAACCACTCGAAAGCTTTGACTGAACAAGACAGCAAAAAAGTTGCTGGATGTACATTAATGCAAGACCTGATTGATTAGAATCATAGATTTTGTATATTTTTTCTCTCCAGCGATGACGGGCCTGGTTGTTCCCCCGATGTAGCAAAGCACCCACCCCCAATCTACCCCAGACCACTGCTTCACTTAGCCCCTCTTTTGGAGTTAAGAGGGCAGGGATAACGGAAAATCGATCACTAGCGACCATGTATAACTTTCCATCCTGAGCCACCCGCCATTTCTTAGTCCCTTTGTCATCCAAGTGGATGAACAACATGATGGGGTATGAAAATGTCCAAAGACCAGCCATCTACTCCAGAGGCAGAGCAGATTACTTCACCCACAACTACAGACAGACAATTTTCCTTAGCTAACAGCACCAGACTGGACCATAAACCGCTGTACATGTCATGAAGTGTCTGCACTTTGAAAGGCAACAAAAGGAAAACTGGTCATAATTTGACCCCAAGCTTCAAAAGCATCTGTATTTACCTCTGGCCTACTATCACATGCAGTATCTGGTTCTTCCAACTCCTGCCCAAACCATGGCCAGAGACATACAGGACGCGTCGTTGGATGACGGACAACTCTGATGTAATGTTGCAGCAAGAAGCAGGGTGCTATTTGTTTGTGTATGGACACCTTAAATGGCATGTGTGTACGCTGTCTGTGAGTTAGCGAGAGATTTTTTTGTAGTAGACTTTTTTGAAGACAATTTACATTCCAGAAAAATAGACAGTTTATTTTTTGTTCTGATCTCTACGGTTTTACAAGGGAGAACTCTTTGTCTTAAGGGTTATTACTAAAGGAATTCATATATTGATTTATTTAAGAACAAGCAATTTAACTTATTATAGTTAGTTTAGGGAATAATATAAACATGTTTTTATAAAGTGGTCCTTTTCCAACTGTCACTGAACTGAAAGTACCTCAACAATTGCTAATTAATTTGCTGAATGATCAATGGGAATTGATTTTTTGGTGGAGAAGATAAACTCTAACACAATGTTTTGGAATAAAACAACCCCAGCTTTCAGGTTCTTGAATTGCAAAATCTTAATGTTATGCCCACATCTAAAGAAGGTTATTGTCCTTGTGTAAAGGAAAAATGTTAGTTAGCCTTATTCTTTATAATTTCACTTATAATGCATGCTTTGTCACACCAATGCCCTGATATTATTTCATTCCACATTCTTCCACAAATTTGAATTTATATGATTATAACTTATAGATTTTACGGTTTCATTTTAAATTGCTCGACCCAGTACAGATCTCTAGTCACTATGCAGTACAGTACATGAAAGCACAAACTGCTCAGTAGAAAAGAACGGGGCGTATTAGGTGTTCATTAACTCATATCAAGCTGTTCTTACTGATTTTTGTCATTGTAACACAAACTTCATTCTCAGGACGAAGAAACACAAAGAGTAGATGACATTTGCAAATTTGTTTTTAAAAGTTTGGTTAATTCTATTTATTTAAAAATTATTAGCAATTTAATATTATGCTTTTTGAAGCCATCTTTCTTTGAAACGGTACAAAAAATTGTGCAAATGTGATTTGTATATCTCAAGGTGTAATTATATTTTGTGCTCCAAATAAAAGAAATGAGAAAAAAAAAACTCACTGATACTGGTTTGAAGTTGTTCTTATGTTCTTAAGTCGGTTCTTATATAGTATTAACATGTCTTTGTGGTTTCTTTTTACATGTGTGCAGAAACAGAATTACACAGGAAATATTTTCACTCACAATGGATTGTCTGACAATTACCTGGACTTTGAGATTTTCTTTCAAGCCTCGACATCTCAAGGTTGTGCTGGATCTATTTTTGACTGTGCCCATCACCTGTGTGCTTGTGCAGCTTGCTACACTGTTTTGTATACATGGCTGATGAGCCGCAGCATCTTAATTGTGATGCGAGCGTTGAAGACTGAGTAGAGCATGTCAAGATAAACAACAACACCCCCCCCCATCTCTCTCCTCTTCAATAAGCCTGCTTTTCTCTGAGGACCAAGCCTCTGGGGGCCCGAGTAAGAACCACGAGTCTCCCTCCAATGTGGCCTCCTCCTCTCCATCTCTTTCTCGCTCTTAACACACACACACACACACACACACACACACACACACACACACACACACACACACACACATACCTAGGCATGTGCCTCACTAAGTCTTTGTTTGGTACTGCTTTATCCCATCTTTCTCTCCTCTCTTTTGCTCCCCTGAAATGGCCCTTCTCTGCTAATGTAATTAGCACTGGTAAAGAAGGGCAGTTAATTACCCACTCTATTTTGATCGGGTAATTAATGTTATGCCAGGAAACAGCAACTGTTTCATTAACATAGCGCTCAAAGCTGTGAGGGGGCAGGGTAGCACACAGTGGATGCATGCCTGTGTGTGTGTTTGTATGATACATGTATGGACAAACAGTGTATCAACAACTCAGCTCGGTGACAGTGAGAGACACGAGAACTTCCAACGGCTGTGATCTGACCTCAACAGCAAGTCTCTGTTTCTCACTGTGCTGTCTTTGTCACCATCAAGTGGCACTTGTCAAAAAATCTCAGGCTGGTGCTTCTTTCTCCTCCTCCTCCTCCTCCTCCCCCCCTTTCTCTCTCTCGTTCCTCTCTCTCTCTCTCTCTCTCTTTTGATATGCTGTTAATTTGACAAGTTAAAGTCAGCTTTGTTGCCAGCACCTCAGTATTCATCTTGCTGAGTGCTCCTTCTGCCCAGTGGTGCAAGAGCCATATGCTTCTCTTCCACATGACTGTTTTGTTTGTTGCTGTTGTTGTAGCTGCAGCGGCGCCATTTACTGTCTTCTGATCACAGTATGGATAAAGACAGGATGAGAAGCCACCTGCCAGCAAGTCGTTCCACATCACATTGTATGCACAGTTTCAAAAGAGCATCTAGCTTCTGGGTGTATGAAAGCAAAAACCATGTCATCTTTCATTATTGATACTGCTAAAGTACTGATGAGCTTCCACGTTTAAGTTACAGTATTGTCTCTTAACAATACAGGGAGCATATAGGACAAAATACACCCTTTCCGTCTTGCCTCTCAAGGGATGTGTTTGTGTTTATATACCCAATTAGCCCTCTGGCCACAGCATGGCCATGCATTAGGCTGACATTAGCCCAGGGTGTATGTAACGTCTGTGTGTGTTGGTAAAATACAGTGCACCCCTTTCTCATTTGAGGCATAATTTCAGGGGTGTGCGTGCCTTATTAGACAGACTGAGGCAGAGCTTGACAGGGGTGGCCCACTGTTTTGTCAAATAGATTGGTAGATTGGCTTCCACACACCCAGCCGGTGTCCTTTGCCTTCAGCCCGTCAGTAAAACCTGCATTGTTGCCCATTAGACCACTGGACCCCGATTCCTTTTTCCAAAATGAATCCCCCACCCTTTCTGCCATTCCCTTGGGTGTCAGTAGAGTGGGATGGCAGATGGGACAGACACAGAGCTGCCCCATGAGACCACCCCTCCCAGCAAAATACACACACATATATACACACATGTAAACACACACACACACACACACACACAAACGCGAGCACATACTCAAATAGGAGCACACACACACTGAGACATGTATGCACGCACATATGCATAAGTACAACACACCACATGTGTGCGTGCACACACAAACACACACACACACACACACACACACACACACACAGACACACACACTCAGCACAGAGGCAGCAACACATAGCTCCCCTGCCCCCAGACACAAACCTCATCTGTCAGCCTGCTGCTTTTGTCCAGACCACAGCAGTATGTTCTGTGAACACAGAGTGACGTCTCTGTCCCTGCCTCTCAATCTGTGCTCTGTGTACCTGTGTGTGTGTGTGTGTGTGTCAGACAGAACTGCACAGTAACAGCTGCATGGGTTGAGATGTGTAACTAGAACGGCGCTTCCATGAGAAATTACATGTTAAATGTCATTATGTAAGTTCCCCTTATGCTCAGGTCCTGTTTCATGATTTTGTGCTGAAAACTTTATCAAACCTAAAATATTTTATAATGTTAAATGTATGAATTCTTCATTATGTAGATTTAAGTTGCTATCAGTATTTTTCTTTCATAGTGATTTTACATACATTATTGAAATTTGAAATTCTGTAGGCCTATGTTTCATGTTTCTATTCGTAATTTAACATATACACTGGCTGTACTCCTGTATGCATGTACAAACATTCACATTAAACAAACCATTAACAGCTTAAAAAAACATTATACACTTTGATGTGGCTGTTGCCTGGTGTTGACTTGTTAAAGGATACATTTTGGAGTGTCCAAACCTGCCTTTTGGCTATTGCTGGGTTGGTGGGTGAGGAGGGCACCCTCGTGTTTACATTGCTTAGCCCTGGGCATTGTATTTACACAGGCTGTGCCTTTAGCTAATTAGCTAGGTTAGATGTAGATGCATTAGTTAAATGTGGACTGTTGTAGAAACAAACTTAAATTAAAGCCAGGCTGTGGCACCCAATTGTTAATTTTAAGTTTTACTTACCTGTCTCCAACAGTTTCACTTTCACTGTATTGCTTGGGTCTGCCTTGTTAGTATATCACTAACAGGATTCTCTTATAAAATATGCAGTATGCAGATTATTCTGTAAGATATATATTTTGTCGATAGAAAATACTTTTTATGTCACGATCTTTCTCCTCCTCTAGGTATAATACTGACAATTAGCCAGATTAGAGGAGTGGGGATGTAATTTGGGCCAAACGTACGTATTGGCTGCTTGTGCGCGCGGCGTTGTGAGGTGAGAAGGCCCCACACTGGTGATTAATTACAGCCAGGCCGCGTGACAGAGGTAGGAGCTCTCCCGGTGCTGTCTGCAGCCGGCATGGAGGGAAACCCAGCCTGGCTAATTGACCCGCTTCTGTAAGGCCATCCATCAACCGTGGCCCGAGTGGCCCCGTAAGAAACACATTATTCAGAGGTAAGTTAGTTAACCAACTAACGTTAGCGCTCCTCCATTCATTTATGGTATTAGCTGTCTGTCTCTGCAAGCCAGGCCGTCGTCAGATGTGCGGTTCAGCAAATGGAATAAGTAAGCAGCACATCCAAAACCAAGCTTGTGGAAAGTTTTATTTTGTGTTTCATTGTCGTTTTTATGGATTTTTGTCATAAATGGTACCCCTTTTGGCCTTGAAGCTCTGCAGCCAGGGCAGCTAGGCCTTGAGCAAACTGCACACACGCCCCCGAGTCATCTCTCATGTCCTTCAGCTATAATTGTTTAAAGAGTGAAAATTATATGCCCCACACTTTTTAAACAACTGACAAAAGCCTGGATTTATGCCAGTTCAGTATATATATATTTTTAATAAAGACAATTATTTAAGCCTTAAAAGACGGTAGAAGATGTTCAACTGCTTAGAAAGAAAAATAACAAGGTTTTATGACTCAGCAGTTTTTTAACTCACTTTGTGTACAATAGTGTGGACAGCAGTTCATTTCCCCCTCAAACTGGGTAAATATGTTGTCTTTCAGTGGACATCCACTTGTACCTTGTCATGAGAGGTAGGTGATGTGCTATTTGTCTTTTAGTCAAAGCTCCATCTAAAACACAACATACAAAATCTTTCTCACCAGTCAGTGAAACCATTAAAGAACATCAGCCTGTGTGGTAGCAAAACTGTCAGTCTTATCTGTTTTGGATTTTTTTATTCTCTCATTTGCAGACCTGTAGACTATAAATAGTAGAGACGGGTACAGTGGTGTCCGGATCAGCCGTCAGAGCAGTGTTTGGGTGGCGTAGTTATGGTTAAGTGAAAGATGGAGAGGCCTGTGGTCTCTGCTTTTCACACCTGGTCAGGGCCCACATGTGCTTTCACTTGACTTCCCCATGAAACATCCCTCCAGATATCTCACAAGAGAGGAGGAGAAGACATATGGAGGCACATGTTAGAGTCAGCAAGCAGTGAGGACGGTTTGGGGAAAGCAAGGAGAAATTAATTCACCTCCCCAGATGGTGACTTGTCATACTGGAGTCTCTCCCCAAATATCCGACCTCCTCCCTCCTTGCTAGTGTTGCAGAGGCAGAAAGTAATTGCAGCTGGGTCACATCTAGTTGTCACAGTTGACCCTTTGCCAATGAAGTTATAGCTCTGTGTTTGTGTGTGAGCGTAAGTGTAGAGGGGTTTTAGCATTTTATTGCTGCTCTAAGCAGATGTGAGTTGTCTTCAAGCCAAAATATATCTTTAGACTTATTTTGACTACTTTTTTTGTGATTTTCAAACGTCAAATGCTGCATCAGCGCGATCATATTCATTCATGCAAACTGTGGCCTATTTTGTGTATGAGGCGCCACCTACCTGTGAAAGAGCACCACAAATTTTTCCATTCTTATAAAGCCCTATGTTCTTCACTAGAATTATAAGAAGCAGCAAACATACAGCATCCCTTAACTTACAGTTTCTTTCCATGATCTGTTCGCAAGCAGCTTCCTTTGTGTTCAAAAGAGCAGTGTTGTAGTCGTGGCATGCCAGCGGTAGTGACACTGTGACAACAACCACAAACAACTGTTTTATACGTCTCACTGTCGTCTGCATGCCAGCATGCATAAATATGCAGGAGGATATCTAATCAAATAAATCCATTCATTAGGAAAGCTGCTGGTATGACTGCTTTTGCATTAATTACATAGTCATTACCATATCAATTAGAGAAATCAGAGATCATGTAATTAAGTTTTAACCAAAGGCACCTGCTGCCTCTGAGCTGTGTTGTGGTTTGCGTGTGTGTGCTTCAGTCCTAATCTAATCTCTGGCCTTTGACAGGACTCCCCCTCATCAATCCTGAGCTGTCGGAATTCAGCTTCTTTCTTTCTCGTTTTTTTGTGTTGTTTTTTGTTTATAGGGGCGGGTGGTGGCGGTGTTTGGAGGGGGCGTGATGCGAAATGTTGTCATGGCGATCAAATTGATTGGCAGGGACGCCTGATTACAAAAGAAGAATAGGAGACAGGTGGAAGGAGGCGTGCTGTACATCTAAAGGAACAGATTGGCACAAAGTGAGGACTTGCTGGCTGTCACAAGGGTGGTCACTAGCTGTTTTGGCTCTGGTTAGGCTATACCCTGTAAAAGATAACCAGTAATTACTTTAACGATCGACAGAGGCTATTCTAGTATTCTCAGGTTTCAGGGTTTGAAACAGTATTGCCATTTAATGTTACTAAAGTGAATCAGATATTTCAGAAAGTGACAGATTAATACCATCACGTTTCCTCTGTGGTCCAAGCCAGCAGACCACAGAGGGACAATGTGCGCTGGGAGAGTTTTGTTATGTTGGTTTCGCCACCTGTGAGGAAAAGATGAATGGAGCGGAGATGAGGGTGGAATAATTCTTTTAATGAAAGGGGCCAGAGGAAGCCGTGTGTAAGGAATCATGGGAAGATAAATACACAGAGGAAAAGAGACATGGCAGGACAGGAGATGAGGAATGAGAGGAGGGAGCTGCGAGGGGAACGGAATGGGACTCAGGGGGACGGACACCAGCCTCCGGCCTCCTCCTCTGCACTTCCTGTTCCATTTCCTTTCCTCTCTTAATCCTCCCTCTTTGCCCCTTTTCACTCTTGTCAGTCTTACATTTTTTCTTCTTCGAGGTCATACCTGTATTTACATGCACACACCAGTGTTGCGGCCCGGTCAGATGTTTCATTATGATCAAACAGTATATGATCACGATGTTGCATGTTTTAGCCCATAAACTATTAAATCTTAAATATCACTCAACATTACTGCTGACCATTTCCTGAAGCATTAAGTTTGCTTTTATTTCCTAACTTCCTGGGAGTCATTCCTTTATAAAAGAGACTGAAACTGAAAAGTTTAGTCGCATTTTATTTATTTATTGTCAGAGTTATGTTGTGTGTAAATGTAATGTAAATTACATTTTTAGTAAATAGATTAAAACATCCACCAGTATGGCCCATTCAAGAGAGCAGAAGCTGTCCTATTGTTTGAATTTTGAAAGGTCCACTAAATGTATTAGCTTGACACTGATTTAGCATACATACACGCCCTTCAGTACACATAAAACCTGAAATCCAGTTCTCTGATCACACAACCTTCGAGTTCACATCTTCTCTCCCTGTGTGTGCCAGCTAAGCATTGAGGTAGTAAATCTTGTCACACTCATCTTAACATTCCTCAGTTTTCGTCCCATACCAGCTGTGCTTCAATCTGAAAGGTTAAATGCTGTGAAAACAGTATTTCTCTACGTTATTGACTTTAAAGCATAACATACAGTAGGCAGAAGACCAGTGACAAGAAAAAGACAAAAGACAAAGATTGGAGGTGAAAGTTGTGTTGTAACATATGCTTTAATTCCATTAATGGCATTTGTAGTATCAGTTGACTCTCAGTCCGAGAGGTTCAGACAGCATCACTCAGCACCTCCCTTGTCATGTGCACTGTGACACCACTAGATGGCAGAATTGAACTGGATATATGGCCTGTTCCTCAGCCATTGCAGCTTCATGTTTTTGAGTACCACACTTAACTTCTTCTTCATCTTTTACCTTTTGAATGTTTCACTGGTCAGGCACTATGTGAAAAAGCGCAGCAGTTATTTTAGTATCTTGGGCATTACACACTGAGTCACTTTTTTTTGAACTGCTCTTTTCATCACTGACTGTAGTTTGTTGATCATCATGAGAGATTTAAAAAATGCCACTGTTCCTCCATCTATACACATTTGGAAAGCCAAGCTTTTCCTGTGTTTTCAGTGAGAGGTTGCCAGCATTGCTAAACCTGCAGTTGTTGTACTTAACAATTCACAAATGACAGCTTCTGTTAGAGACCCCCCTAAATGGTTTACAGAGATGAGAGATTTCAATCTGAGCTATTTTTGTCACAGATCAAAAAAAATGGTGCAGACTCATCACCTCTGTCCTTTACAGTAAAAGGATAGTGGCAGTAATGTAATTGCTACAATCAGTAGACACGCCTCCTTTAAACAGCCAAACAGAACAAAGTATTGCTTTGCCTACACACTGCTGTGCTGCGCTTCGACAGATCTACATAACAGCAGTGATTGTAAAGCTGCCTAAGGCCATTGCCATTCCCAGTGGATGTGACGTTGCTGACGTTGCGGCTATGAGACCACTGAACTGCTGTTCACACCGCCGAGCTGGTGATGGTGCAGCGTCAGTAACAGTCATGGCATATTTACACAGAGCTCTGGTCTACATACTTGTAGAATACAGAGCCAAATCAGATGAGCCCTTTGGATGCGATGGCAGGATGCCTGAGCCGCAGCACAGTGTGGACATGAAGCCTGCCCTTGGTTTGTTACCTGCCATATGGCTTTCCCAATCAGTGCTCTCTCTGCTGGTGCAGTGCCAGCAGTGGGGGGAGAGAGACAGAGAGAGAGAGAGCGCGCTCTTCCTAAAGGAGCATCTCAGGCCTGTTCTATCCTCCCTTCATGCTCCACTAGCCAAGTGTCAGGAGGGGAAGGATGACAGCAAAATGTCCACCAGACATTACATTTACTCAAGGTCTGCAAAATAACAAGTTGACCTGCAACAAATATTAGTTTAGTGAACTTTATTAAGTCTGTTTCAGAGATGTGTTGATTTGACTTGATGTTCATTTCTGAGTCCGTAGTTTGTGGTGGTGTTCTTTTGGACTGCGTTAAGTCCTTACCTCCTGTAAGATGTAGACATGCTTATCAAGACAGACTTGGTTTGACTGTTTAAACAGAAATACCTACTTTTTGGTACCTATACAGTACATTGCATTCCTTTTGTTTTTAGTTTTTGATTACTTGTTTAATCAATAAAATGTCTAAAAATAGTAAAACAAAAATGCCCATCTTGAGCCCAAGAAGGTCAGTTTTTATGTGATCAACAGTCTAAACCCCAATAATGTCGATTCTGTGTAATTTCAGAACTAATTAATAAAAATTTTCAGCTCACATAGTTACATGCACATTGAAGTAGTTTCTTCCTGGTCACATCTAAACGGTGTGTTCTCTTATCAGTCCTGTCGTGTTGCTCTGAGTTGGCTATGTGCTGCAGTGCAGTGTTGAGCTGTGCTGTGCGTGTACACTCGCAGTACTGCAAGAGGTGCCTTCGGGGGGCACTGTGATCTATGTGTAATCAGTATTATGGATTAGTCCTGATCCTTCCACACTTGTTGTCTTTGTCCTGTTAGTCCTGTAAAGATTTTTACTGACGCTGGTTGTTGTAACTGGTAAATTGTACTATTATGTTGTTTGATTAACGGCTCCTAAATGAACACATTTCAACAGCAGATTATTAGCGAGACCCATCATGTTTGAAAATAGACCCGTGTTGCTCATGTTCCTGTCCCTCTTTGTCACAGTACCCCATATTGATCAATAGAGGGTGCTGTCTGACCTCTATTCTTCCCTGCGTGCTGTTTCTTGCCTTTCCAATTGATCTTCTGTGACGACCAACCATAATCTGTTTCACGTGGTTAAAAGGGCAATAATATGATCCTATGAGCCACTTAAAATCACAAAATGATCCACAGTGTTCATCCATACTGTAGTAGCACAAATACAGCAAAGATCTTTGTTCATCCCATCATCTCATTTTGGCTTATAGTGACTAACACTGAACACTAAAATAACTCGGCTATAAGCCACAGTTGATGGTGCAGAGGTTGGCACAGGGATGCAGAATACTGTATCTCACTGTAGGCCGTGGATTTCTGCCAGCAAACACACTAGAGACTCTCTGAAATATTGAGGTGGATTCAACATGAGCAGCACAGTGCAGAGCAGCACCACAGTTGGCTGTATCTGTGTATGAGCTACTGCTGTTGATGATATGTCAGTATGACTGATGCAAAGCAGTAAGTTGCATTATTAGCTTTTCTGTCATTATGAGTAATGCTAAGTGTTTGAGAAGTATTCTCCAGACCTGTGCACCCATGTGATCTGTCCCTGATGAGGAGGATGACTAAATTAGAGCAGGAAATGAGAAGATTGTCCCAAGAGTTTCACCTGTAGCGTGGGTGTAAATTTACTTTCAAGAATGACTGGCTAGCCCAAGGACTTTGTATTTCTCACTTGTTAACACACACACTTGACCCTGCAGAATGTGGTATTTCAAGACATTGAAACCTGTCACCTGTTTTCTAGCAAACCATGAATCTGAACTGAATCTCAATCTCGCAGCAAATGTGCCAGTTTCACATGCTGTAATATTCAGGGTGTTGAGTGCATCTGAGCTGGCAGAACTGTTGTTTCTTCACTAGTAGTTGATTGTGGGGCTGCAACTAACGATTATTTTCACTGTCAATTAATCTGTCGAAATGTCAGAAAATGGTGAAGAAACACAAGAATCATTGTTTGCCAAAGCCCAAGATGACGTCCTCAAATGTCTTGTTTTGTCCACAACACAAAGAAATTCAGTTTATTGTCATAGAGGAGTAAAGAAACCAGTTTATATATAAATATTTACATTTAAGAAACTGAAATCAGATTAATTGTTTATCTCAATAATTGGCAAATCATTTAATAGTTGACAACTAATTGACTATTTGATTAATCATTGCAGATCTAGTTGATTGGACTCTTCAGAGTTAATTGAACATCTGGTATTTTCACGGTCCACCTTAGATTGTAGCAGATGCAACACAGGTTTGGCTTTGATTATGTATCTTAACACCTGTAATTTTTCATTTTCATTGGTGCCTACCTGATATTATCAAATGGTAAATGTTCAAAACTGGCACTGCGTGGTCAGTACTTAAGTAAATGTTAGCTAACATTAGCTGACTAAAGAGTCGTTATTCACTTTATACTCTGATTAGAATTATAAGATCATATTTCCCAGAGATAGAGGTTTATGCAACTCTTGGTTGGGAGTTAACTTATAAACTTATTAACTTATACTAATAGTTAACCTCTTAAAATAAATTGGTTAAATTATAAGCATCAACTGTTATTATGTAAAAACAAGTAGAAGGTATGTGTGGCTGAAAATGTGTAGCAGGTAAGTTAAGCTGATGCTAGCTGGCAGGGAACTCTGGTCGGGGGTTTACTTGTGGTGGGACTTGGGTTATTTTACTTTGGTCAACTATCTAATAGAGTAGGTCAACCAGCAGAGATACGTTCGAACTACCACAGCAGGTTAAATTTTAAACTGTAATACAGCTGACTTACGACATCCACTAATCAGGAGGTTGGCGGTGCGATCCCCCGGTTCCTCCAGTCTGCATGTAGAAGTGTCCTTGGGCAAGATACTGAACCCGTAATTGCTCCTGATGGCTGTTCCATAAGTGTGTGTAAATGTATGTATTTTCTGATGCGCAGTTGGCACCTTGAAAGGAAGCGACTAGGCTTGGGTGGTATTTATATTGTCATACCTTCCTGACATTTCACCGTGGTACAGTATATGACGGTATTTGTGTAAAATAAATATGTAAAAGATGAGATGCAGGAGATAAAGGTCACCATAGCATGTATGACATTGTCTAGCCTACAGTACTCTGTGTCAAATGTGCAATTAGCCTACTTAGACAAATCTTGCTGGGCTTAAATACTTATGGCCCATTGAGTAATAAAAGATAACTTCATATCAGTGGGCTGAATAGAGATGATGTGCACACAGCTTCGTCCGTGTTGGCTGGATCACCTTTATCTTCAGGACTAAACCCAAAATACTTCCAAACAGGGGCAGAGGCATTTTTCTTGTTTGCTAATTCTGTAACATTATCCCACCACTTGCAATTGCTGATGATTTGCTCCTTTTTGTGTGTGTAGTTAGTGTGTGGCTGAGCGAGAACGGCAGGTGAATGCAGCGGAAAAGATGAGCAGTGAAGTTGGGCAGTAAATGTACAGTGCAGGTTACAGTTAGTCAACGAATAAAGGCTGCAGCTAAAGCTCCCGTGTGAGTTATTTACCAGCTGCAGGAAAAGTGAAGGAAGTGATGGTGTTGTTGATTGCGATGTCAGGCAGTTTCATTTGAGGTTGCCCGCCTACATTGAGGACGTATACTACAATACGTCACCTCAATACAGAATTTTCATATCAGTTTAATAGAAAGAGGAGTGCCTTTATTTTTGACTGTATTGAAAGTCCATTGGGATTTCTGAATACCCTGGTATACCATAATACTGTGATACCACCCAAGCCTAGTAGCCACTGCCATCAGTGAGATTGTGTGTGTGTGTGAATGGGTGAATGTGACTTTTAGTGTAAAGAGCTTTGAGTGGTCAGAAGACTGGAAATGCACTATACAAGTACAGTCCATTTACAGTAGCAGTGGCTGACATTAGCTAACAACCAGCACTGCTGCCCGACAGAAAAAAAAACTTAAGTCTGGTTTTAATTTGTGGCAGGATGTAGCCTGACTAATTAACACATTATTTGTGGTTGCGGGGCTGGAGCCAATCCCAGCTGACATCAGGCGAAAGGCGGGGTACACCCTGGACAGGTCGCCAGTCCATCGCAGGGCCACACATAGACAAAACACTAGTCTAACACATTATATCTTGTTTGGTTAATTCGTACACAAACACACATGTAAAGATTGACCTGAAAGTATGATTTTTATTTCACCAGCCATCCTGCTGCTGCTTCTCCTTCCCATGCCACCTGCAGCTGGATGCAGAAGGTTCAAAATAAGCCCCACATCTGTGGACAAACTGCATTTTCACAAGGTACATTTTTAAACTGTTCTTCAAAGAAGGTTGAAGTCAAGGGCAACTGGACTTGGTTGAAGATACTAGAAGACGTTTTGTCCCCCGCTTCTGTTATTGGCGTCAATATCGTCTCCGCTATTTAGGTTAAATAGTTCTCTACTAGTCTTTTCAGAAGTGAAGAAGTCTCTTGGATGAGGGACGAAACGTCTTCTATTATCTTCAACCAAGTCCAGTTGCCCTTGACTTTAACCTTCTTTGGATAACTATGATCTGGATGACTGAGAACCTTCACAGACAAACTGTTCTGCAGCTTTTTATTGTCTTGGCTGTTGGGACTCAAAGTGAAACGGTCTCCACATCCTGGGGAGAACAAGGACTGACAAAAACGTTTATGCTCTACAATGGCCAGTTTAACTAATTTGAGTTTAACATAGCTTATCACAGGGAGACATCATCATTAAACACATTGATTATGGACCAAGAAAACCATTTAGTCTGAGTGCATACTGGTGAGATGCTGGCAAGGTAGCTAAATGTCAACAAACATATAGGCATTTTCGCAACTAACTGGATAAAGCTGAATGAGACAGTATAAGAAAGGTCATCTGCAGATACATTGACAGCTGAGATCCTTTTTGTAGGCTGTTATCTGCTTTATTGTTAATAAGCTTCTGATTTATGATATCAGTGAACATGGTTATGCCTACAGAGTAAGTATTAGATGGAGAAGAGGAGGGTGTTATCAAAGTTGACATTGCAGATTTACAAAGTGCATATGGTTCGAATGGTGGCCTATACATTGTGCAGTGGTTACCTAATATAAATGTGCCCAGTGCCTGTTTTTAGGGGAACTGAAAGGAAATTGTGTGAGGCATTGAGCCCCTACAGTTCTTAGAACATTAAAAGTTATTTAGCTGACATCAGAAGTCTTCATAATTATTTATTACCGTCAGTTTTAACAGGTTTACAGGAAGAAAATCAGACATGTAAAGTAATTGTTAAGAGTGTAATTTAACTCTTGGTGGAACAAATTCAGTGCACGTTTACGCTTAGGGTGTCTGGTGTTGTGATGACAGGATGACACTGTGGGTGTTGATATCACTTTTGACAGTGTTCATTTAAAAGTTACTACTGTGGAAGTATTTTGCTGTATAAACTTGGA
Source organism: Micropterus salmoides (assembly GCF_014851395.1). Classification (NCBI taxonomy): domain Eukaryota; kingdom Metazoa; phylum Chordata; class Actinopteri; order Centrarchiformes; family Centrarchidae; genus Micropterus; species Micropterus salmoides. Next base: position 24,579,641 of record NW_024044459.1, read on the forward strand.
ACAGTTACATGATTGTTTCTGTCCAGAGAGTCTGGATTTGATAGCTAGGTTACATACAGTATGCTTCCATGAATAGGCTGTCTGTCCTGTCCCTTTTCACTGTAGTGAGTTTGCATGTGGGTGTGTGATGGTATGTGTGTGTGTGGCTCTGTCGGGTCCCGTCCACTGTTTTTAAAGGAGCACTGGAGCGGCTAATGCGCTGGCGGGTGCTGGCTGTCACACTGAAGAGAGCTTGGGCAGTAGCTGTGTGTTTCTTTCTCCCCCCAGGTCCACACAACCTGTCCCTTTGTGTCCCAGGCAAGACCACCCCAGGGACAGTCTATATACACTGGGTGCACTCTGAAACACAAAATAGGCTTATATGTGGTCTTTAAGGTCCATTCCAGTGGTTTTGCATGTTTAAGCCCACTATATTCTAACGAAATGTGTTTGAAATTTATTTCTTTATTTATTAGTACAAGACAATAATCTCACCACAGTGCTGTTTATGAAATATGACATTGCCACTATTTAAGATCCATGCTCATAAATCGCTTTTGTGAAACAGATGTCTGGAGCTTTTGATCATATCGCATGACCTTCATTATGGAGATGCAGATGAAATTTGCTTAGCTCATGAAATTATAAATGTTCAAATTATACTAAAATTTTTATTTTTCTCGGCGCATTTGAAGGAGGTTCAAAGTTCAGTCTTGACTTTGCAAACAGCAGTTTTATGCCAACGTGGATGAAAAGTCCTTAAGGGGCTCAGAAAAAATTGAATTTTTAACATATAAACTTCCATTACAACCTGGCAAACTCATTCTGCTGATAAAGATCATGTGATATCATCAAAGGCTTCAGAGGCCCATTTCACCAAAAGGATTTCTCAGCACTGTTTAATTGCAGATCTCTAATGTTGGCACAAATTGCTAAATTCATGACTCATACAGGATTCTAGCAAGTGTTTGCATCTATGGCATTTGTTTTGATTAGTAAAACGTGTCAAAATCAGCAGGAGATGTATTGATCTTGTGTTGCAAATCAGTTTGCAAACAGGTGAAACAGGCCCCACAACAGCTACTAGATTTTTACCTTCTGATCAGTATTTCTTTTCTTGTGTTGGATCACATCTGATGTGTTTGTCCTGTTTAATTACAGTATACCAAGTTCAGTACACTGTTTGGATTGGTTACTTGATCTTCTGGCTAGATGTGATTGGTTGCTGTAGCTATTGTAATTATTGAAAATAGCAAGATGTGTAAATGTATTGGCTAGGTTTACTTTATATTGTTGCCATCCTTAAGTGAAGTATAATTTTTTAGATTGATTTTCTAGCCATTGGTTTCCATGAAATTTCAGTATGGAGCGGTGATGTCATTGATACACAAAAATGCAGTTGCAACCAGAAAGTACTTTGAGTCCTTGTTGGTGCATCCAAGGAAACTCATGTCAGGCTTGATGGGAGACTCAGAGACTCAGAAATCACTGCATTAAACAGGTACTGATCAGGTGTTTGAACCAGGGTGCTGAAGCATCTCTCTGACTATTAACCTACCCTGCAACCTTCAGAGAGACTTTATCTTTATCAGTATGTGATGGGTGTGGGACCACATGTTTATTTTTATATTATCCAGCAGTGGTCCCACAGTTATAATAGCTGCGTTAAAGTTCACTGTAAAACTGCCCCTCCATTAGCTCAGCAAGAGTGTAGCTTAACAAGACCAATCTAGTTGGCTAAGCAAAAACTTCCTTATTACCTGTCTGTCCTGCTGGTAATTCATTTAGGCACATTTCCCAGGAGTTCGATATAGTGATGGATCTCTTGCCACAGAGCTGTCAGCCGTCAGTATTTGTCTTTGTTTGTGTCATAGCTAGGCCACATGAGTGAGTGATTTGTGTAGTGGCATTGCAGACATAAGGCAATATCACCAGTCGGTCCTATTCATTAGTATGCTGCAGTATAGATGGAGCTGCTATCAGATGAGGGGAAGCCTTGGCAGGAGAGCAGATGAAAAACAGAGGGAGAAAGACAGAGATATGGACAGGAAACAGCAACATAATGAGTGAAATGTATGAGGAATAGCTCAAAAAGATGGTGACAGTCTTTATTTTGTTAACTTAATTTTGGCATTAAATAAAACAGCCAAGAAAAAGCCTAATTTCATTATCACAACAGTGCTCTTCATTAGGCCCAATATCATGAGTCATTCAACTGATAACTGTCAGAAAAGACCAGATAATTACTGTAAGAATAGGAAAAGAACTTATACATTAAGACAATAGGACAGGCAGTGGTAATATCCTGCAATTTCCAATTCGATCTTCTAAAAAAAAAACAATGAAGAGAAAAAATACAGAACAGAATGTTGCAGTAAAATGTGTGTGTGTGTGTGTACAGTGAAGCACGTGTGTTGGCATGGACACTGTGTGCGTGTGCGTCTACAGTATCATTGTGAACTATACGTGTGATGTATAGTGAGCCGAGCAAAGAGAGATGTTAAAGGATATTTTTTGCCTGCGTCAGCAGCATTGCAGGGAGGAGAAGGGGGAGAGAGAAAGAGAGAGGCAGAGCAATACCAGTAAACAGGTGCTGGCTCCATCAGCCCCTCTCTCTCCTATGCACCTCACTGCGCACATATCCACACATAGATTGTACATGACCACAGGACAGAGAAGCCATTTATACTTTAATACATATGTTTATACAACCTTTTGTCTTTTGTTCTATACAAAACTATAAGAGAAGATCAGGCATAGAGGAGTAGAAAGGAAGGCAGGAACCCAGACAAAGAAGTCAATGAAGCAAAGCCTTTGATGATGTTACTGTATCACACTTTACGATAAACAGTAAGGAAGTAATAAGGAATAGCCTTTTTTTTCCATGCTCAAAGCCTCATTCAACATACACAAGCACACTGCACCAACATCCTTGCACAGGGACCAATCCTGCTGCAGCGTCTAAACAGTGTAGAGGGAAAAGGGGTAGGGTGGGGGGTGAGTAAAGGAGTAAGAGGCAGTTTTTTCCCCTTCATGCATGTTTTAGATTTTTTTTATTTTCTCTGGTATCCTGGTTTGTGTGTGTGCGTGTGTGAGGGATTGCGTGATTGGCTGTGGTGATGACGGGTTCCCTGTGCAGCCTAGCGATCCTCCACAGATGGACTCACAGCAAGATTATGAGATACCAAGAAATTAAATACAGGAAAAAGAAACAAGATCAATGTAATGTGAGGAGGGAGAGCTGACTTTGATTTAAAGCTGCTCAGGCTATTCCTCAACTGACTGTCAGTTCATCCCTAGTTAATCTTTGTTGGTTGGTGGAGGGTGTGTGTGGGGGGGGGGGGGGGGGGGGGGGTCGAAGCAGTTTCACAGAATGTCAAAGCAGTGAAGGGAAGACGGATGTAGAGAATGAAAACAAGTGAATAAGAAGGAAAACCTTTTTGTCCACTGTTATTTATCTTTTTTCTTTTGCACAGAGAAAGAGGGAGACCAGAGAGGAAGGGAGCAGACACACTAAATGAGGGAAGTGTACGTGAGCGATTGAGAGAGGGAGCATGTGCGAGCATTGAAGAGAGAGAGAGAGAGAGGGAAAGAGAGCTGCGCTGCAGTAGCATCCCACAGCAGACGGCTAAGGACTGCCGGTGTGTGTGTGACTGCACTGCTGAAGAGGAGGAGGAGGAGGAGGCAGAGGGTGAGTACGCTCGCAGACTCTGCAGGGCCATAGAGGAACACACAGCAGCAGCGGCAGCGCTACTGTTGGCCGGCTCCAGGTAGAAGTACCAGCGCTGTCGCCCAGCAGACCACCGCCGTAGGAACTGGACACGCCAACGCCGCCCAGACCCCCACTACCAACGCCATGGCACAAGCGGCCAAACATCTCCGCAAGAACAAGGATTTAGAAGCCCAGTTAGAGCAGGAGCGCAAAGAGAAGGAGGAGGAGAGGAACAAAAAGAGGAGTCGCTCACGGGATAAAAAGCGCAAGGTACTGGGACTATTCACAGGTGGGGTAGTCAGGGGTGGAGTGATGGGGGAATAGTAGGGAGGGAGGGGTGGCTGGAGAGGGGGGCAGGAAGGTTGAGACGCCCCCCCCCCCCACCTTCTTTCTCTGTCATGCTAAGCTGTGGTCAGGGGTGCCAGGGCACACATGGAAACTCAGTAATGAGTGTGTTTCTACTGTGTGTACACACAGTCTCCCTGGCACACGTATGTCCTGCGCATACAGACACGGGAAACACACTGCATGCTTTCTTACTCCTTTCGACTGCTTTATACCTGCTTTACTGACTGTCCTGGCTAAGCCGTCTGATAAGGCAGTGTAGTACTCTACCTCTCACTGTGTCTCTGTCCCTCTTCACGTCTCTGTCTCGTCCCTTTTCTCTGTCTGTGCCCTCTCTTTCTTTGTTTTCACACTGCAGTATGGTGTCAATGAGTGAAATTTCACTACAGCACTAATCATCCACGAGGGCAGAGAGCTTGTCAGACCATTCTGTTCTGCTCTCAGCAATCCTCTATGTGGCATTGTAATGACCGCAGAGCGAAACCTGCAGGCTTCTGTCTGACTGAGAAGTCCCTGGCAGAGCTGGCAGGGCTCGTTGTAAACAATAAATCTCTGCCTTGCCAGTTGCCGACTGCAGGGACGTATCATCAAGCTGCAGAGTCTACTTTATTCCTCTGGCCTCTCGTCAGATTTCACTCAAACTCATTAATGAAAATGAGTCATCCGCAGATGTGTGTATTGGTAGCAAATTCATCAGCAACCGAATATGAGTCCAGCTGCCCTGTGAGCCTGAACCGTGCCAGGCTGGCTGTAAACCAATCTGATGCTGATGCGGTAGAGACAGTGTTATGGACAGGAACACAGTACAGCTTCCACTTTCCCGGAGATGGGAGGCAGGGCTGAGAGGCTCATACAGGGATTAAATTTTTCTTTTTGTTGTGGTTGTACAAAGTACTGTGGCAGGGGGTTAGAAGGTGTATTTGAGCAAAATCAAGGGAAGAAAAGAGAGAGAGCAAGAGAGAATAAAGGGAAAGGTGGCATGACTCAGATACACCTGGGGTAGATCTGTCTCTCTCTCAGTAAGGGTTTGCTCCTCTGCTTTTTTGAGATTCAGACCCAGCCCTTTCATCTCACACACACACACACGCCACCACCACTCTCTGTGCTGACTGACGTGACGGTTTCTCTACATTCTTCACCTCTAACCTCTTGTCAACCTTTTGCTTTTGCTAAAAGTACCAGAACTGTGAAAGCCTGTGCAGAGATGCGTGTGTGTGTGTGTGTGTGTGTGTATATTGTGCATATTGTGCATATGAGAAATTGCAGAAGGGAAAGCCTTCAGCTCTAACAGTATGGATGAGGCAGGGATGAGATTTCTGGTGAGGGTACTAATGCAGCCCAACTTTGACTGAAAGTGTATGGTTTCAGAGGATCCCATATCACTTACGTAACCATGCAGCTTAAGTCTTTCAAATAAGCTTCCCGACTCCCCTCCAGCTCCCCCTCCCAACCTCTCTTCCTTTTTTAACACCGGCTTACAGCCATTCCTGGTTTCTGGAGCAGATGTTAATACTGGGGGAATTCTCTCTTTATCTCTCTCTTTCTCTCCAGTGCCCTCTTTGTTTCCTCTCCGGTGCCTGCAACTACGTAGTCAAATTCTACAGTAATTCATAAGTTGACTGATTGTGTTTCCCTATATTGCATGGTGGTTAACAAAACCACCGTTGCACTTGGCTGTTTTTCTTTGTTTGCCACTCGACACCTGTTTTTCGGTAGTTGTTCCATCAGCTGTCTTGTGTATCGACCTGCACCTCGGGATTGTCCCTATCCTCGTGGAGCGGGCAAGGTCAACACAAGTCTGTGACAGAGCCACATTTATCATTTAATCACCCTATACATTTTGCTCCCACACATACTTTTTTGTTTTTAATTTTGTTACCAGAAAACCAGGCTTCTGTTATGTACGTTTTAATTTTCTCCTTCACTGGAGGCCTTTCAGTTATTTATCTTGCAAAATTGATATATTTTGAGTTCCTGTATGAAGAATCACCGAGAGTGTCTTTTATTGATCCTTTCATGTCTTTACATTAAATTGTTTTAACTTATAGTGGCTGATTTATTGTTGCTCGTGTTTTTAGTCACAATAGCAGGAGCGCAGAGCTCTGAAGGGATGACAGTGTCACTCTGTAAGGCATCACCTGGTTCAGTCTTCTTTGGTCCAGTTGGTGTTATGGGCTGTAGGGGCTGCTAGCTGGGCTTATAGCCTGGTTTATTTTCGAGTAATGCATTTTAATTTTGCATCTTTTGAAGACGTTATTGGATTTGCTCACCCTTTTATTTATCCTCTTTATGGTTTTAGTCCCTTTAAATCTACTGTTTGTGGCTAATGTATGTTGGTGTACATGATTATTTCTGTCCCTGTTGGGACACAAATCTGTGTCCGCTGATGAATGTCCAGAGTCATAAAGCTAACAATTCGTCATCAAAGGGTGAAGGTGCCATTTTAATTGGCTTATGGTGTAGTTGTATTATACAGCACAGGTCAGTTGCTGAGCAGTGGATAATGTTGTCCTCATATTACTTTTATTGATGAGTTTGCCCCTCTTGAAAAATGAGCATTGTCAGGATGTGAACAAAGCGCTATTGTCCTAGTCAGGACCCATTTTCACCTCATTCTGAATGTGCGTTTGTGTACACATCTAAAGCCGTTTCAGTGTGAAGTGGTTTACCTGGCAGGAATGGCCCTGAAGTATGAAGCAGTGCTTTGCTGTGTTTGTGTTGGTTGTCTCATATCAGCATTACAGATTAAAATGGGGGGGGGGGAACGTATCTTGTGCAATTTTTTATTTAAGACTGTTTACTTTTTAAAGATATAGGATTATTTCAAGGTCATGGGAAATGTACACCTTTATTTATAAACAGGCTGTTTGAAGATTGAAAATAGGTTAACACTTCAGAGCAACACATTTTTTTATTTATTCTGTCTTGTTAGTTTTTTGGCTTTTTTAGTTATTAACATTAACTTAATTTTGGTTGTATTGGTATTTTTGTATAATTGTAATTACTTTTATCTTTACTATAAATACAAATGCAGAAAGACAATTGTAAACACCAAGCAGTACTACTACAATATAATCCAAGTGTTTCTCTTCATGACATTAATGCAAGTTCAGATTTAACATCCAATTGCAAATTCTTAACAGAACAAACTCAGTTTGTCTCGTGAGCTGCTGGTAAAAGCCATACATTTATTTCACTTGGATTCTTTATGACCATGTAGAGATCTGCTTCCTCTTGTTACCAATTATTTTAGTGCAACAGTATGTGATCAGTATGGGATGAGCCCCCAGGGTGTTTAATAAATCCAATAGTCCCATTCAGGATGTAAGTTCAGAGCATTATTTTTATGTGCAAAAATATGGATTTCTTTCTGGTTGGTTCCTTTTGCTCACTTGGTTGGAGCATGAGTTTTGTGTTTTGTTAGTATTTATCTGGGAACAATTTTGTGACATGGGAATGCATATTTGAATTTCTTTTAATTTAATTTCTTTTAATTTTAATTTATTGCTGTAATTAGGGCTGCAACTAAAGAATATTTTCATTATCAATCAACCTAAATTTATTAAAGTTAATTTAGTTTACTATCATAGAAGAACTCCGAAAGTCCAGTGACTGCGGCTGCGCCACGGTTTTGTTTCGTCCTCTGCCCGGCTTCGAAGTCCACTGGAAGCTTCACGTTATTGACTTTTTAATTTGTAATTTTTGTGCTTCTACTACCTTATTCACGGCTCTCTGTGACCCCAATTTGTTACGTTGTCTGAACAGCTGCATATCCCACAGGGAGCATTTCAGAATCAGAGCATTTTGCTATTTGTTTCAGCTCAGCTATTGTGATTTTGGACAAATCATCCAAATATGTCCAAGGGTAGCAGCACAATTTGCAATCTAAATCATCTTCTGAATGTAAATCTGCAACGTGCTGGGACACAAGCTGCTTCTTCCAAAAAGTTAAGTTAAAAATAAAGTTGTTACTCTCAAGTGTCTACTTATTATAACAAGTATTGCAACTAATCTTTTATAATTATTTTCATTTTTTGATTGTTTGGTCTATAAAACATCCCAAAAATTGTGAAAAGGCCCATCACAAGGTGGTTGTTAAATCCGTCCAAAACTCCAAAGGTAATCACTAGTGTGCACATATGGCTTCTCTCTAGTCAAGCTTGTCTGTTACTTGCAAGGCAGTGAAGTGTAGAGAAAGAGTCATGGCAGCTGAGGACTGACCCATTAGCGGTGCTGGTACTCAGACTCATCAATACAATAAGTCTGGTCAGGATGCACTATGCCTCCTTTGTTGCTGTATATTGTCTGGCACTCAGAGGTGTTGGCTTGTAAATCTCAACCCATCAGGCACCTTAACGGTAAAATCAGCCGCATATAATCATGTTCCTAAACGACTGTGGAGCTAATATGGCTGCCAACGAACATTGCAATGGTGTAGGTAGTATCTAAGTGCTATTTCCAACTTCATACAGCAGAGGTGGCAGCACTGGATAAGCGTTCCAGCCTCGTCTCTGCTGTTACCCTCCCTGCCGGAACACTTAAGTGAAGCCTTCACAGAGGTTATTGTGTCGATGTCGGAGACAATTTGGTATTATAGCTATCTAGGTGTTGATGCTGTGTTTGTGTACGTATGACAGTGTTTGTGTGTTTGAGTGTGTGTTCAGGTTTGGTGCAGTGGATTAGGGGTTCTGCAGCAGTGACTAAGCCCATCAGAGCCAACCCTAGCACCTGTCTGCCTGCTTACTCGTACCCTCACTGTGTTAACTCTCCTAGCAAATTTTTCAGGTCTACCAGCGCATAGCTAGGGGCAAAATTATTATCTTACAAGAACTTACCATCCACAAAACACTGAACAAAACCCCTATCAGAGAGAAATTTTTATTTAATTTAATTTTTTAAATTGTCTGGTGAGGATCTCTCTCCCCCAATTCCCTGCTAGTCCATGAGACCACTGTTTTATAATAATTAATTAGTCATTTAGCTGTCGCTTTTATCCAAAGCGACTTACAATTGCTATATACTGTATGTCAGAGGTTGACCTTCGCACGCCTCTGGAGCAACTAGGGATTAAGTGTCTTGCTCAGGGACACATTGGTGGATGTCGCAGAGAGAATCGAACCTGGGTCTCTCACATCAGAAGCATGTGTCTTATCCAGTGCTCTGTCGCCAGCCCCCAGCTTGGCATTCTTCACATGCAAAAAGGTTGGGAACACCTGCTGTAAACTCTTGTGTGAAAATTGTATTTACTTTCTACTCTGAGAGAGAAATTGGATATTTCCTTTTCACTCCTCTGCAGTTGGGGTTGGCCAGTATATAGTGACTGTATAACTGCGTTTTATTGCACTTGCACACAGATCTTGGGCTCAAGATTAGCATTAGTTAGATCATGTTTAGTCTTCAGGACACTAGACGTAATAAGACATCACCAGTTCAACCAAACAGCACTCTATTCATCTTGCTTATCTTTGCTCAAACTCTACAGTTATGTATGTGTTAATGAATCTCATATCATACGTTAGTGTGTGTGTGTGTGTGTGTGTGTGTGTGTGTGGCCCCGTGGAAACCCTCAGACAAATGACTCAGCAGGCCTGGCCGAGGCACTCACTCATGTTGATGGAGCCTGGGAATGAGTCTCTGTGAGTCCAGCTCCTGGCTGTACAGTAAGTGCTGCTGGGGCAGGTTGGCCCGAGAGCTGCAGACTACTCTTCTTTAATTAAAACAGGGATAGAAGGCGCACGTGAGGCCAATTCACCAACCCCTAGCTCTCTCCTCCCTCCTCCTCACTTTACCAGGGCGATAGCAGGTCTTTATTTATGAGCTCACAGAGAATGAGTGATTTCAAAGCAGATGCACCCCACCACACCCAGTTAGGTTTATTTGATTAGAGAGACGAGATGACTCCCCCAATCAAAAGGAACTTTCCTATAATTGTTAGAATAGAAACAAAAATTAAGTAAACACAAGCAAAATAACATCAAGCATCCAGCAGGCACTCCCTCCCTGCTGGTGTTCGGCTTCCCCCAAAACAAAGCCTGAGGATATCTTTCAATTGTTGATAATTGATGAAGATTTTCCCCACCTCTTCAGTTTCATCCTCACTGCAGTGATTCATTTTTTTCATTATAAGGCTTTGAAGCCACACGCATCAGCACCTGATTATTACTTCTCTAATAACAGAAAGCCTGTAGACATTAGGCACAGAGCATTTATTGTTTCCCGGCTGATGATTGTAAATGAAGCTGAACTGACGCGTAGGACTGCAGTGCTTTCAGCAAAGCATTAGTCTCTAACACATTCTTGTGTAAACCTCCAAAAAAATATTAACAGTTGCTGCATCCATCTGTGTTCGTCCTCCCACTGCACGGTTACATCTATTCATTTGTATGACGGCACGTGAAATGATGTGTCATATTGTGAGGGGCTTCCTTAGATTTCCCTCCTAGTGCCTCCCTCCCTTTCGTCTTCCTCTGTATCTCTCTCCTTGGCCGATTGCGCTAATCTCTCCTCCCAATTGTTATTCTAATGGTGTAGCTGTTACGTAACTCCCTGAAACAGGAATTGAGACATCAGGGTTATTGAAATGGATCCTCATCATTCCCAAATAAAAGGGGAGAGAGACGGAGAGAAGGAGAAAGAATGAGGCGGTATCTTCTTAGAGGAATTTGATAGGTCATTGCTGGACGGCTTGTTGTAAAAAAAAAAGGAAAGCTTTTGGTGTGTGTTACCCAACCTGAGCTCTTTCCCTTTAAGCTCCTTCTGGCTGATGAGAGAGGAGAGAGGAAAGGACAGGAGGTGGGATAGGGAGCTTAGTGTGTTTGATGTCCAGGTACTCTGAGTCCTGCCTTGATATGCTCAGACTCTGCAGCATCTCTTGGTCTGATATGTACGATAGCTAGGAGCCTCTGCAATGTGCAACCTACCACTTACTGTATTGATCTGCTCTCTTTGGCTATGTAGAGAATTATTTTATTTTTCCTGTGTGTTTGGCTTTAAACAACTTGGCATATAACTTATACAGTTGGTGGTTAGTGCAATTTGATGCATTTTTCTATCCCCATCCACCTTTTACCGACCTTATGATTTTACCACTGTCTTTCATTTTCATTTATGGTCCAGCACACAAAAAGAGATTAAATAAGTACACTATGTTTAATCTAACAGCTATTTGATGGATTGCTGGAGAATATATACAGACATCCATGGTCCCCAGAGGATGTATCCTACTGACTTCAATGATCCCCTGACTTTTCCCTCTAGTGCCACTATGAGGTCAGGATTTAAGTTTTACATCCAACACTTTTGGATTATGAAAAAATACCTGCAAAACTAACTAACATGCTAAACTAAGCTGGTGAACATGTTAAACATTATACCTGGTTAGCATATTAGAATTGTCATATAGCATGCTGACATTAGCATTTAGCTAATGTGTTGCGAGTGTTTTTGAGTTCAAGGCGAACATGCCAGTATAGGACTGTATTTGTATGTGTGTGGGAAGCACCTTATGTGTTTGATTGTGAGCATTTGGTGTGAAGATGAGTGCTCAGACTGAAGGAATATAGCCCAGGGGTAGAGCCATAGAAGAGGAAAGTAAAAGCAAAAGGAGTGAAATATCAGAAGTGTGGGTGACCCCAGGGTGACTCTGCGCCCTTTCCTCTGTATTGAATGACGGGTGTCTTATTTACCTGATTGATATGATGTTCCCTTTTTTTTCTCCGTCTACCGGAGGGAAGAGGAATAATTCAATTCAAAACCCAGCAGTACAGTGGGTCATTACAGCAGCGCAGCTTCCCGGCTGTAATTCTCAGTTCCAGTTCTCTGAGTGCGGACAATAGAGAACGTCTGATTCATTTAATGCCATGGGCAGGGGAAGATTGAGTTCATGATTGGAGTCTGAATTTCCTGACTGAATTAAACCTGCGTACTCCAAAGTGGCGTCTTGAAATACAGTATATATGCTCCAGCACCTTAGTATGGCTTTTATCGAAGGGATTCAGATTTAGTTTTTATGACTAGAACAGTTCTCTTGGGTAAAAGATGATGATGTTACGAGTCTCTGCTTAGTCCTGGCCTTGGCTGGTGCCTTGGAGAATCACTGCTCTCTGATGACGAATCTTACTTAGTGGAGTGTGGATTTTTTGAGTCATCTAATCCTTGTGTCAAGTGTCATCATAGTGTCATAGCATCATGGACCTGTTATTAAAAGCTTAGTCATTTGTAAACCCCTTCATCTGAATCCCCTTGAGGGAGAGGTGGTGTCACTTTGATTTGATCCTCTTCCCTTCTCATTCCACCCAGCATGCACAGTGATGATCTGCTCTCCAGAAGTGGTGTGCGCGTGTGTGTGTGTGTGTGTGTGTGTGTGTGTGTGTGTGTGTGTATACATATATAGCAATTGTAAGTTGCTTTGGATAAAAGCGTCAGATGAATTAATGATGGTCCTGTTATGTGCTCTGTATCACGTTTTATTGGCCATCCTCCTACATTTACATTTATTTAGCTGTATGTAACATCAGTAAACATACTTTAAGTACCTTTGCTGAAATATTGTGTTGCTTCTTTACGAAGTTGTAACAAAAAATTGTTTCAGTCCATGATTACTCTGATGACTGTTTCCCACTGCAAAATACAGTGTAGAGGGCACAGTCAATCTTTTTTTGCAAGAGCGTCATTTGTTTTCTCTAATTACACTCAAGTCTCAAACTGTGGCAATGTGATAATGATTTGTTGATGTTAAAGCTCACCCAAATCAAGTTATGAGCTTGAAATGTCATTCTTGACCATGGAAACGTCAGTTAAAAAACAAATTGCAGGTAGCCCCGGTAGTTCCCTTGGCGGAGTCCTTACCCTGGTGGTCCAAAAATATGTATATTAATAAAAACTTAAAAAACTAATAATGAACAAAATATTGAGTTTCCATTTTCTCAGTTCCAGTTGTTTCCAAGGTCAGACCTTTCAGTTTCACAACAAATTAGCAATTCCATCTGCTGAGGAAGATTTTGTGATACAAAGGAAAGCTTAAAAAACAGCTACTGAGTGGACCTTGTGGTGAAGCTTTTCGATATTTGTCTCCGAGGGAATATTTCTTTGGTAGAAAATAGTTCTAAAGAAAACTGCTCGCACAGCGGATTGTTGATTATCCAGAGTGACAGAAACATTTTTTAATGCAGAGTGCTATAAAGAAAATACATAATAATACTAATACAATATATCTATGTGCTCTAGATTAAATTTAGATATTTAGATACACTCACTGGCCACTTTATTAGGTACACCTTGCTAGCAGGTTGGACCCCCATTTGCCTTCAGAACTGCCTTAATTCTTCGTGGTGTACTTTCAACAAGGTGTTGGAAACATTCCTCTTTGGTCCCTATTGACATGATAGCATTACGCAGTTGCTGCAGATTTGTTGGCTGCACATCCATGATGCGAATCTCCTGTTCCACCACATCCCAAAGGTGCTTTATTGGATTGAGATCTGGTGACTGTGGAGGCCATTGGAGTACAGTGAACTCAGTCATGTTCAAGAAACCAGTTTGAGATGATTTGAGCTGTGTGACATGGCGCATTATCCTGCTGGAAGTAGCCATTAGAAGATGGGTACACTGTCGTCATAAAGGGATGGACGTGGTCAGCAACAATACTCAGGTAGGCTGTCGCGATAAACAATACTTAACTGGTACCAAGGGGCCCAAAGTGTGCCAAGAAAAGATCCCCCACACCATTACACCACCACCAGCAGACTGAACCGTTGATACAAGGCAGGATGGATCCATGCTTTCCATGTTTTGCCAAATTCTGACCATTTGTAGAATGTCACAGCTGAAATCCTGACTCATCAGACCAGGCAATGTTTTTCCAATCTTTGATTGTCCATTTTTGGTGAGGTTGTCCGAATTGTAGCCTCAGACCCCATCTACACTACTACGTTTTTGTTTTTAACGCAGATGTTTGCTACGTTTGCACCCCCTCGTCCAGACTAAAATGGCAAATCTGAAGACCTAAAACGGAGATGTTTGAAAACGCTGCCGTGCCCCTGTTTTAAAACTCCGGGGTAGCATTTTAGTGCGAACGGGCAAAAATGGAGGACTGTTTGGCTTCCTCATTGGGTCTCATTAGTCATGCAAAGCAAAAACACAACACTACTGACAGAGTTTTAGTTTTAGTATTTATAAAAAAATATTTTGTACAGTGCATGTCGCTGTACTTTGCAAAGTCTTCCAGTCTGTTTTCTGCTGCCACAGTCGCTTCGACTCCCGTGAGCAAAAAAAATATCTGGTGTGTTTCTTTGTCTTTATCACTTTATTCTTTTGCCAAATCTTCTGAAACTGCGTAGAAGACCATCTGCTTCCTGTTTACACCGGCACGCGCATGGCCAGTGTATGTGAATGAAAACGCCGGTGTGGACGGAGATCATATTCCTTTTTTTTTTTCCTCTTAGTTTTTAAACAAAAACATAGTAGTAGGATGTGGGCCTCAGGTTCCTGTTCTTAGCTATCAGGAGTGGCACCCGGTGTGGTCTTCTGCTGCTGTAGCCCATCTGCTTCAAGGTTCAATGTGTTGTGCGTTCAGAGATGGCAATCTGCATACCTTGGTTGTAATGAGTGGTTATTTGAGTTACTTTTGCCTTTGTATCATCTCAAACCAGTCTGCCCATTCCCCTCTGACCTCATTTTTGTCCACACAATTGCCGTTCACTGTATATTTTCTCTTTTTCTGACCATTCTCCGTAAACTCTGGAGATGGTTGTGCATAAAAATCCCAGTAGTTTGAAATACGCAGTAGTTTGAAACAGCCATGCCACGTTTGCCACGCCATGCTTGGTTTGAACTTCAGCAAGTTGTCTTGACCACGTCTACATGCCTAAATGCATTGAGTTGATTAGCACTGATTAGCTATTTGTGTTAAGTTGAACAGGTGTACCTAACAAATTTGCTGGTGATGTGGTATATGCTCTATTTATATCGTTTGTTACTTACAAGTGTTGAAAGTTAAACCTAGACAGGTGTTATAAGATTTTAAAAACAATGTGGATTCTATGGAATCCTGACCCTACACATAGTGATGCAATGGATGGATGGCAGGATTGGGTGGATTTGGGTAGCTCTCTTGTCAGCATGCTGCCACATGGGATAAGAGCTGTCTGTGATGTATCATCATTCCAATAATGATTTGAATGACACAAGTTAATGCTCAAAAATGAACAGTTTCTCATAGAGCAAGCACCCAAATACTTAACTGTCCCATCGCCAATTTTACTATGTACTTACATTTATTTTCTGTGTGCGTATGTTGTTGAACTGGTTCGTGTGTCTGAGCTCACGTTCAGTGAACAGTGGCACGTGGGTTGTCTTGTGGCGCAGGATTTACTAGCTAGCTGAGAGGATAGAGGTGTCACCCAGCCTCTAATTGGCTGACCCCAGAGATTTTTCTCAAGCAGATGCAGAGCCAGATGCCCACCCTCTTCCCTTCCCTCCTCCCTCCTAGAGTACATTCCTCCATCAGTCCCATAATCAATTCTTCTGCTTCAATATGGACTACAAGTGCTTCCCTCTCTGCCTCTCTCTGCTGCAGTTACGTGCGGCACATTGCAACACTGCAAGATCATGTTTTCGATTCTTAACACCTTCCTCTCTCTGAGTTTGCACTAAACACTATGGATCCACATTTACATAGAGAGAAACGAGAGAGATTAAATGAGCAATAGAGAGAGGCAGCAAGGGGGGTGGAGCATCAGTCATTTTAGCTGTTGCAGCAGCCTAATGTTTTCGGTAGGCAGAAAAAGAAGAGAAGACGGGAGTGCTGTGTAGGTAGATATGGAATAATCAACTTCCACCACACACATAAAACCTTTTGATGTTGTAACCAGACATTTGTTCAGATGTTGTCTTAGCTGCGTTTCCCCCCTCTTTCCCGTATTAAATCAGTTTGCATGGAAGAGGAGGGGGTCGGTCCTCTGGGACTGTAGCGGTATCGGCACAGGATGCAGGAGAATCTGCGTGTGTGCAGCAGCTTCACAAGGTCGACCGCACCTCGCACACGATCACATGTAAGCACACATGTATGTAGACTTGGCCCACACATGCACTGTCAGCCAGCCCTTAGTCAGCACAGTGTTGGCTGCTCTGTGAGAAAGTTGGATGTCGCCACCTAGTGTTTACACAGAGGACTTTCAAATCACTATATGAAAACTGACATCATCTCATTTATGTTCAGGTTCCTCTCCTGCAGTGAATACTCAGCTGTCAGGACTCCTACATAATCCCTCTCTCTGCTACTACTTTTACACATATCTCCCTCAGAAACACTGTCCTTTAAATGTACACACTGTACAAACAGTATAAGCTCTTACACTCACATTCATATTTTATTTCCTTCATATCTACATGCTGCATTGGAAATCCATCTCAACCATAGGGATCAGGTCACCACAGCTGAGCACTGTGTCCTCTTGGCTTTTGTCTTTTCCAGCCCAGTTTGGACAGATGGACATGGAGAGACTGACAGATTCAGAAAGATTATCTGGCATGTTTTTTAGGTAAATTATTCATTTTTATTGATGGCTGGAGGTAGATCCTGACTACTCTGCATTTGGCTACATTTAATCATGACCTCATCTTTTTTCTGCTTCTAACCCACTCATGCAGTAGCACTTCCTCCACCCCTTTCCCTCGCTCTTGTGGCCACTCTTCTTTTCACCCATTTACCCCTGCTTTCTCCCTGCCAAGTAAGTGAAGGAGAATGTATGGCAGAGCTTTAGGCGGTGCAGCACAGTTAGTCTGCTGGTAATGGAGAAAATATTTGTCAGAGCATGGAGCACTGTGACTTTGGCCTTAGCACCCCCTTAGGCACAGACCTTTAATTGCCTACACACTGGGGGAATGCTTCTGCATCTGACGCAAGTGTGTGAGAGAGAGTATGTACAGTAATTGTGTGTGCTCATTGTGGCGTCCTCTTTGTATGACCATATTTGTCTTGGTTGTTCTGTGTGAATAAACTAACTTGGATTATTATTTACCTGTGTACATTTCCTCCTATATTAAAAGAAGACATATTTCCAGTAGATGACTATGCTGCGATGTCTGCACTTCCAAATGTTTAAAAGATTTTGGAACTAAAGATTGTTTTCAGTCATGTAATAGACAAACCTGCCAGGTCTTTTAACAGGTTTTGAAAACTAGAAAGAAGAAGTTTGCAAACATTCTGGTGTTTCAGCTGTAACCAGTATGCTGTGTATAAACACATAATTTGTCGTTGGGTATTAAAAAAGAAGTGCAGCCATTTCACAAGAGCTGTCCTGTTTAGAACTGAAATGTTTCATCCATTACTTGGTATTTTTTATTCTTCTAAGATAGTAAACATAACATCTTGGACTGAAGACTTTGCTCTCTGAAAAAATGTGGGAGATTAATCATCTAATACTAATACTATTAGTTACAGCCTTACAACTGTTAATGCCTTTCTCTTCAATGCAACGCCTCAATCTTTCTGTATCTCAAAGAAGAAATTACATCACTTATGTTTGCATTTTATAATCCTTTATGAAAATGGCCTCAGCTCAAATTTTGCGCAAGTAAAAATAACTTTAAAATTTAAAATGTAAGGACAGTTCCATCCATGTCCCCGTCTTGTTTTCTCAATAACTTGTGCTTGTCCTTGGTCAGGAGTCAGAAGGTCATCATAAAGCAACTTCCTTAAGAGCCTTGCAGTTTTTCCATCATTCATCAGTTTTCTTACCCCAAATCCCCTGCCTTCACTCCATTCTTGTCATTTTTGCATTCTTGCTTCCTGCTGAGTTGATGAAACTGAATCCACTTTTATTTTTATTCCCCCCTCCTCTGTGATCCCTCATGCTCTTTTAGTCCACATCCAAACCGTTTAAATCATTATCTTGATAACCTGGTCATATTCAGCAGGATTCATATTTTGAAGTCTTTCATCTAATGCATCATATTGATTTAAATGTAAATATAATGTATTTTTAATGTCATAATATTTAAACATTCTCTACATACACTCCACTTTCCACTGAGACAGTACTTTCTCTTGCTGTTTAAACTTGTTAACTTGTTTAAACTAGTGCAGTGCCCGCATGGCCGTTTGGTGCACATGCCTGGTTGGAACGGACAGATTGCTTGGTTCAAAGTTTTGCTGTTTGCAGCATTGTCGAGGGCATGTCCGTTCAGAACATGTGGCTGAATATGTGTCTGTTTGGAGTGGGTCAATTGCTTGGCCATCGGAAGTGCTGCTTGCAGCTCGTTGAGAACTGCTGTAGGCCTGCTTGCAGTGTTCTCGAGGTCCATTTGCCTTCACAATCGCACTCCCTTTGGTCCTCAGCATACTAAGTGTGAAGTCGATCGTATGAATGGCACTCAAGATCTGTGAAGGACAGTCATACGCACATACATAGACAGACAGACAGAGGTGCATTTCTTTTATAGTTAGATGATGCCGCTACAGCGTCACTTATTGACTAAATGGCACCAAATTTGTCATGGTCACTCAAACATTGGATCTTCTAATCATATATGTAAGTCCACCAAATGTTGTTGCAAGAGCACAAAGTGTAGAGGAGATATGTCATTTTTTGTAATATAAGCCCTGGCCACAGCATTTAAAGAGGTGGTATTATGCGCATTTTCAGGTCAGTTGTATTTAGGAGTTGTACCAGACCAGGTTTACATAGCTTAATAAAAAAAAAAAACACCATATTTTTTTTATACTGCACATTGCTGCAGCTCCTCTTTTCACCCTGTGTGTTGAAGGCTTTGTTTTAGCTATGAAGTGATTCATCTTGTCTCTAAATGATCTTTGTTGGGAGTTGCACATGTGCTGTTCCTAGTTAAGGACTGGAGCAATAGTTTCAGAGTGATGAGTTATTAATCTGTAATAAAAGTATTTTTCATCCATAAAGTTTTAACTGAGCTCTGTCTCTACATCACTGTAACAACTTTATGTCCACTGACTGCCTGGAGGGTAGCTAGTGTTTGGAAGGGAGAGGTGTGTGCTGCAGCTCAGTGTTTTTCCACCGGTGTTTTTGACGGCGTGTTGGACTAGCCGCTAGGTGAGCATTATACGAGGCGCATTTAGCTTTCATCCCTGTGACGTCACAAGGATGAAAGGGAAACTGCTGGAGTAGCAGAGTAGAGCAGAGTTTTCTGTGGGAGATGGGAACTCCCTTTTGGCTGGACTTTGGGCTTTTTCACTTAGCAAACCTATTACATGCACAAAAAAGGTATCTAACTCAATGAAAGAGAGGGGAAAAAGTGTGTTTGGAACGGCCGATTTTGCTTGGCATCCTGTATTGCTGCATTTATACATCCGTAAGTTCTAGCAGTTCCAGATCCGTAGTTCTAGATGTTTTTCCTTTTTTAAACTATACTAGCACAGGGCCTGTTTAGAACATGTGCCTGTTCAGATGATGCTGGAGAAAAGCCCTGACTTTAAAATCTAGTCAAACTCTAAGACATCCAGAGGTAATAGTGAATGAATGAAATCTTTACCACTATATATTTACTTTTGATTAAATTCATGAATTCATGCTGAAGCTAGCCAGCTACCCGAAGTTAGAGCTGGTTCTCAGAGTGTTACAAAGGATAGGTTGACATCATTCATTGAAAGTAGCTTGTTAACGTTAGCTTAATAGCATAAACTTAACCGCTGTGTAGGGTTATCAGAGTATAAACTCAAATTAGCTGACGCCTCATTAGGTGTTGAGAGAAAGGGGTTAACGCCAACCCTAAAACTGTGGGTATAGAACTGCTGCATTTAGAACTGCAGGGGCTCTCAGGCTCTTCAGGGTGATGTTTCACAGCTTTCTCAAGAACTGCTCATCCATACTACTTCACACTCGATACTGCACTTCCTTGGGTCTTCGGCAATACACCTGCCAAGTGTGAAATTGATTGGGTGAACGGTTCTCGAGAAAACCAAAGATATGACATACAGAGAGACAGTGATTCCTTCCTTCATAGTTAGATATACGTATACATGAATTCTGTTCTATATCTAAGTCTGAAATGTATTTTAATTTTATTAAATTATAGATTTTATTGTTGTTGGGTTCAGTATTTCCACCATGGTTACAGTGTGCAGTTTCACATGCCTGTTTTTACATACTTGTAGTGTTCTTGAACTTCTGTTGTTATGTAATATGCTCAAAATATCTTGATATTGAGCAGAGGTGTTTGCTTGAGTGTGAAAAGCTGGCTTGTGTCCAGCAAGCCATTCACTTGAGTGAAAATCCCTTCTGTTCGCCAGTTTTCATTATAAAATAATTGTTAGGTTAAGAAGCATAGGTTTGTTTTCCAGAGTTGTCTGCTGACACATTATAGATCCTGCATGCTATAATCTTTTTTGCCCATTATTTCTCTAAACTTTGCTGAACTTAATAATATATAGTATATTCCAGAGAGAGAATCCTTGTTTACTGCAAAGTTTGTCAAATACGTGAACCCAGCACAAGGTTAAAACTGTCAAGCTGTTTTCTTCTTTAAGTGGTTTGATGTTTAGGATTTCTAAAAATAGAAATGTTAATTTAAAGTAAATTCTGTGTCTTCGGCACATGACATTTGTTCTGACACAGATTTATGTGGCATCACTGCCCTCATCACCTAAATATGCAAACTGGAATTGATGTGGACAATTAAAACAGTTGTAAAAAAATATATTTTAAGTTCAGTACATTCTGTGTGGCTATGAGTAAGCATGTGTGTTTTCACCCATGTATGGCTCAGCACAGTCATCCGGACATCTGTTGCCCTCAATGCGAAGATTAATGAGAAATGCAAGAAAAAGCTGCATAGCCAGATATTACAGAATGTGAGAACAATGGAAGTTGGAAAGAGAAGTGTATGGCGATGAATGTGGTTGCAAAACAAAAATGTCCTCTGAGAGATTGGCAATCCAGTTTTGGATTGCCTTAAAAATATGTCTGAAAGATGTGATGTGGAATATCAGGTTTAGTGTATTCCTTAAAGATGGATTGGCAACAGAGGACAGATGAAGGATGAGCTGGTCTTAGCTCCCTCTGCTGGTCGGAGTCCCATCTCATTCACATTCAGCTTCACTGAGGCTTGGTCATCATCTGAGCAGGTTGACAGCACAGCGTGGTGCAATCCATACGGTGACAGTTGGTTCAGAAATCATCTGCAAACACACGGGCATGTCCTGAAGAGAGTCAGAGGAGGAAGGACAGGGAGTGTGAATGACCTGCCACTGCTCTCACAAGGAACCGGTTGGATTGTGTTTATCCCACACACAAACTCCATTCTTTACCCGACACACACAGAGTCACACATTGCCCCAGATACCAGCCGAGCATGCAGTAAACACACAAGCTGTGTTCACACCCGCCCCTCCCTCTGATCCAGTGCAGCAGTTCAACGTTGTTCTGCAATACTGTTACGCAGAGTCATCAATTATTCATTAAAGATTTCTGCACTTGTTCAGTCATAGACTTGATAGACAGAGATGGAAATCATGGGTGAAGCTAGATATTTTCCAAAAACTTCGGTGAAACACTAAATTTAGTCAATTACTCTAAAAAAAAAATATATATATTTATGCTATTGATTTTCCTAATATTAGTGGGTGTCAATTATCTGTTATTCTTAACCTTACATCAGTGAGATTTTTACTCCTTGGCTTTTAATCCAGGATGAGAGCTGTATGTTGCTGTTTTGTCAATATCAATGTACGGCATTTTGGTCAACCTGGTTGTTTTTAAATGTGCTTTAGAAATAAAGTTGGATTGGATTGAAGTGTGGGTCGATAATGGTGCAACATATGATCAAGACCATCTGATTCATGTCATGAAACCTCTATCTCTCCACCATTGAAGCAGCATCTTCTCTGCATAGATAAGTTTGGTGTCTCCTATAAATAACCACATTGTTTTCTGTGGGATACGACAGAGATTTTTTATAAAGTACATTTGCATTTATTAATTTGGTAGATGCTTTTTTCCAAAGAGACTTACAATAATCAGAATCAGAATCAGGCTTGGCTTGGCAGTAGAGCAGGTCGCCCACTAATCGGAAGATTGTTAGTTATACCCTGAGCTTCCCACACCCCGCATGTCGAAGTGTCCTTGGGCAAGTTACTGAACTCCAAATTGTTCCAGATGGTTGTTCCATTGTTGTGTGAACTTGTGAATGATTTGTTACTTTCTGATGAGCAGTTGGCACCTTGCATTGTAGACTCTGCCATAAGTGTGCGAATGGGGTGAATGTGACATGTAGTGTAAAGCGCTTTGACTGGTCAAAAGACTGGAGAAAGAGCTAGGGGAGGATATATGTTGCCCGAATGGAGTTTAGTAACTCATTCCACCAGAGAGGGACCACACAAGAAAAGAGTTTGGATTGAAATTTGCTGCCACGCAGTAACAGTATGCTTAGCCGTTGTTCATTTGCTGATCATAGTGAGCAAGAAGGTAGGTGGGTGATGTATCAGTGGCCAGTCTGTAGGTGAGCATTAAGCTGATGATACACGGGGCAACTTTTTGAGCAATGTTGCTGGGCAATCTTGCTAGTGGCAAGTCCGATGTTTTGAACGGATAGTGGCGGGGTGGGGTGGGTGGCAGAGTGGTGGGGAAAGGAGATTACGGTAGTAATCTTTACTCATTACCATTGACGGCAATGTTGCCCTGCACGATTGCTCAAAAAGTTGCCCCGTGTATCGTCAGCTTTAGTCACTTGAATTTACTCCGAGCAGCAACAGGGAGCCATGTAGAGCTGCGTATAATCAGCATAACAGTGGTAAGAAAAACGATGTGAGTGGATAAATGGACCAAGGGAGGTGGTGCATGTTGAGATGAGTAGGGGACCAAGTACAGATTCTTGGACTCTTCTTCCACTTCTGCCACTTTGAATGATCGCTCTGTGAGGTAGGACTCAAATCAGAGGAGTGCTGTACCAGAAATGCTTAGTTACAATGTGGTAGACAGGAGGATTTATTGGTTCACCATGTCAAAGGCTGCATACAGGTCCAGCTAGATGAGAACAGATGACTTGCCGTCCCCTCTCGCAGACCGCAGGGTTTCTATCTCTGACAGCAGTGCAGTTTCAGTGGAATGACTACTCTTGAAATCAGAATGGTTTGGATCAAGTAGATTACTTTGAGAGAATAAGTCTGAGACTTGGTTGAAAACTCTTTCTAGCACCTTGTATAGGAAAGGTAATAGTGGGACCTGACTGCAAGTTTTCAACTAGAGATGGATTTAGGGTTGGCTTTTTCAACAAAGGTGTTACTTGCTTAAACATTATGGGTAATGTACCTGGAGCCAGAGAAGCATTGATCTCTTGAGAGTTTGAAAGTGCTTGGAGGGTATATAGTCAAGAGGACAAGTGGTGTGATTACTCAAGAGCAGAAATTTGGAGACATGTTCCCCAGTGAAAAGTAGAAAGAAATGCAGTAAGTGACCCATAAAGTAAAAATGAAAGTCCCCTGATTCCCCTGATGCCGCTATTTGCCTAAAGACAGTTCAATCAAGTCGACAAGCAGATATTTGAGGACAGAGAGGGATTTGGAGGTTCATTTGCTCTTAATAAGTACAGGAACATTTCGACAACCTGACAGGAGAGGGAGGACGATGCCTTTCCCAAGGATGGGTATCCAACGTGCCCTGCCACACCCTCTGCAGAGCTCATGAATATGGACTCAAGGCTGATCGATGGTGAAGGGAGTGCTGTGCAGAGAAAGAGACCATTATAGGAGGAGGAGATTTAGACATATTTTATAGACTGATGCTGCCATGGAGGGGAGCAGAGGATACAGGTGTATGGAGCAGGAGCAGGCAGACACAAAGTGTGTTTGTGAATGTGTGTGCCTGCTTGGATGAGCAATTGTAATCGCTGTCTGCGGAGGCTGATTTTAGAGCTGGGCTTAAAACGGTGAGTCTAGTGGTGTGTGTGCTTACTGTCAGAGTGGAGACACAGATTGGTGGAGGCAGGTCTGGCACTGTGTGGTCCACAGCACTGCAGGGTCATGAATGATTTAATGGCAGGAGAGGTCAGCTCCGTTCTCCAGCCCTCAAGATGCACACAGGAATTTACTACCCGCAGAAGTGATTCATTTTTATTATTGAACCAACTGTTGTATCGATATTCTGAATCAATTGAATTTCTTTGGGTTGTGTTTATGATTGTTTTTATATATATATAGCGCTCCACAAATGGTACTACTGCTGCATTTTGCGGCAGTTTATCACTCCTACAATCTTGTTTCAGTGTTATCCTTGCACATTTTCAGTGTAGCCTTATGTAAGTTTCAAATACAGAGGAGGAGGAGGAGGAGGAGGAGGAGGATCTGCAGGCCCACTTTCTTAAGTAGCATGTTACCAAAATACTCTTTTGATATTCTCACAGTACAGAAACACACATACTGTATCATTCTTATGTGATGGTCCTCTAAGATATCACATTTCAGCCAGGCTATTGTTGGACTGCTGCCACTGAGCATGGTCATATACAAGACAGCTTTATTCATGTGAAAGGTCACTTGTCGTGTGAGATCAATTCAACCTCTCTTATTCCACTTACTAAACAATTATTAATTCTAGTTTTTCTTTTAACGGAAGATTCTTGTGTTACTCTATATTGTCCTCGTTTCCATCCTTCAGTTCTTTTCATTCTTGGTGTATCTCTTTTTTTATCTCTCTAAACAGTTGAATTTTTCAGTGATGTGGGTTTGAAAGGTCACAGCAACAGTTAAGTGTGCTACCAAATGCAAATTCATATGGTACCAAATTGCAAATAGAATCATCTTCCTACAAAAGAATTACCAGATGGAGATGGAGCCCGAATTACTACACTGCCTGCTCACAGGTAATGTACACTGTTTAGTTTTCATTATTCATGTACATTTTTGCTCACACTTCCACATTGAGGAAACCCACAAATTCACAATTTATACTTTTGATCTGTTTCTGTTTGCAGGACCACTAAAGTGGTCATGTTATGCTCATTTTCAGATTCATAATTTTATTTAGGGGTTGTACCAGAACAGGTTTACATGGTTTCATTTTCAAAAAACACCATATTTTTGTCATACTGCACATTGCTGCTCCTCTTTTCACCCTGTGTGTTGAATGCTCCGTTTTAGCTATGGAGTGATGCATCTTACCTCGACAAGATCTTTGTTGGGAGTTGCACATGCGCAGTACCTATTTAAGGACTACTAGCCAATCAGAAGCAGAGTAGGGCGGGCCCTGAAAAACCGGTAAACACGGCTTCGGTTCAGCTGTATATGTTCCCCTTACCAGCTTAGCAACATGGACTGGATCAAGAGATTCAGATTGGTGAGTTAATAATCTGTAACAAATGTATCTTTCATACATTAAGTTTCAACTGAACACTGTCTCTACATCACAGTAACGACTTTATGTCCATTAACTGCCTGGAGGGTAGCTAATGTTTGGAAGGGAGAGGAGAGGCAGCCGGCAGATGTCTTGTCACTGTGTGTTGAAGCTCAGTGTTTTTACACTGGTATTTTTGAGGGCGTGTCAGACTAGCCGCTAGGCGAGCATTATGATGCGTGTTTTTTGTGACATCGGCATAAAGCGGAAGAAAGGGCTGGACTAAAACAACCTGCGTGTTACAAAGTGATAGGTTATAGAAGTAAAGACTGGACTACAAAGGAGCTGTTTTCAGGCAGTTCAGAGCAGTTTTCTGTGGGAGATGGGAACTCCCTTTGGGGTGGACTTTGGGCTTTATCACTTTGCAAACCTATTACATGCTGTGAAAGTGACCTCTTTAAAGAGGTCATATTATGCTTTCTGGCATTTCCCCTCTCCTTTATTGAGTTATATATCTTTTTTGTGCATGTAATACATTTGCAAAGTGAAAAAGCCCAAAGTCCACTCCAAAGGGAGTTCCCATCTCCCACAGAAAACACTGCTCTGAACTGCCTGAAAACAGCTCCTTTGTAGTCCAGTCTTTACTTCTATAACCTATCTGCGTCACTTTGTAACACGCGTCACAATGCTCACCTTGCGGCTAGTGTGGCACACCGTCAAAAACACTGGTGGAGAAACACACTGAGCTGCCCTTTAAATCTAATGGAGTTGGTGTGGCATTGTGTGTAACAAATGCAGAGCATTTTTTATGGACATGCCCTCTGTGTCACACAGACAACAGGGCTATTGAAACACGAAGGACACCTTTGTCAGAACTGAAGAGTACCTACGTGAGAACACATTTATGGCATCAGTAAAAAAGGACGAGTTTGACAGAGATTAATAACACAGAGCATGCCAGAGTGGGCATTTGAATATGAGAAAGAAATAAACACAAAGACAGAGGGAGAGGTGTGTGTGTTTGTAGCAGATTGAGGAGGGCATAGGGTGGTGGGTATCTAGCTTGGCACTTCCTTGGCTGTTCATCCCTCTTCCATGCTCCATTTATTTAAAATGGAATCCAATGTGCTGTCTAAGGTTGGAACTATTTTGAGGCATTGCTTCTGGTTATAGACTTTGTTTTTTACATGCTGATAAGGCTATTTTCTGTGGCTGTTGTATACTTCAGCAATAATGAAGCAGTGTGTGTCCTCTCGTCCTTTCAGGTAAGAATAGTGCAGTAAACATTTTAACACAACTGGGTGTCCTTCATTGGACTAGACTATTGCAAAACTGAAGTTTCATATAATTTGATATGTAATACTTTATTATATTTTATTTTTATTGTCATATTCATATTTTTAAGTTACTGAGGCTGAGGTACAGCAGCTGGAGTAGGTTGACTGCATGAATTGAATGGGACACTCTTGCTTTGATTATTGTACATAAATGATCTTTATTTTGTTGCTGTCTTTCTTGGATGTTTCCGTCACTTCAAACTCTAGAAGAATTTGTATCAGTCCTTCTTCCTTTGATCCAAAATATTTGTCCTCAGTAGCCCACCCTCTCAGTGGGATAATTTCTTCTCAATTTTTTCCCACACTTTGTTCCTCCCAGTACAAATATGTTCCTTCAGAAGGGCCAACAGTGTGTCACCCTTTTCACTTTCTGCTTTTTTCCTCCTCTTGACCCCTCTCATCATGTACATCTTCAGTTACAATGTTCGCTCTCATCACATCCAAACCTTTTCGCTCTCTCCTCTCGTCTCTCTTTTGTACTTATTTTCTCTATTTCCATCCAGCTCTCGAGTTTTCAAGACACTCACATTTCTTTACTCTCTTCTGCTTTTTTTTCTTTTTAGTCCATTAACTGACCCCAGCCTCTCCATGTGTGCTTCTTTATAAGTTCTCAGCTTTGACAACCCCCTTGAGCCACTCTCCCCCATCAAATCCCAACTGAAGTGGTCCCTTCCTGTTTCATAGGGCTTTGCTGAGGGTTAGGGATTGTGGTTGGCATTGTGTCCTATTTGGATGGGAAATAAATGCTTTTTGTGAACAGAAGTGTGTTTTTCTCAGGCCACAGGTGTGCAGCGACAGGGAGTTCCAATTGTATGTGCCTTCTTTGCTCAAATAATGCGAGAGGAAAGTTAATTTAGATGTTGAGTGACGGTTGGGGTTCAAGGTCTATAAGGTTTTTACCCCAACTCACAGTCTCTAATATAACACAAAGAACAGGAATTGCGAGCTTTGTACAGATTAACTTTTTAAGCACCCCAAAAATAGGCATCTCGAGGGTTTGTTGAAGGTCTTTATTTTCCAGTCCACCTTAGCAGGCATGTTTTTGTTCAAGGTCACAATACTAAGGACATGTTCCTGCAGGTGTACAGACAAGGTGTTCAAAAACAGAGAAACCGACTTCACAAGACGGTATTCATAAACTGTGCGACACACAGTTTGCCAGAAAATTTCATCCACCCAGACTACCGTCAGACCTTCTAGACGGGTGCTCTGACAGCATAAAATGGATGCTCTTCATTTTTGTGGAAGTAAACTTCTTCAAAAAGAGCACTGTCAGCCAATTATTTTTTTTGTCAGATCATTTTTCAACATTAGCTTTATTAACCCACTTTTAGAGCCCATTCACATCTAGAGCCAGCACCATGCATCATTTCTGGATATTACTTCCTTGTGTGTGTGTATATGTGTGTGTGTGTGTGTGTGTGTGTGTGTGTATCACCATTATGGCCCATGTTTAATAAACTTTAGATCCAATATAATAAGTAAATCTTCTATAATTCTTTTTTATAATAATGTTGAAGGCAAACAATGGTTCAAAATACTTTATAGTAGTGGGCATTTTCTTCAAACTACCGTGTCACTTAGACATTTCTTTTTTTTGTTTATTGCTTATTTGCTTTATTCTTAGCTTATGAGTTGAAACGATTAGTTGATTAATCCATTAGTCGACTGACAGAAAATGAATTAGGAACCATTTTGATAACTGATTAAACATCTTTTTCCTAGAGGAGCCCCTTTTCTTAGTGAATCTGCAGAAATTAAACCTAGCTGTGTTTAATATCTACTGCAGAGGTTTTGACTGCAACGTGTACAAGACTGAGCACTGTGGCGATTCTCCTGTGTCTCACCTTTAACGTATTAAGCTATTGTTCCTCTCTGTGTTGTTTCATCGTCTCATCCCTCCACTCTTTATTTTTTGTTGCCTTGTTTCATCTGTTGTTAGATACAGTTGACGTCATTACATCTTCTGTATCAGTGGGCCTACGCTGCCAAGATAAATGTTCTCCTGTGGGATGTGCCCTCCTGTCCTCCTTCATCTCTTTCTCCCCACAGTGCAGTGGGTGTCACTCATCATTGCTTCCCAATAAGCAGGCAGAGAAAGAGAAAGAAGAAGAGGAAGAAAAAAAAAGGGGGAAGGGACCTAGGGGTGCAAGATAGAAATATCAGAGAGGAGACATGAAGGACAAGAATTAAGAAGAGGGTATGAGGAGGGTATGGTGATGTCAGTGTCGATGGGAAGGCGAGTAAAGCTCCATGAAAGCAGCTTGACTGTCCACCAACTGAATGAGCCCCACACTGCTGATAAGGACGATGAAAGGAACAGTGATGACAGTGGGGGTGCCAATAGAAATCTATTTTTGGATGCATTCAGCTTGCCTGCAGTGTATGACTGTGTATGAGCAAGTGATCATTTCTTTACATGTACCTTCACTTTTTTTGTGCAGGCATGTGCAGAGCTGTATTACTGTAATGCAAAGGTCTATGTGAAGGTATGTCCAAGGGTGTGTGTGTGTCTGTGTGTGCATGTATGTGCTACCCCCTGTCCTAGTCTGCACATGGGTATAGGTTTAAGCCACGTGCCGTTAGTGCTGACTACAGAATCAGCGAAGAGCTGCAGTGAGGAACTCAATGTGCCCTCTTCATGAACGCACAGAAAATGGCTTTTCAGCAGCTGTGTGTGTGTGCATGCATGTGTTAGTGATTAAGGTGTCTTAGTGCTGTGAGTGTGTGCGTGTCAATATGTCAGATAGATTAAAGTGTAAAAGACAGATGTCTAAATGTGTAAATAATAATAATAATAATCCTTATTTGTAGAGCACTTTTCAAAAACAAGTTACAAAGTGCTTTAACAAGTGTAAAGAATAATACAAAAAAAACAAGATAAATATCCTATGAGACAATGAAATTAGAGCTATATTATACAATTTTCCTTGAGTAATCGTGTAAGTCCTTTATCAAATCAAATATGCCAAACAACGTCGTTTGGATTTCTCTGTTAATTTTATATTGTTAATGTAAAACCTTTCATGGTTCTGGGCAGTTTGTCAAAGAAAACAGGCAGTATGAAGATGTGACCTTGGGATCTTGTGAAATTGTGATTGATATTTTGTGGACTAAATTATTTAAATAACCAGAAAACTTGTAACAGATAATCAAAAATGAAAATACACAGGTTTTAATGTCCAACCACATGTTAATCATGTGGTTAACACATTTATGTTGCCTTCCATCTCGAACTCATTTCCAATTATATTGTCTCATAAAAGATGGCTTTCACCAACAGAATTCTGTATAAACTGACTGTATAAAAGAAGTCGACATAGTCACGATGATGTCACCCATTGGTTTGACTAACTACCGTATTGTGAAGCCTCAAGTTTGGCATTTTGGCCATTGCCATCTTGGTTTTCTGGAACCATAACAAGAGAGTTCAGCTAGCTAGCTTGGTTAGCAAGATGTATCTGTAATTCTCATTAACTGTGATATTAATTGGGATGCTAATTTTGGCTAGTGGAAAACAGGCTTAAAACAAAATGTTCTTACCAGAAGAAGGGCACAGCAGTCTAGTACAACAGAATGCTGAACAAGCCTATTTTAGGCAACCAAAATTTTTCAATTTTCATGAACTGAAAACACACTGTGAAAGGGTCAAAAGTCTTAAAAGGAAAACACTGACAGCACTCAAAAACAAGTTCACCGCTACTTAAATTGACAATGCAGAGAATATTATTTGCCTTGGGAGTGTCAATCACAAGTTAGCCACGCCCTAAAGCATATCGTGCTTTAATGTCAAAATTAATATTGAAGATTTGAAACTACCGACTGAGACCATAACCCAATTAGGAAAGTGTTTACTGAGGTAATAAAACAAGTGAGAAGTAGGGTCATTTTGTCATAGACTCCAGTGCAATCTGAATTCTTTTTGCAACCAGTGGAGTCGCCCCCCCTGCGATGGACTGGCGACCTGTCCAGGGTGTACCCCGCCTTGCGCCTGATGTCAGCTGGGATTGGCTCCAGCCCCCCCCCCCGCGACCCTGTACGCAGCGGTTGACGATGGATGGATGGATGGATGGAGTCGGCCCCTGCTGACCATTAGAAAGGATGCAGGATTACGACTCATTTCAGACCTGGAGGTTGCTGCTTACTTGTTGCAAGGGCTGCCACAGCATTGGGTTGCTATTTGAGCAGCTGAAATAAATGGTGGAATGAGGAATGGCAGAGATCTTGATTCAGACCGAAATGGTTATATTGACATCCTCCTCTCAAATTTTACTGCATGCCTGCTTTATAAAACGTCTGTTAATGTGTGTGTACATTTTATGAAGGAATCATGTAGAGTACCAGTGAATTTGCTTGTACATGTAATGTCCATACTCACACACAAACCTTTATCATCAGAAGCAGTACACTTCCAGCCCCACTGAAACCAAGCCAGGGCTGGCCTTATGGAGGAGTCTCCCTGAGGGCTGAGTCAGCAACAACAGGAAAGAAAGAAAGAGAGAGAAGGAAAGATGGAGTGAAATTTTATCTCAACCAAAAAAACTCTTCCTCCTTTCCTTGCCAGCTAAATAACACATATCAGCCAGGAATAATAAAAATGTTCCTGTCCCTATCTGTGTGCCCGTTATGACATGAAATCTGTAGTACCTGACAGCTTGCTGCCTCCTCTCTTGCCACTTCTTTCACATTACATGCTGATATTAGCATGCAGATACTGTAGTCTGTTTAGCAAAGTCATCAGCTTTCTTTGAATCTTTTGTAGCTTTTGTGAATAAACGTATACAGCTGTTGACGAGCTAATGCTGCCAGCAGGCGTATTTGTGAGTGTGTATGTTACCAGATGTTACTGAATGAATCAAATAGAGGACAGCTACGGTGTTAATGGTCCAAACCTTCACATCGCACTTGTAGGTGTTACATTAAAGCTCTTCAGGTGTGATTACCTCTCCTCATCAGTTTCCTGGTGTAAGAGTCCACTCTGTAGGTTTTTTTTTGGGGGGGGGGTCTCTCTTTTTAAAGATTTGAAGACAAATCCATTTTTTGGTGTGATTTGACAGGCTACATGCTTTGTTTCTCACCCTCACAGCTCGCTGGCTGCGGGTTTTGTCTCTTTCCCTCCTGAGAATATTACCCTTCATATTCAGTTTCCCTACTGTAAATCTAATCAATCATACCTACAATACAGTTGTGTCTTAAGAGCTATGCAGCAGCCAATCCAAGAGGTTTTATTGATTATCCACATTAGGACTCCACAGTGTGCTCTGGCACAACAATGTTAACAGTCTCAGGACTGCTTCTTGGAAGTCCTAAAAGTGTTGTTGGGGGTTTACGTCTTCAGGTACATTTAAAAGAAAGTCAAAAGCAAGTCTGAATGTAATGCTTGAGAGTGATGGAAACACTTAAAATATGACATTTCTTAAACCAAGGCAAGCTTATATGGTATACTTGTAAGAGTGTGTGCCTGTGTGTGTTCACATGTGCAGGTATACTTGTGCATGTGTAGTGTGTATGTGCAAGTTATTGCATACAGGTAGAGTTGGAAAAACAATGAGGTACCACAGGAAAGGGGCTTAATAACATGTAGCAGCATTGGTCTTTCTGTGCCAGGAGGGAGCTGGAGAGTACAGCTCCAATAGATGGCCACCTGCATATCCACTCTGCCAACTGCACAAGCGCACATAGAAACACATGTAAAATGCAGCCGAGGACATCTTCATTGTTCCAGCGTGTGTGCGTGTCACAGGTGTGTGGTGAGGCAGGTTGGCGGACCCAAATGCAGGACACATAGGCTGACAGGTGAGTTCAAAAGGTTTATTAACAAAAAACAAGCACACTTACTGGCGGGATGGCTGATTAACAGAGTCCAAAAATAAGGTAATCCAAAGAGAGCAGGGAGACGCGTCGAGCAAGGCAGGTAAAACAAGACAACATGAGACAGAGCATATACCTACAACAATGACCAGACAAAGACTGAGGGAAACAAGCAAGGATATATAGACACACACAGGGTTAACGAGCTGGGAGGAGGTACACAGGTGATACTAATGGGACTAACGAGACGCAAGCAGGCAGAGAGAGAGCGGGGGAAAACAGAGAGACTGACATGCAGAGGGATCACTGGGGTAACAGACATGACACAGGTTACTGAACAATAGACGAGACAGAACCCCAATACCGATAAGACCAAAATAACAGATAATAAACTGACCAAACTCAAAAGTGCAAAACATGGCAAGGCTGACAGGCAGAGTGTGACACTGCGTGTGTGTGAGAAACCCAAATGTTATTTTTACATTGTTATTTTTCACATTAAACATGTATTAACTGATTTTTTGGCCACTTGGGGTCAGTGAAAATGTGTTGTAGACACCGACATATTATCACTTCATAAAGTTGATATGGCAAATCTGTTAGCAAGCAGTTGCATATTTACATATTCTTCAGATATGGAGCAACATTTACATTTACTCATTTGGCAGACGCTTTTATCCAAAGCAACTTACATTTGAGGAACAACATAAAAGCATCAACAGAGCATCAAATACAGATCTACAACTGACAATACATACTAGTAAGAGCAGCAATAAATACTAGCTCTACTACTAGCTCTACTACCAAGAGCTTATAGTACATATCACATCAATGGGGTAGATACCTAGGGAAGGAAGTAAGAGTTAACAAAAAGTGCAATCAATACAAGATAATTGTAGGGGATAGAAGAAGAAGAGCACAGGAAGTACATGTTAGATGTTAGGAGTTAGGTGTTATAAGAGGAAGTGTTTTCGGAAGAGATGACTTTTCAAGAGCTTCTTGAAGTTAGAGAGGGACGCCCCTGCTCTAATGGCGTGTGGTAGCTCGTTCCACCATCGTGGTGTCAGATGAGAATAGCCGGGACTCAGATTGCTTTGTGTGAAGGGATGGCAGAGCCAGGCGGCGTTCGTTGGAGGAGCGTAGCGGCCGAGAAGGAACATAAGTTTGTATTATGGAGTTTAGGTAGATGGGTGCAGACCCAGTAGTCACTCTGTATGCAAGCATTAGTGACTTGAATATGATTCTGGAGGCCACGGGGAGCCAGTGGAGGTCACAGAGTAATGAAGTGACATGAGTCCTTTTGGGCTGATAAAAAAACAGACGCTCTGCTGCGTTCTGAACCCTTTGTAAGGGTTTCACCGCACAAGCTGGAAGACCTGCTAGGAGGGCATTGCAATAGTCAATGCGAGAGATAACCATGGCCTGTACCAGAAGCTGGGTGGCGTACTGAGTGAGGTAGGGCCGGATTTTCCTTATGTTGTATAGAGCAAAGCGTCATGACCGAGAGACAGCAGCAACATGGCCTGAAAAGGACAGCTGGTCATCAATCATGACACCCAAGTTTCTCACCACCTTGGTTGGAGTGATGGTTGCGGAGTCAATTTGTAGTTTGATGTTATGGTGGATAGATTGCTTGGCTGGAATGACCAAGAATTCAGTCTTAGAGAGGTTTAGTTGAAGGTGGCAAGCCTTCATCCATGCAGGTATGTCCGATAGACAGTCCGTGATCCGCGCCGAGACGGTGGGATCGCCTGGCGGGAAGGATTGGTAGAGTTGCGTATCGTCTGCGTAGCAGTGGTAAGAGAAGCCGTGTGAGCGAATGATCGGCCCCAGTGAGGTGGTGCATTAGCATAAGCATTAATTTAGAGTTGTGTTGATGTCCACCTGATGAATGTAAGTAAATCTAAAAGTAATTCTTCTCAGCAGACGTATTAATGAAGTATTTATCTTATATAGTTCTTCATAATGCATTTATTTCAACATTTATTGTTTGAGAACATAATGTTACAGGCCAAATGTTAAGCAAAGAGACATGTTTCTGTTTCAAAAGCAGACAATGACCTCAGACTTTTCAGTGACAAAAAAATTACTTCTATCACCTCTGAACGTCTAATCTTATTGGCGTTCAGTTTGAGACATGATGCTCTGTGTAGCTAGACTACACAGAGCATGCTGATTATCAGTGGACAGCGACATTCTGTCCGGTGTCACGATAGCCATGCCCTGCTTTAAAGACCTAGATGTATTGTTCGTGCTGATGTCTGTGGCACAGCAGCTGTTCTTATTGGGTTAGTCTTGGCATGGCCCTTTGGCTACACTTATTAAAGCATGTAACATACATTTGGCAGCGGCGTTTGTTGGACTGGTTGGTGGTTCTGTCAAAGTGTTGACGCGAGTCTGGGTAATCCACCGGCTGCTCCGCTATGTCTGTGCACAGCTCTGGGCTGGCCCCTTACAAAAGAGCAGACCTGAAAAGCACCATAATGAGGCAGAGGCTGAAAGAAAAGGCATGTCTCTTTCCATTTCTCTGAGCGAAAAGAAAAGAGCAACATAAAAGAATAGAAGACAAGAAAGAAAGATGAAAATAAGCCTCCCAAATCCAGGTTTTTGGCTGCGCTGTCTCTTTGAGTTTATCTTTTTTTCATGCATGTGTTTTATTATGGTAATGAAATGTTGGATAAAAATAGTCTGGGATGGAAGAGCAACGGTTTTGAAAAGAAAGAGGGGGAAAAATAGTAGGGAGGTGAAGGGGGAGCAGTTAAATGTCATTGATAAAACATAAAGAAATTTTAAACTGTCTTTCCCTCATACCGTCCATTTCTCTGTCTTCTCTTTCTTTTCATCTCTTCTTTCTTTTACAAAGCTTCAGTCCAAATGTCACAAGTCCCATCGTTCCATACAAAACACGAAAACATTGTTTACTCTCTCACAGTTCAGCTCCAACTACAGTCAACACTATACATCAATTAAATGTGATTGTAGCTGCCTGAAGTCAGATAATCCTTTGTTGGTTTGTCTTCTCTTTTTACCTGGTGACTCCAGATTACTAACACTGCCAGGTTGTGCTGCAGCCCTTTAAATGTTTATATTACGTATACTGGTGTCAGTAGGCGCTCATGCCCAGGCTCTCCAAAGGTCCTTTTGTTATAACACACTGCTCCTCTTGCTGCATTGACAATCCTTCGGTAAATATTCTCTGAGGAAGACAAAAAAAGGTACAAACAGAGTAGAAGATCAGAAGAGGTTGTACTTTCCACTGCAGAGAACATCAAAGTGGTCTGTCCTCTGTGTGCTGTGATGTTAATCTTTCTGCTTTAATGACCTCTGACCTCCACACGCTCAGAGCAAGGAGTGGGACCAAGAAGAATCAGACAGGGTGGACAAAATAACAGGAACACTATATTATGGTGCTTATTGAAGGAGTCGATTTTGAAGTCAATGTTTGAGGCTGTAGTGTTGTTAAGCAAATATACATTGAAGTGTTTTTCAGTCAGTGTTGTAGAGGGCCTACTTGTAGTTACTGTTCCTCAAGCCAGACAGTGACCATTTTTGGAAGTATTTGTTGGGTATAAGAGGCCAGATAGCTCCAAATATCTGGCTCTTCTGCAGCTAAATGAACTGTGATCACCAGGTACTGTAGTTGTTCACTTTGGCAGTCTGCTGTTTGGTGCTGGTAGGTAGTGTACAGCCTGCTGCATCTAGAAAAAAATGCTATGAGAGCTCTGTGATTGAAAAGTAAAGTAAAATGTGTACCTGAAATCCAAAACATTGAGCTGCAGAGTCAGGTAATAATTCTCTGTGGGTTTGAGACCATTGACCCTTGTAACTTTTCATATACTCATTTCATATAGTTATTTGATCCATGGTCAATATAAAAATAAAAATAAATATACAGATATATACAATATAAAATACAGAGTGTGGCTTCTCTAACAACACTACAAACTACTGCCCAAAGAATGAGATGTGAGATGACATCTATGACATAGTTTTAACTGAATAAAATCCCTGTATGTGCCTCCTAGGCATCCTTACTGCTAGTGTATTGTGGGATCCCACCTTGTCCACAGATAGAGCAGAGGGGACTATAAAGGTTGAGGATGACTTTGCACATGCTTAAGTGTGTA
This sequence comes from Micropterus salmoides, assembly GCF_014851395.1. Classification (NCBI taxonomy): domain Eukaryota; kingdom Metazoa; phylum Chordata; class Actinopteri; order Centrarchiformes; family Centrarchidae; genus Micropterus; species Micropterus salmoides. The sequence continues at coordinate 24,616,248 of NW_024044459.1, forward strand.
CTGAAAAGGTGGAAAGTGAACATGAGCCCAGATGGAGCGTTAGACAGAGAGAGGAAAAAAGCGTAGAGGTGATAGGTGGAGGTGACTGCACCATCCTTCCCTTTCATCCCACCTGGCGGTTCCACCTGTGCCCTTCCAGAAACCACCTCTCCTCCGCTGATGGAGCTCCGGCTGGTTTCTGCAGGTTACAGAGCTGGCAGCTCTCTGCCATGCATTATTTATCAGACTGAGATCTGCAGAGCTATCCTGCTCATTCTCACCTCACTGTTGTACCTTACTCTTACTTTGGAAGTCTCCTCTTTTAAATCTGCACTCATTTACACCTGTTACATGTAAATCCTCTCACCAATTCAGATGTTTTATGTGTTTGTTTGTTTGTTTGTTTTTTTTTGGGGGGGGGGGGGGGTACAGGATGCCTTTTTTATAATATAGCGAAGTACTTACTTACTTTTTAGCTACATATCTTTGCACACAGATTAAGTTGTTTCATAACAATATCATAACATTTACCAGTGGTTTTATAGCCTTATATTAGGTTGTTTTGTTTTTTTTGTTGTTTTTTCAGTGCTGTGAGCATAGGTGAGCTACTTATGCACTCAGAGCCCCAGTGAGTTTGAAATCAATAATATATTTGTTTTTCATTCCATATGGAACAACCCTGCCAAACTTACAATTGCTGTATCACTCACAATATCAGAAGTCTAATTGCTTTTTTGATACTTTATAAAAGCTGCCGATACTTTTGTACTTTACACCATTTCCAGTCTTGAATAAGGCTGCACAGTAGGCCTATGGCTCAAATCAATTTTACAATAATGAATATATTTTCAAGATAATTATGATTATCATGAAAACAGTAAAATGAATGTTTAATCCAATTAAACAGTAGGTTAATTAACCTTCCAAAACTTCAATAACTTATTTTATTTGTTTTTAATTTTAATTAATCAGATTTGTAAGTGAAGTATTGCAACAGTAAGTATAGTGCAGCCACAATTAGGGCTAAATAACCAACATCAATGACTTTTGTGTTAACTAAAACATCAAAAACAAAACTGTTCAAATTTGTATTCTTGAATTAAATAGTTTCTGACTAAAATCAGGAATTTGAGAGTTTAATATTTCAGGAGTTTAGCTGAAAAAAGGATTTTGTAGAAAACAGGTTTATGTTTCTCAAAGTAACGTATCAAGAAAAGTATTTGTTTGATATGGGCACTGAAAACTCCTGTTTAGCTAATAGACACTACTTTCATGTAGCCTATGTGTGCTGTCCTCCTACAGTCTACACTTCTCCTGTGATGTTTTCAGCTAAGTTGTGTTGAAATAAGAACTGGAGATGAGATAAATCAGGTGCCTTATGGGATTCTGAGAAGAGCTCAGCACCTCAGTGGTGATGCTGTCTTGTTATAACTCCACTTGATTTTTTTTTTTTTTTCTGGGGAGTTGAATAATTTAGTAAGGGTCCATTTAGTTTAGATACTGTGTCAGCGTTTCACAAGGAACTTGCCAGGCATTGGCCTACTTTGACTCATGGCATTAGAGCATGATCACTTGATGGATATCCTGCACTTGAGGATAATGGACGGGAAGGTGGACGGTCAAGAGAGAAGCTGATGCACTGCAGAGCTAAAACAAACCTAACTGATCAATAGGTGTTTTGAGAAAGGTGCTTGGTTCTTAATGCTACGGTCATTTGTATATCACAGCTCCTCTGTACCTTATTGTTCTCACAGAGGGAGTGTGAGTTATTGAGGCGGCACAGGCCCATTGAGCAGCAGAGAGCTGGTCTCTCCCTGTGGAGTGCTTATTCTAATGAAAGCTCTGTGCTCAGTTTTTTTAAACCTGGCAGCTCAACCAGTTAAACAGTTTACCAATAATCAACCCTGCCACAAGTTGAACAATGTCTTTATGCTGAATTTGATACATTTCTGGCTTTGTATTGATTTCAGTTATGAAAACACTTTTATTTAATATGAATGAAGTGTGTCAATTGTAAATACCGCCTACAAGCCAATTTCTTTAAAAATGATCAATTAGTAAAACAAAAGCTTCCTTTAAGTATTAATTCTGGTAATTCAGCATAGTAAATTTCTTCCAAGCTCTTGTTCATACACTGCAAATGTTTTTTGTGTTGTTTTTCACTTCGAAACTTTTCTAGAGGTCTAAACTAACAAAATATGTTATGTAATTGGTTTCTTTCATGGTTTTTGTTTTTGATTCTTCAGAGTGTGTATTCACCTATCATATATTTCTTGATTTGCTGACTTGCAGACTTTTTGTTTCACTTCTGCTAAGTACAGGAAGGATCCATGCTATCTGTTGCTAAATGTCAACAGTTCTTCACCTTTTCATCTCTTTATCCAACTAAACTTTGTTTTAGTTCATTACAGTGGGGCATTCCAGGGTGACACATTGTATATACATATTAGCCATTGCAAAATGTGGGGTTCACATGGAACACCTTCATTAGACTGGACAAAATGCGCAATTTTTTGTTGTTTTCAAATCTCTCTGTCTGCCAGGTGGTGGCACTATAAGAAGCAGCTTTTCATATTGTAAAGTAAACTGACACACATCTGCGTAAGGGTAACTGAAAGATGGCTAATTAATCTGGACATGCGTGATGTATTTATATGGGATATTGTTGTGGGCTGCTTTTGTATTGTATTGTTTTATTCATGCATAATTATTGTGTGTGAATTTAAATCAGCGGGGCTGATCTGAGTTGGGCTGTAATCATCTCTGATGAGCCTGTTATAAATTGAACACAGCAGGTTCTGTTGACCGTCAGTATTTGTAGTGAATTTTAAGACAATTTTAATCTCACATTTTTGCCTCTTTACATATTCTGTAGTTTCATATAGTAGAAGCACATTTTCTTTTCAGTTCCAATACTTTCTTAAACTGTGGTCCATTTCTCTGCTCCGCCTGAGGTCATCTGTGTCAACATACAACAAATGATGAAAGCATCGTCAGCGCCCCTTTCTCTGCGGATTACTCTCTAATCATTCTTCCACTCCTCTCTCTCACACAAACCCCCTTTCTTTAACATGGACCTTCCTCTGACTTGCACTCCTCTCTCTTTTGACTTCTGTCCTCAGGCTTATGCTCAGCTCTGCCTCTGCAGCTGACACTTTGAAGGATAAGCTGCAAATGTGGAGAGGTAACATCCTCCAGAGTGGCCCTGCTCAGAAGGCCATCAGGGCGCTATAAAAACGCATAAAGCAAACAGAGACAAAATGATGTGTCCTTTTTATTTTCTGCTGTACATGACTCATACTGGTTGTCCTATGCTTGTCTTGGAGTTTGGTGAAAGGTATATGCAAATGCCAAGAGGCTGCTAGTTAGTTGTCCAGACACTGAGTGTTATCCCTTTATCCCTCTAATCTACAGCGTAACGGTTTGAGTTCCCTCTGTGTGTCTGTTGGCTGCCCTGAGGCTCCCAGAGGCTCCGCAGCAAATGGCCTGTTACTCTTATCAGCACCTCTCTCCCCCTCTGCCTCACTCTGTCTCCCACCTCCTCCTGCACCCCTTCACCCCTCCCTCCCTGTCATCACTAGCCGTCTGCTACTTAATCCAATTATTCATTTAAGCTGACACGCTCTGTAACTCACCACAAACTCTACAGATGACGCCCCTGTGCATCACATACACACATCCGCACACAAACTCATAAACACATACACACAGACACATGCACAGACAGTGATACTGAGCACTGTTATTGCAAATATTTCAGGTCATGCAAAGTTCCCATTCATGCTTAGGAAGGATCAAATATAGCACATGTACTACAGTGCTTTCTGGTTGTACATTGTAGTTGCCCCTTTCTGCTTGTTCTGCCTATTTTTGGGTGCCCTGACAGAGGTTTCGGCCTCTGTTGTCACCCTCTGATTCACTGTACCCTTGAGGTGACTCCGTCTGTGTCTGTGTGCTGTCCTCCACTTCCCTGCTATGTGTTTAGCAGCTAATGCATCTGTCTTCACGGACACACAACAGAAGGTCCTGCTCCCTCTTGCGGGTGTATTTCTTGTATCGGTCTGTCCTTATGGGGATCACATGTCCTCACAAGTGCGTAACTATGAGGAAAATCCTCAGGGAAGAGGACATTTTTGTCTGTTTTGTCTTTAAAAGGACTTTTTTCAGGTTGCGACTTTGGTGTTAAAATTAGAATCAAAATTAACTTCAGATTAATGTTAATTCAGGATTAGGACTTTGCTTTGGGATTAAAATTAAAATTTCCTTTAGGTCTATATTATGGTAAATCTTATTGGGGAAGGGCTGTGTCCAACTATTTCTATAACTTTCTGAAACACACTATCAGACATTAACACCCAATTTACACCATGATTAGCTGTGAAGAGGTGAGGAAGGAGCTCTCTCTAGCTCTCTTTTTCATTCATGACACACGGATATTAAGAACAACCCTATATGCAACACAATGAGTTATACAACCTAGTTGTGAGACGTCCTAACAGCAGCCTTCTTACATGTACAGCAAAACATAAATGTGTATGTGTGTGAATGGTTGTGTTCCTGTATGTGTGCACATGTACATGCTCACTTTCTCTCATCATGTTTAGTGGTCAACTAGCCAATCTACAGTTTTCTCCTTCCGTCAACAGTTTGTGTGCTAAATGGCCGTAAATAAATGTTTTTTTGCAGTGTCATGGTATGACAGCCCGCATCACTGCATCTTAAAAACCCAAGAACTATAAAATTGCTGGTGTAAAGTAAATAGTAAATGTGCAGTAGCAGCCACGACAGGGTAATTAATCCCTGGATTCTGCTATTTCACCCCAGTGCAAATTTTGACAAGTATTTCTGCCGCACAGGGGCAGCGAGCGTCACAAAAGGAGCTGCGTTTGGTTGTTTTTGGTGCTGACACGACAACAGTCAAGAGTAACAGATGGGGTTTGTTGTGTGTGTCTGTATGTGTGTTTCAGGGTGACTGGGACTAGAGCTGTCTACAGTATGTGCTTTTATCTGATTCTTAAGAGAGGGAGTGTGGGCAGATCTGATCAGAAACCTCTTCCTCTGTCTGTCTGTCTGGAGGAAGGTGTTTGGGACATGTCTGTTTTATTGTCTGTCTGATTAACTGAAATGAGCAGAGAGTCTTTATCTGGTTGTTGTCTGGAGCTCACAGACTTTTGTTGTCAACTTTTCATGACTTACTGTTTTTTCAACAATTCTTTTTTCACATCTGCATTCATATTTTGAAGAACGTTTCTCTGCTATAAGACACTGTTGAAATATAGTAGGACACTGTTTTTCTGTGCATCTCAGTGAGAGTTGTTGTGTTAAAGTGCTTTTTGTGTGGTGTGCACATACGTGGTTGCACATTTCTATATGTGACGTCTGGGTAAGTACACTACATTCCGTGTCCAAATGCCACTTTCACAAGCGTGACATAAAGGAATCCCGACTCTCTCCAGTGTTTATGTAAAATAGGTTTGCAGCTTTCCACAGCTGATCCATCTCTGAGCCACAAACCATCAACACCAGATCCTCCTCCATCACCATCATCGTGTGGCATTGCCCAGCGCTCTTCACCATATGCGTGATGTCCTTGTGTCGTGCCACATTTGTGCTCTCACACTCATACTGCTCATTCTAACCTGACCTGTTTCCCACAGGGAGAGTTTTTTTGAGGTGGGTGGGGTTATTTTTTCGGGGTTGGACAAGCAGGGATGGGGTAGGGTGGGGCAGTTCCTCTTCCTGCTCTCTTCCTCCTCTCCCTCCCCGACCTTGTTTTCTACCTGTGTTTCAATATAATGTTCACCTGTTCCTCTTTGAATCTTTCTCATTTCCTTGCCATTGTTTTCTGTCCGTTATGCTCTTCTCCTCTACCCCACCTCTCCCTTCCTTCTTCTTTTCTGTCTCTCCATCTCTCTGCTTCTCACTGTTGCGATTAACTGGGCTCTGTCTTTATGTCGTATGTTCTTTTAGGCCCACGCCGTGCATCGCTGGCTAATCGATCAGGACAGTAGTGTGAGCTCTGAGATGCCGGATGGCCAAGGAGTATGGCACTATGATGATGAAGTAAATATCTGCAACACGTATATCTGGCTTTTTCCTATTTCTATATATCTATATGTATATATATTCTGTATTTATGAACATCTTGTACCTGTCACTTCAAGTTTGTGTCACTATTGTTGCTCTGCTGTTGTTGTTGTTTTTATCTTTATCTCTCTTGTTTTTGTTGTGTGTTGTATATGGTATTGTAGTTCTGGTTCCTTTGAAGTTCTAGTGTTGCTGTTGTGCTGTGAGCTGATTCAGTTAGGTGTTGTGGGATCAGGCTGGAGCTTTTTCTTTGTTCCTGTCCTTGCTTGACGTATTGTACTAACTTGCTGAGTTTTTGATTTGGTTGTTTTTCTTTTTCGTTTTTCTCTTTTTAGTTTCACATTTTTAAATATAACATGAGTGTGTATCTGTATCTATATTAACGTCTATATCAGTGTCTGTGATTTTTACTGAAGTTAATGTCCTCAAGCAGAGCATATTACATGGCAAGAGTCCACGGGCAAAATATAGATCTTGATATTTCCTATCGACTCGATACAAGTTGTCTGCGTAGGCTTCTACACAAAGTATTCCACACAACACAGGTTCATAGTAGTGATAATAGATACCAGTCCAAGTATTTTTCCTGTGGGTTCTTCTGGTTTATAAAATATGCTTGTGTCATTTGTACCACTGTGTTCGTGTTTAGGGTTAAATCAAGTTGTGTGTGTGTGTGTGTGTGAGAGAGAGAGAGAAACAGAGAAAGTTAGTTTGTGAGGGATATGTGCGTGTTCTGGGGGTCAACTTCTTTATTCTTATCAGTGTGTTTGTGTGCATGCTTTATTTCCGTCTGTGCATGGCTTCACTCTGTGTGTTAGTATTAGATTTGATATGAATGTCCGTCTGTGTCTCCGTCTGTGTCTCCGTCTGTGTTGTGTTTGTGCTTCAGTCTGTGGTGTTTTCTGCTTTAGATGTTGTGGGTGTGCCTGCCTTTGCCTGTGCCTTTGATGGGTCAGTGTCGTGTTTGTGTATTGTGGCAGTTGTGTATTTCCCGTGTCACTGTTTGTCACGTGCTGTGCCTGTGTTTTGTCTGGTTTTATCTGTTTAAACAGTCGGGGATACGTTTGCCAAAGGTTTTATTGCACCTATCTAATAGCTGTAGATGATCTTGAATCCACTTCTACTCTGTGGAGGAGAGATCATCTGAGTGCAATAAGGCTGCTGGGAAACTTGTTCCAGACGACTCTTGATGATGGTTTCCCCTCTAATCCTAGCTACTCCCTTGCTCTCATGTCAAATTCCTAAACCTACTCTCCTGATCTCCATATTGCTCCCAAACACTTTGGAGCATCATTGGGTTACTGAACCTCAGTTAAACCTTTTTCAGCTGACAAAGCAAAGCATTTGAAAGTGCAGAGTCATAATGGCTAAAAAAGATGGGGTTAATATTTAACACAGACTGAAGGTAACACACATAAGGCAAGTGGATAAGTATGTAAACAATTATATTATTACAGTTTCCCTTGGCCATTGGCCCAACACACAACAATATGGAGTGTTGTCTTTCCCTCGGTGATGTTCTTGAATATGTGTGCAGTGGGCAATTGTATTTTCCCTTTTTTCTTTTCATTTTCTTTTATCCTTTTGTGTGAATGAGTGAAAGGAGATATTTTTATTTGTTTGTCTTTATCTGTCAGTTAAGACTATGTACACCATCCTTAAGACTCAATGCAGCTGGGACTACAGACCCAGTTTAATGTTCTTCAGGTTTGCAAACATTATCAACATGGTAAGCAAGTGGGACTTGCTGATGGAATAACATAAATGACAAGACGTGAGGAGTAGAATATAGTGGATACAGAGGGAGTGTAGTGATCGCTGGGTGAGACCAGAGGCTTACAAACACTTTGTATGTCCCACAGTACAGACTCAGAGAGAAAGATTGGCGCAGCGATGGATCGCCCAGCCCAGTCTGCCTCACTGGCTCTTAGCCAACACAGCAGTGGAAAACAGCAGCGGCATAAACCACATCCCTGCAACTGGGTGTCTGCTTCCTCACTAGTGTTTACTCAAGAGTGATACAGTGTCCCTTTCTGCCCGCAGCCTCAACGTCTTCCTTCACTGCCCCAATCCTGCATCTTAAAGGAAAGCTTTGGTTTGTTAACTTTTAATTGTTACTTATTTGGCTCCAGCCAATCTATCAGAGAACATTGTGCGCACCAAAGTAATTAATGAGATCAGAAAATGCAGCGAAATTGCTAAAAATAGGTACAACAGTGACACGAATGGTCAGACAATCATACAGGTTGTAAATGAGCCAACAGTTTAGCCCAATTTTCTGAACCTGTTCATTTAAAAACTGCACCTGGAAAACTGTACATTGAGGACTACAGCAATTACAGTAGCTCATAGTTGAACCAGGAAGATGATATGTAAACTGCCTGGATGTATAAAGAGAGCTGGATACAACGTTGATAGTCAGACTTGCTGGCAGTTTGACCCAGCGGCCAACACTGCAACAAAAATATCCCCCTGCAGTCTAAAAAGCATTTTCACCATAAACCACCATTATTAAAAAAAACTTTCACAGAGCCTGCAAGAGTAATTTTTGTAATCACTAGGCGAGCAGTTTTCATTCTGATATCCAGGTCATATGATACATCCATGGTAAACTGTAATGGGTGTTCAAAACAAACAGTTTGGCGGTTGATTTTACCATTAGCCGTTGGTTTTGCTTTCAAAAAAATTTGACCAACCTGTGGGTTTGCTTACATCCAGATTGCCTCACCGAGTTTGTTACCCTGTTGAACCTAGTTTTAGCAAAGTTGCTGCACTCTGAGATTTCAGCAAGTAATGTGGAGAAATCACTTATAATAACCAATGGAATGATGGCAGAAGCAAGGAAAATAAAACTATATATGTAATAGATCTCAGTTTTCCTTTAAAGTTCACTCCAGTTTAATTTTATTGTTCTTAGCTGTCAGAGCAGAGTAAGTCCAAAAGCATTTAGAATCATGCAGATTGGTCAGTCAGCAGCTTGGTGATATAAAGCTCTCAGCATCCCTCAAACTGGTCTCACAAACCATGACTCTCTCCCTGAGGGCTGATTTAATTCACACCAAAATCTAAAGCTTCATCAAACGCCCCGTCCCACCCGGCACCCTCCTGTACCACAGAATTGTGAGATGTCAGAGGTCTGTGTAAAGGCCATGCCCCCTTTGCCACCATTAATCGTTAGTGGGCCTGGAGAATATCCCTTATGATCCCACAGCTCTAATTACCCCTCAGTGAGTCCTTGGAGACAGATGCTCAGGGAGCCAAGCCCCATTCGTCACAGTACGGCTGCATGGCAGACTCAATATGAAAAAAAAGCAAACTGTCACACTCTACACTGTCACATAAATTCTCCCGCGTCTCAGTTTCTTTTTTCCAGCTGCTTCACACCCACTGTAGATGCAGACTACATTAGGAAGCCCATTCATGTCCAGCCACAAGCAGTTGGCTGTAATTTGTTTCGGCTAGGGGGGCAGAGTTTAATTTACATGTGAAAGGCCATGGCGTATTCAAATATTGTAACTCTCATTTTTGTCCCAGGGTTATTGATACCAGCGTCACAGAATTCAGATTAAAATGTAGAGGGGACTTTGAACAAAGCAGCAGAAGTTGTGTAATAATGTCTCAGTTGGCCAGATACCAACTTTAGGAAGAAGACAGGAGAGCAGGATTCTTTCTCCCGGTCTTGCTGACCCATTAAGAACGGATCTTTTCTGGCTTTTTGCAACAGTGAGACACCTCATGGGAACAATATGGCCTACAAAGAAAACTTTGAATGGAGCCATCCCAAGCAACTATACCTTGAATGACTGCCACACCTACAGAACAGGTTCACTATACTGGGATGAAAATTACTATAAAAGTGATTTCATCTTTAAAAGTAGAAATTCAGTTAGCATTGCAGGTAGCAAAATGTTCATTATAAACAGTACGTGAACACAGTTATGATACTGTAAGTGCTGCAAACTTATATATTCTGGTCCCTGACTCTATTCCCCATCGCATTTCACAAAGACAAGACAATTTACACTAGTACAAGTATAAATGTACAACTCTGACTTCATCACAAGATGCCCACAAGAGGAAAAACATAAGGCTAAAAATGAAAAATGTGATGCTTTTGTCATACGCAGGTCACTGAAATATGGTTATTACCAGTTCAAACTGAACAGAGATGTACTTTTTTGTCTCAAAGCAATGTGAAGAAACATTAAACTTCCCACTCAAGTTTAGCTTGTAATTCACATTATTCACAAGGACTCAAGGAGGGCATGTCATGAAGAATTTAATTAAACCTGTTATTCCCTGTGACCCTTCCTAAACTCTGCCTTCTTTTTCTTTTTCTATTCTCATTTTAAATATTTTTGTTATCTGCAGTTTGAGTTTGTGTGTGTGTATTTTTACTTGACAAAAGGGGAGAGAGAGAGAGAGAGAGTGTGTGTGTGTGTGAGAGAGAGAGAGAGAGGGAGAGAGAGAGAAGCTGAATGACAATCAATGTGCATGCATGCATGCATGTGCATGTGTTTAAGGTGAATGCGCAGAGTGCATGGTAAAGGTACAAGTATACTCCAAAAGAAGTGCTGGTCGGAAAGTCTGAAAACTGTAGAAAACTCCTTTGCGATGGACAATCTTGCCCACTCTCTGACGAGATTGGCTAGGTGTATATACAGTTGTGTGTATAAATGTGCACAGCTCCAAGTCCTCATAATTTCCTGACATTCCTGCTTCCACCCTGTCGACATTAGCAGTAATGAAGACTGTCTGAAAATGGAGAGTACAGCTATAATCAAGAACACCATCTGAACAATGGCTAGGACAGATCTGCTCAGTGTTTCATAGACAGACTGCTCTTTCAGAACTAAACCTGCTGGTGTTCCACAAAGACCAGAACAGGAAAGCAAAATACCTGTGCTTCCTGAATCCTGTAATATTATGTAATTTCATATGGTTTAATTTGATTATTGGCAACAACTTAAGTAGGCTAAAGATTTACTTTGGTAATTTAAAAAATCTATAATTCTAGGCCTACTTTTACAGTTTTACTTTAACATATTATTGGCTGTCCATAAGAACCTACTAACAATATTGTAACCATGCTTTTACTTTGTAATTTTCAAAGGTCATATCTGCTTTTCTCCTGTCTCTTTAACAAAAACCTGCAGAGCATTTAAACACAGTTTAATATGGCAAAATAGTATTTTAATTTCACGCAGGTCACCGCCATTAAAACTCAAACAAAGGGTGTTTGTTGATTCATACCAGTCTATTATTCAGCTATTACTATTATACACTGTAGAATAACTGGAATCCCATTCTGGATTGGAGTGCAGGAGGAGTTAAGAGTTGAGATGAAAACAGCTCACTTTCAAACAAAATAAGTTGGATCTGATGCCACAGATTCTTGGTTTGGTGTTTCTGCAGATTTGGTGGATATATAAGTCAAGGACAAAATGACCAGTATGCATTGTAAAAAATGTATGATAATAATTTTATTTGTTTTTATATATATATATATATATATATACACACAGTGGGTACGGAAAGTATTCAGACCCCTTTAAATTTTTCACTCATTGTTTCATTGCAGCCATTTTCCAAAAATCAAAAAAGTTCATTTTATTTCTCAGTAATGTACACTCAGCACCCCATCTTGACAGAAAAAAACAGAAATGTAGAAATTTTTGCAAATTTATTAAAAAAGAAAAACTGAAATATCACATGGTCATAAGTATTCAGACCCTTTGCTCAGTATTTAGTAGAAGCACCCTTTTGATCTAATACAGCCATGAGTCGTTTTGGGACAGATGCAACAAGTTTTTCACATCTGGATTTGGGGATCCTCTGCCATTCCTCCTTGCAGATCCTCTCCAGTTCTGTCAGGTTGGATGGTAAACGTTGGTGGACAGCCATTTTCAGGTCTCTCCAGAGATGCTCAATTGGGTTTAAGTCAGGGCTCTGGCTGGGCCATTCAAGAACAGCCACGGAGTTGTTGTGAAGCCACTCCTTTGTTATTTTAGCTGTGTGCTTAGGGTCATTGTCTTGTTGGAAGGTAAACCTTCGGCCCAGTCTGAGGTCCAGAGCACTCTGGAAAAGGTTTTCGTCCAGGATATCCCTATACTTGGCCGCATTCATCTTTCCCTCGATTGCAACCAGTCGTCCTGTCCCTGCAGCTGAAAAACACCCCCACAGCATGATGCTGCCACCACCGTGCTTCACTGTTGAGACTGTATTGGACAGGTGATGAGCAGTGCCTGGTTTTCTCCACACATACAGCTTAGAATTAAGGCCAAAAAGTTCTATCTTGGTCTCATCAGACCAGAGGATCTTATTTTTTTACCATCTTGGAGTCCTTCAGGTGTTTTTTAGCAAACTCCATGCGGGCTTTCATGTGTCTTGCACTGAGGAGAGGCTTCCGTCGGGCCACTCTGCCATAAAGCCCCGACTGGTGGATTGCTGCAGTGATAGTTGACTTACTACAACTTTCTCCCATCTCCCGACTGCATCTCTGGAGCTCAGCCACAGTGACCTTTAGGTTCTTCTTTACCTCTCTCACCAAGGCTCTTCTCCCCCGATAGCTCAGTTTGGCCGGACGGCCAGCTCTAGGAAGGGTTCTGGTCGTCCCAAACGTCTTCCATTTGAGGATTATGGAGGCCACTGTGCTCTTAGGAACCTTAAGTGCAGCAGAAATCTTTTTGTAACCTTGGCCAGATCTGTGCCTTGCCACAATTCTGTCTGTGAGCTCTTCAGGCAGTTCCTTTGACCTCATGATTCTCATTTGCTCTGACATGCACTGTGAGCTGTAAGGTCTTATATAGACAGGTGTGTGGCTTTCCTAATCAAGTCCAATCAGTATAATCAAACACAGCTGGACTCAAATGAAGGTGTAGAACCATCTCAAGGATGATCAGAAGAAATAGACAGCACCTGAGTTAAATATGAGTGTCACGGCAAAGGGTCTGAATACTTATGACCATGTGATATTTCAGTTTTTCTTTTTTAATAAATTTGCAAAAATTTCTACATTTCTGTATTTTTCTGTCAAGATGGGGTGCTGAGTATACATTACTGAGAAATAAAATGAACTTTTTTGATTTTTGGAAAATGGCTGCAATGAAACAAAGAGTGAAAAACTTAAAGGGGTCTGAATACTTTCCGTACCCACTGTATATATATATGTGTGTGTGTGTGTGTGTGTGTTTTAGCCATACTTTGACCTGAACCCGTATTAACGACCTATAAATCTTGGACTAAGTTGCACACCTCTACAACTTCCAATATCCACCTCTGGCTAATAATCTATAGCCCTCCCTTCAATATGACGACCAGCTTCTTGTGCCATCTTGTTTTAGCCCACGTGGTCGGACAACAAGTTGCACGACCTTGTTCAGTTTGAGTATACCGCTGCCTGAACTGTACCCCTTCATATGGAAGGTTGTTGTGAGTTGCATACGCGTGTGTCGATTGTGAATGAGCGTGTGAGCCTGCATGTACTACACCGTAGGTGAACGCGTATGTGTGTGTTGATGCGTACATGAGTGTGTGTATATTTGTGAGTGTGTGTTTGAACACGTGTGAGGCAGCGTTAGGCAGTGGAGGATTTTATGCCAGTTTTATAATCTCTCTTTTGACTGATGACTGCATCTCCCTTAATTGCTTAAATTTATTATTTATTAACACGTCAGTCTCAGCATCTGGCCCCTGAGGCAGCAGATATTAACTGTTCAAGTGTAAAGCAGCATGGTAGATATATGTATTTGTTAATTAAGAGCTGTACATACATTGAAGTCTATCCACTCTGTCGCTTCAAGACGGTGTGTGTCAGAGACATGAGAAGTGGGTTAAGGGAGAAATCAGGGTCTGACTCAGCAAAGCAGATGAAGATGCCATCACTCTGTCAAGACTGTGGAGGACATCCACTGTGGCAGACGTTCAGTGAAGCTTCCCAGGGGCATTTATTCATCTCTTCTTTCATCTTTTCATTCCTGGCCCGTTTCCTCACTACTTGCGCTTTTTATGGTGAAAAATAAAGCTGGCTCTGCACTGAGGCAAGCTGGTAAAATGGTAATAGCACACTGTAATGGACTTGTCAACAGATTTAACTGAGATCAATATAATGCACAAGACCCATAGGGTGCCGTATAGGTTCGACCTCAAAGTGTGTGGGTTTGTTGTCAAGAGCCTTGTTTGGTGATGTATTTTGTTTTTCTTGCCACAGATTACAGCTGCTGTCCAATGGGATATTACAATACACACTTTAAAGTACGTCCCTACTGATACATCAGCCAGGCGTTTGATGACTTACTTATGAGTATCTACTGATTAATCATCTGAGTTTTTTTTTTTTTACTTTCAGCTATCAGTATCAGCCACAAAAATCAAAAATCCAGTGTCAGCTTGGCTCTAATCTGCCATGCAGCTGTAATCATGTTTAATAGCACCAGATTTTTCACCTTTCAAACTAACCGCTAAGACACTTTTGTTTGCCCCTTACATTCAAAAGGAAAGGAGGTTCCTTCTAGGCTCCCCATTTGGCACAGTGCCAGTGATTATTCAAGAATTACAGTGTGAAAGGATGAGATACAATTTCCTCTAATATCTCCACTGATGTGGTATTAGCTCAATTGGTCAATGTAAAGCAAATGTTGAATTTGAGTGCTACACACAGTTTCCATGCTGGAAAATGTTTCCAATATTGCTACCACCATTGCTTTTACCATGGTCACATATTGAACTCAACAGGCGTGTTGTCTGAGGATTGTCAGTGAATTCGTGAAATGCAAGAAATTGTTAATTGGAAATAAATATCAGAGTAGGTAACCCATTCGCATTAGACATCTCAGACACATTAAACTGTAAAATGGTAGGGTAACATTTTTCATTTTTCTTCCTTAAAGGACAGAGTGCAGTTATTTCCTTGAGGGACTCTTATTAGAGTTGCACTTTAACAGAGTCACGTCGATATTGGCAGGTAGTTTGTATCTAGTAGTTTCAGGACAGTACATTAAGTCTGAATAGAGTCTGAAAACTTCAGCTATGCGTCTAATAACCAGACTGATTGAATTATGGTCTGGCTGCTCGGATCCTGTCTGATGCTGACTCAAGACCAGTTGTGAGTGATGGTTAGAGTCTTTGTTTTAAATTATGGAGTGTGTGTTCTCAGCGAGAGCTCCGATACTGCATGCATACAAGAGAGGGAGACATGGAGAGTTGCGAGGATAGATTCTGTCCATAGTGATGCTCTTTCTCTCTCCTACTGCACATCTTCACTCTGTATTTCCCCATCGCTACCTCTCCACTTATGAAGATTAACGGGACCCTGGCCCTGCGCTGACATATCGCTGCTGTCATTCTTATCTATTGCCTTCATCGTTTCTGCTCTTCTCCTACGTCTGAGTATTTCTAATGCCCTCTTTTTGTCTTCCACAGGTCAGTCTGGCTTTGTCGCGTTGAGGCGCATTTGCTGAGGCGTCTTTATGTACTGTATGTATGATGTGTATATATGTAAATGAGCCAGTACTTGTGCTCAGACGAGTAATATGTAACCTGACTGCAGAGGGAGGCAGTCAGTTCAGATGCCTGGCAAAGCTGAACGTAGCTTGTGAGGAGGAACTGAAGCACAGGATAAGGAGTTTTGTGTCAGGGCTGCAGTAATCAGCCTGACCCAGCCCATACTCTTTGGAGGTGCTGCAGGCCGATGCTGCAGTGCATCACTCTGCCACTAGAGGGCCATTATTCCAAATTTAAACAGTACAAGGTCAAAGAAGCTTACAGTATATTTTATTTCTAATGCATAAACCTACCCCTGTTCTCTTTGGAAATCTGGCATTTTCATCCTGGGAGTGTCTTTCTTTCATTAAATTAATCTTACAACAGATATTAGGTGCGTTTGTCTTCATGCGGCGCATGATGCATGCTGGACTTAAAATAAGGCATGCTGGTTAGAAATTGTTTCCGACTTTCACCGGCGTTGCAAAACGTCACCATTTCACATGACATTAAAACCTCGCGAGAGCTAGGCGTTTTTTTTCCTTCCGGCTGCACCAAGTTTGAACCACAGTTTTGCCTGGTCTCCCATCATTTTTCAGTCATTGATCTCAGCTCAAAGTAAGCTCACGCAGGTAGAATGTGTCCGACTTGATGACCCCTGCAGTCACCTGCAGCTCACGTTAGACTATCAAGACGGCGAAAGTCAGCCACCTTCATCTCGAACGCACCTACTGACACTACCTAGCTACCACTCCGTCTATTGGCCTGGAAAGTGTGAAGACGACCATGTGCCCTCTACTAAAATTCATACATCTCCAGCCACTTCTTTTCACCTGGCAAGGAGGAACTTGTCCAGCAGGCTGAAATGCACAAGACGTTTCATGCTTTCCCCCTGTAGTTTTCCCTCCACTGAAGAGTCAACCTGCTCCAATAATGCAGCAACGTGGACAAAATCCTTGGCTGGCTTCCTACACAGAAACTTAATTTAGTTTATTGGAGCATCTAGCAAAGCTGGAGGCATTGCAAGTCGGGGTTAGCAAATTCTTAAACTATGAATTTCCACCTGTTCTCATCTGTGTGGTGTCAGGCAGCATGTAAGTGTGTGAGAGGCAGTGAAAATAGGGACCAGACAAGGGCCAAGACTGTGACAGCTGGAAGAAAGACAACTGACAGACTCAGTGTTTATGTTGATACCTCCCCCACCTTTTCAACTCTAGTCTCTTTTCTCTGAGACATCAGGACACGGGCAATAAACCTCCACAAGCAGCACACGTGGACAGCTGTAGCCCTTTATCCTGCCAACAAGAGGGGCTCGACACAGGGTGCAGAGGGCATGTCTGTCCTGAACCTAAATCAACCCTGTTACAAAACCAAAGTGTGGCCTATGCTTTATAATGACCTGCAGCCTTCCTGAGCCACATTCTCTGACAGTCAATGAGACCCCTGCCTGTGTAAGAGTTTGCCATAGTACAGGACTGTGCATTTTTGCACACTCGTACAGATTTGCTCAACCTGCATCACATTCAGGTCCGTGACTTTCTCCTAGTCGTGTAAAACAAAAGGCAGAAAATATCATTTAGTTTTTTTGTTTCAGAACCTAAAGATCCCGTCCAGAGACATTTGAAGAATTATAAAACAATATGCTTTGGATACAAATTTGCGTTTGATTGGGTTTAGTAGTTGAAATAACATGTACTCCTTATCTGTCTTTGAAAAATTGTGGATATAGTTTAACACATGCTACCTCTCTGTAGCCAGAAAGTTTGAATACAGAACACAAGATGTCTCCCACATTACTGTAAAGTCTATTCTCCGTTTATGTGCATATCATACTTCTATAAGTTATATATTGGACTATATTGGCTTCTGAACTAGTACATGTGTTAAACTCAGATTTATGTTATTGTTTATATAAACAGCTCCAGAGAAATCCTCCGTCATCACTCACTTAATTCTAACACACCTTAAGGAGGTCTTATCGTCAATATCAATACGTTATCATCCGTCTCCTCAGATGTGCTGAGTTACTCTCTGCAGGCAGAGCCAAAGAAGGTTTCTGCCAGAAGGGAAGAGTTGCTGTCCCCTTTTTCGCGGAAGACCACAGGATAATTTGTCATGTCTTCATGGACATTAGCATACGTAGTCCCTTGCCCCACATTCTTTGGCAGCGAAGCTCTCATCACTGTTCAAACTCAATACTGTGGACAGGAGAGACATGCCACGTGATGTTTTTGCCCAGGTCACGGTCCAGTGGCACTGAGTAGTGCGTAGCCTTCTTTCTACATTGCCCCCACCTTCCCCTCTCCTACAAGCATTTATCTCTCTGCATGGTTTTGGCAGCGATGTACTTTTCCCAGCATTTAGCAAAGAGGAGGGGAGAGGTAGAGAAAAGGAGGTCTTTTCAAGCAGGGAATGACGGACGCTTTATTAAAAGAGGCAGGGCCTTTTGAGAGGCTGGCCCCCTCGTTCTCCCCCCACCCTGTGTGTCTGGCCCATTGTCACGGGGCTGTGGCTGCAACCCTCCCCCCCACCCCTGCTAGACGCTTTGTCACTGTAAGTCACCTCACAGACTGAAACAGACCCACTCTGAAAAAACACACCCATTCTCCACAGTAACTCTATGCTATTCTGGTACTGCCTGGTCCGTGAAAAAAAATGATTGTCTGGCTGTCACAAAACATACAGGAGACAGAGATGGGCGTAACGTGTGGGGAAGAGGGGACAGGAGAAAGGAGGGATAAAGTTGGGGGTGACACAAAACCTGAAAGATGCAGAGGATGGATGAGGTGGAGAGCAGAACATAGAGTGTGAAGGAGGATAGAAGAAGGGTGGAGGAGTTTGAGGCAAAAAGAAAGGTTGTTAGAAAAACGAAGTTAGAGAAAATGGGAGAAAGTAGCCAAAAAAATTAGCTAGCATGTGTGACATGGTGATTTGTTTTTGGCTGTGTGTGAAATGTGTGTCTTTAGATACAGGCAGCATTCCTCCAGAGATAAACCCCTGGGCCCCCAGTCCCTTCAGCCCCTACCCTCCCCGGTCTCTCCACCCACCATGCTTACTCAAGTGCGTGTGTGTGTCTGGGCGTGTGTGTGTTCGTGTTTACGTCGGATTGGGGTCTGCGTGCCCTGTACCGCAGCACTTGCAGGGGGCAACAGAAAAGACAGCTGTGTGTTGGAGAGAAACAGAAAACGTAAGAAAGAGAGAGTCGAGGGCCAACCGGCATGCCAGTCAAGACCGTCACTTTTGGAGTGAGTACCACCATCTCTGCTGCTCTCCGTCTCCTCTTCCACCTTCCTTCTTCTTCGCTCTCACTTCATGTCTTTTTCTGTCACTATTTCTTGTCTCTCCATATTTTCTCTCCCCACTTGTACGCTCCTCTGCCACTCTTATTTTATTGCTGTCTTGTTTTTGCAATGTTTTGCTCCGCTATAAAATCCTTGGTTGCATTTTCTCAGATATAATGCACCTGCCAACGCTCCTTGTCTTTATGCTTTTACATCAGACAGTAATGGCACAATTCTCTTGTCACTGGCTTTGTTCCCAGTTATTTCCCAGCAAATGTATTTACACGTGAATATTGATGTATTGGTATTTACTCTTACTGTCCATTTTGTTCTATTTTTTATTTTTTTGCTCAGCTAATGCATCTCTTTTTAAGTACCATTCTTGTCCTGTGTATGTCCACATGTTTTGGTTCTTGCTTCTACACCTTGGTCTTGCTTTCAGGCCTGAATATGGCCTTGTCTTTAGTAATGACAATGACAAGAAAAAATGAGAAAGAAAAGAGAATGAGAGATGCAGGTCATGGAGATGTAAATATTAGTCCTCCTTAATATAAAATTAAATGTCACTTGAGAAAAACAGACCAACTTGTTATGGTTTTATCTGAAGGTCTAAAGAAGCGATGAATGGTTAAAAACACATAACACAAGTCATTGTTTACAGACCCAAACACAACCTGCTTCAATCAAACTCATTAGGCTGAGCCTTCCATAGCAACATGGGAGGGAGCTTGAGTATCTTTGAGAGTTGTGATGCATGTGCGTCCAAGATTAGTGTAAGTGCGTATATGTGTGGGTGTGTTTCATGTTCTATTTTCCTCCTTAATCTTGTTTTTGACTCCATTTGTTCTCCTGTTTGATGTTCAGATTGTAGGATGTCAACCAGGATTAGCTGTGGTAAGTAAACTAGAAGTCAGTAAACTGATTAGCGGGTCAATTAATGAGATTCTTTCACCGTGGCTTCACTGAAGACTGTAGACTATTGAATCTACTGAGCCAGCAGAGGTAATGGCAACACACAGGGCACTCGCTCACAAGGCCTTGCTCTCCGGATGTACATGAGTGCTAATTTAGTATCAACCACGCTTTACCTGGGGTGATAAAAGAAGAGTTTGTGAGGTTTTACTCTGATATGATGCAACTTGTAGAAATGTGCCTGTTTATAGTTTAAATGTCTGAGGATGAACTGCAGTCAGTTTTACAGTGCTGTCAGAAGTTGTTGTGCTTTTCACTTCTTGCAGTATTTCATAATTTTACCATTTAGTTCCCCCCAAAGATGAAACACATTTGCAAGTAAATAGAATTGACCAAAAGGAAAGTGCACAATGGTCAATTTAAACAGTTGAAACACCCTTGTGTAACTGAGAATAACAGTGAGCAGTGGTGGGAGAAGTATTTGCATCCTTTACTTGAGTACAAGTAGTAGTACAGCTGTGTAAAAATACTCTGTTACAAGTAATGCATTCAAAATATTCTGAAAATGTATGGAAGTATTATATTTACAGTACTTAAAGTATTAAAAGTAACTGTACTCATCATGCAGAACAGCTGCTTTCAAATTGTTATATTTATTAAATAATTGGATTATTATTACTGATGCATTTTAATACTGTAGCTGGTGGAGCTAATTTTGATGACATTTATGTACTGTTGGGTAGTTGTATCTAAAACAAAACATATTTTATAAACGGATCACATGTTTAGTTGATAAAATGTTAATCTGAAAAAATAACTAGTCATTATAGCAGTCAAATCAATGTAGTGCAGTGAAGTACAATATGTCACTCTAAAATGTAGTGGAATGGTAGTGTAAAGTATCATAAAATAGAAACACTCAAAGTACAAGTACCTCACATTTTTACTGAAGTGCAGTACTTGAACAACTGTATTTAGTTACTTTCCAGCATTGTAAAAGAAAGTGTTCACAACACCTCTGAACCTTAACTGGGTTTTCTGTTGTTTAATTAATACCTTTATTTATGGTTATACGAAGATTATAGATTTCTGATCAGCCCGATATCTAGATTGAAGTTACTTACGTTCTTATATATTATATATTCTCTCTGTCCCTCTAAAAACGGTTACATTCTGTATAATTACATGTTAATGTGCAAGTGAAACACAGGATGTTTACCATATCTTGATCTTATTCTTTTATAGGTTCCAAAACCTGTCTCCTCCCTATGGCTTTCACCCTCTTTGTCATCCCCACAAAAGATCACAAAAACCATGACAATCTCATCTTCAAGCACAGAGGCTGAAGCAGGGCCAGATATAAAGAGACAATCGATGAGTACGGCAGGGACAAACAGTGGGATACGAAGAGGGGGGTGCTGGGAGTGTGAGAAAGTAAATAGTAAAAATGGGACAAGACGCTTCGCCACATACAGGGAATAGATGGAGACAGTCAGTCAGACAGACAGTGTTGAGTAGGGGAATGTAACAGCTTCATCCCCAGTGACCCGCTTGCTTGCTTCCTGAAAATGTGTCCATAGCTGAACGCTCCCAAGGGTCTCAGTTTGACTCACACCACACTTACTACATCTCTGTAGCTGGAAACAGCCTGCTGCCTGCTCAACCTATTCCTGAGAGATGAAGGCAGAGATGGAGGCCCAAGAAGAAGAAAAAGGACAGAGAGAAAAATCCATTTCTACAAGAAATGCAAGTCAGCAGAAAAGGGTGATGAAATGGCTGTTTAAGCACTCTGCAGTAATTTCCATACCCACTGTTAGGTGTTCCCCTTAAATGTATAGAAACCGTCCCGTCCCACAGTTAGTTTAAATACATTGAGATATTCAGTTTAACGGGAAGAAAATAGCACATATTATCTAGAGTTTCGTGTGCTTGCACAATCAATGTTGTTTAAAGTTCAGGAAATAATATTGCAAGTAAAGTAGGACTTGTGACATGCTGAACATACGTATGCACCTTATTTTCACCTTTCTGCTGGGTGTACAAATAGCTGTGGTGGCACTTAAAATATTTATGATTTGCACCTGGTGCTGTGTCAGCAAATTCATGTTGTTATTGTGTGTGTGTGTGAGAGAGAGAGAGAGTGTTTTTAATTTTAATAGAAATGCTAAGATTCTCTGAAGCAGAGCGTATCCAAGTAACATCACTTTGGATCGTTGGTTTCTATTAGCAAAACGGTATTGGCTCAGTCCTCCGTAGCAGGGAGACCTATTCAGACGTAGACCAACCTGTCTGGACTATTTGGAATGACAAGACACACCTAAACCAGCAGTTCTCAACATAAATTCGATGGGTCAAAAGATGATTATAAAAAAACTTTATAAATATATTTTATACTTTTCTATGGTATGGGCGGGCACTTTCATATCTCAAAAAATCTTTCAAATGAAACAGTCTTGAAATGCTCATATCTCACAGCCATATTAAGGCCATAACCTGTGTTGAGGTGTTACATAACTTCATATCAATGGGCCGCAAGTTAAAAAAGTAATAGCAGTTATTATTAAATATGTGTAGACATATGTATATCAACAATTTACTGAGCTAGAAATGGTGATTCATGCCTATAGAGTCAGAGACAGCAACCTTTACTAAAATTACACAACATTCCCGACACTTGTCTACTTGCAGCTAGCATTATGATAGAAACAGTTGAGGGCTCTGTTGCTGGGGTGCCTTGACTCTCGTGATCATCTGATAAACCAGGTTGTTTTCCACATTGCTATCAGATCAACAAAAACTGAGATAAAAGAGGTTACAGTGAATGCAGTTCAGCATTACAGGTTGTGTAAGTAGTCCTCCAACAGTGTGCAAACGGCCCCTGCAAAGGGAACCGTTTACACAAAGATTTCATTCAGCTGGAGAGATAGCATACAGAAGTTATGACAGCCATTTTCTGCTCCTCTGTGGTTACGTTTCTACTCTCCAGTATCACTGCCTTCCCATTCATGCCTCACATTGTTTTACTTCTCCCCCTCACACACAAACACACACACAATCAATCTCTTGTGAAAATTATTATTTTTCAGGTGTAGTCGTCCGTTGCAGAGGATCCCCCTGGCGAGGGTGCTGAATTCAGTCATGCCTCCATGTGCATACATACACACACGTATAATTTAAGTTTTCGAACACTGCAGTCCACCAGCTAGATTGGTGATGTCATTCTGTCTGCTGCAGCGCCAGCAGAGGAGGCAAGCGAAGGGGGTAGAGTGAGAGAGAGAAATGTAAGAAGCAAGGGATAGAGAAGGGAAGGAAGGCAACAAGAAAGAAAAGCTGAGATAAAGACGAGGAGAGGGGAGTTTCAGGGCAGAGGACTTTCTGTGATGAGATAGGGGAATAATTTTACTTGGTAATTTTGAGCTTCATTATTAGGAGCCTTGTGCTGTCTCAGCCTCAGGACAGTTGCACGCACATTGCACGACAGTGTGTGTTGATATTGCTAATGTTAACCGTGGAGCCGCTGAGCAGGTTATTGTCTTTCTTTTGGTCCAAACAGGATGATTAATGTGCGGGCTCATTTTTGCTCAGCCCACAAGCCTGAAGCTTGTCATCTCTCTATGGGAATAATCGGAGACCCACATTCATCTGAAACATACTGGAGTCCAGCAAGCAGAGAAATCACCACAGAACATTTTTAGACTGTGACATGTGCACTGCACCTGTTTGTCTGAGTTAGTGGATGGGTGTGGTCCCCCTGCATCCTTATCTCAACACGCCATACACTCACTGCTTGACGCAAGCAGTTGTATACGCAAACATACACGCATGAAAATGCAGGACTGACCACCAGGAAAGTAAATTTGCGGTAACCAGTGACATTCTGCTTGAGTCTTTGATTCTAGTCGTCGTAGTCTTGTAAACTTCAGCAGACTTGTTTCAGGGGTGGGGGCTGAGTCCAGGGGGGCTGGAGGCCAGCAGAGGGGCCTCAGTCAGGGTCACCATGGTGTTACCAAGCCACCATTTGCTGTGAGACGATGCATATTGTGTTTGGTTGTGTGTGACTTTGCATCAGCTGTATTTGCATCTACTTTGATGGGTCACCATGGCAGAGTCTGCAAACATTTCCTGCAACAGAAAGTATATACCTGTATAAAAAGAAGTCTTCCTGTATACATAGTACAATACCTCTAAGTTTAACAGTAAGATAGTGGACTTACTAGATTTATTATGAATTAATTAAGATTAGTTTCGGAAAACAGTACTGTTTTGGGCTGGTGCATCTCAGTCTGGTGGTCGTAACTCCGGTAAGAGGTGTGCATGTGGTGTCTGTGCAAGGATGGGAGGTGTACTGGGATCAGTTTATTGCTCTGCAGCGGTCTAGAGGTAGGAGGTTAGTGGGGTTTCATTTTCTTCAAAGTGAATGAGAGAGTCTATTTTAGAGGGAGAACATGGCTTACCAAGACATCTTGGCAACTGTGAGTATATTAAAACTGTTAACTGAGACACTGAACAGACCACAATAGAGACAGTGGTCTAGAGACTTTATCTGCTGAAATGCTTTTATGTTTTTATACATTTTAGTTTAAACATTTCTTAATTTTAAAGTAATGATCTAAATATCATACTAAATATCGTAGATTTATAAATCCATTGTTTTGCTTAACAGTACGCCCAGTGTTTTCTTTTTCATGTGGGGGAACGTCTAATCAGTGTTTTGCCTGTCAGCATGTACGTGAGTGTGACTCACACTCAAAGGCTTTTTACTGCAGAGTAGTTCCTCTCAATTGTCTGTGAGCAAAAGCTAAAAACAAAAACATTTATTGGAGAGAATGACAATGACTCAGAGGCAAGCAGCTCTCCACATGAGTCCGTGTACTCACACAAAAGCCCACTGCTGTGGCAAAGTTTCTACTTATCAGATGAACTTCCACGTATCTGTTCATATCTGTTCTATATCCATCTTTATACCAGATATGAGGAACAGGAATAACAGACTGTTGGTTAATGTTTTGCTACTTCAATCAGATGGAAGAAGCAAGTATTCTGTTTCCCTGCCATTGCCAAAGAGGGTGACCTCTCTCTTTGCACAGCACTGTGCCATTGGTGTCACGCTGAGCGTGTGTTGTGTCATTTGTTGCTATGCCTCTACTTCAGGCATGTGGATCCTTTCTCTTTTTTACTCAGGCTCACTCCCTCTCTGTCAGAAGAGGACCAACAACCCTGTCAAAATTTCTTTTGGAGTGTGTGATAGCAGCATTTGGTGTTTTTCTTTTGGAACAGAAAATGCTGCTGTGAGGTTTATAAATGAATGTATTCCCTGCATTTGTGTGAAAACAGACACCGAATGATTGGATGGATGTTTTCCTGACCAGCATGTTGAGCTAGCTGGTTAGATGTAGGGAGGGGAGGGGCACAGGGGAGAGAGGAGATTATGTAAATGAAATGAAAAAGTGCAGGGTTTGCCGCAGTCGAGTTTCTCCCTGTGGTTCTCCCTCGGTCGCTCCTGCTTCTCCTCCTCTCCTCTCCCTCGCTCTCCCCCTGTGCCGCATGAGTGATCCTGTTTCAGCAGCACCCCTGCCTGCCTGGGAGAGGCATGAAGGCCCTCAGACACAAACAAAACACAGACAAAAACACTAGACGTGCCATGTGCCGGCCCGTGAGCCAGAACGCGCTTGCGCGCTCTCTCTCTCTCTCTCTCTCTCTTTCTTTCCTATCTCCATTCACCTTGTGTCTCTTCCACTCTCTCTCAGAGTCCAGACAAAGAACCAACAGTCTGCTGTCAGTATTATCACACTTGCCTTATCACCTAAGTACAGGGCAGTGGATAGACTATTTGGGAGTTGGGAGTTTGTGTATTCCACTATTTCACCTGCACCACACCCTCTAACATACACATTGTACACATACACATTTTCAAGGTGCAGATGCTGATTTTCAAACTGCACTGTCCAAAATCTCAAGGGTGGAGTGACATGAGAGGAAAACTAATAGATTACTGCTGAATGGTTTCAGTCCTTCAAATGCCCCTAAAGAGAAATTAACCAAACTCTGTCTCCCTCTCCATTTTCCCTCTCCGCTTCTCTACTTTATGTGTCTCTCACTTTCTCTCATACCCCTTATCCCCTTCCTCTTTCCTTCTCTGTGTTCTGCTTGCAGGCAGATGCTGGCAACAGTTTTCTCCGAGCGGCCCGTTCTGGCAACTTGGACAAGGCCCTGGATCATATCAAAAATGGCATCGATATAAACACAGCCAATCAGGTGAGAGAGCCGCAATTCCCCAGACTGAATTGGTTAAAGTTATAGCTTCTGACTGGCAAACTCATCAAACTATTAGCCAGTGATTTTTTTTCTACTGCACTTGTGTCTTTATTCAAATCAGACAATTTTCCTTATCTGCAAAACTGATCTTCTGTTCTACTGCGTTATAGGGCTTTACAAGAATAGAAACAGAAATATTTGAGTATTTATGAGTATTTATGGCACCTGTGGCCCACGGTCAAATCCTGACAGGATTAGTTCTTCTGTCTCCCTATCTGCTTTCTAACTAATTAAATTAAATTTTGAGAGGTGAGTGAACTGCCTACCTCTCATTCAAAAAAGAACAGCAATGTGTGAATGGAAAAGGCATTACAATTTAGCTAATTGTATTTACTCACAGTGAAGTCATTTTTCCTAATCGGATCTAAACAGAAAAATGACTTGCAGTACGTTTATCCTACAGTTTAACAAAGATATATAAGAAACATATGATTTCATTTGGGATCTAACTCATAATGGTTTTGCATTATGTTCTCCTCATATACCGTCTATCTGTACCACCATTGGTATTATATTTTATTATGTTTCTATATTAATGTGTTGTGAGTGTCCTGTTTGCATGATGTGTCAGACTTGATCACTGTGCTGTTAATGTGCCCATTCATCTGCCTGTGCACTCAGTCACTGTATGTGCATGCTCAGGTAGGCTCTTAATCAGTGGCTGAAGGTGGCAGGTAGAGTTTCCAGTGTCTCCAGGGAAGGCAATAAACAGGGCAGGGGCTTCTCCTTCGCCCTGTCTCCTCCATCCTGCCTCCTTTACTCTGACGGTTTTTCCCAGAGTGTCCAGGATGAGGCAGCGTTAGTGGGCTAGGACGGCTGCCCTCAGGCTACTGAAACTTGGCCAAAATAGTATGTGTGTGTGAAAGAGATTCCGCTGGCTCATTAATCTAACTTAGTCATGGTTTCCCTTCCATTCTTTTATGCTGTCCTCCACATTTTGTAATTATTGCTGGTAATGCTTCTGTCAGGATTTCTATGAGGCTTACTTTAAGGCCCCTTAACAGACCCCACATAACAACAGATCTATTCATAGAAGTGACACTGTACGAGTGGCAATTACTGCACACTTCTTCACAATGATGAAGGGATGGATATATAATTACAAACAGAAATACAGTCTGATACCAGTAAGTTTGTGACATGCAACATAAATTCTTCTGAATATATAATTTAATTTCATAGGTTTTTTTTTTATATTTGTCATATGATATTGTGTTATTTTCAGTGTATGGTGTCAATTTTGTTTCAGTTAAAGTGATAATTGACAACGTTCTTGTTTCAATTGAATTAGCAACACCTTTACAGTGCACACACATTGTTTCACGATTTGGCACTGACCCTCCGTATGTAAAATTTCTATGTGATTATAGCATCTTTGAAACTAGTCTGGTGGGTTTTTGTTTATAGAAAAATAGATGAAAATCGGCACAACGTATTGTAGGTGCTGTTTCAGTCAAGCTGTACAGCCACTGGATGGCAGCAAAGTTAGACATTTTTAAATTGTACATGTAGTGGCTTCAATGTTGCTTTTGCAATAATGACTAAAACACAAATTAGATGTTTAGACAATTTCATCCATAGTCCCTTGGCAGGTTATATAATAATAAAATAAAATATTTAAAGTATAACACTGAGCTTTGGCTTTGCTGCCTGGTAATTAGCCCAGTCTTCACAATAATATACATTTAGCTGTGGTTATACAATGCCTATAGGCTACAGCTGCAGCAATACATGTTAAAACAGTAAAATAAACCTATACAGCTTTTTGATTAGCTTTGGCTAATGAGTAGACAATGTAAACCTATAGGATGACTGCAGCTATATTGTCTGGACAGACGTTGCTGCTAGACAGCAATTCATTTTGTGCACACGCTTATGAATGCATGTTCACTTGTGACATGCTTATCTTTTCCAAGCTGCAGTTTATAAACACTATTCTCCATTTAATATATATATATAAATATTTGTTTTTCACCCACATGCTCACAATTATTATTAATACAGGTCTCTGGTGAATCTACTGTATCATAAATTCTACTTTTCCATTAGAGTTTTGTAAGAAAAAGTTGTGAATTGTCACTTAAACCAGCCAACTTGGTGAGAGTATTGTTGTTTTGGTTGTGTGTCCTGTTGCTGTATGTACAGTCTGTACTGGTGGGAGTTCGGCCAGGTGGAGGCTTGCTCACCAGCACGTTGCCTCACTCCTGCCCTCCCTTCTCCACTAACAACTTCTCCACTACCATCTCTCCTCCTGTTTGTGTACTGTTTTCTAACTCACCTCCTTTTCTTTCTTGCCTTTTCCTCCCCTCTTTCCTCTCTCCCTCCCTTCCCTCTCTACTCTGTATGCAGTAGAGTGATGGTGTGCTGTGGTCTCCCCACTCAGAGGAATAATATCAGTGGTGTGGGAAAGGTCCAACCTCACATGTCCTGTGCGGCTGAAGGAAGGCTGTGTGAGGTCAGACCTATCCCACACGGCTCGTATTCTTCCCAGCCACGAGACCAGCGGCCTGCCATCCCCCTCCCATCCTCCCCCTCCCCCCTCCTCCTCCTCCTCTCACCATCATTAATCAAATGAAAATGTTCACATTCTGATTTCATCCCTGTAGACATTGTTTTTGCTAATGACCCCTTTGATTCAGAGAGTACTGCATGCGTGGTGTCCAGTGTAAGTATTTGTCTGCTTTGGTTTGTGATTGCCTCAGTCACTGTGATTAAAACCCCACTTGTTTCAGTTGGAATGGTCAACATGTGTTTATGTGTATCTGTGTGGTCATTTCTTTTAGATTAGGAAATATTTGTGTTCATAGTGTGCTTAGGACCCTTCAGTATGAGGTTTACTCTGCTCTCTCACTCAGAATGGGCTCAACGGGCTGCATCTGGCCTCGAAAGAAGGCCATGTCAAAATGGTGCTGGAGCTACTCCACAATGGAATTGTACTGGAGACCACCACAAAGGTGAAACCCCCTGCCAAAAAAATCCATGATCTTAACTCCTCAGAAACTCACAGATCTTACTCACTATGACTAGCCAAGGCTACAAATAGTCCAGCACATTACACCCCTAGTAAAACCACAATGTTTCGATTTGTGTACAGATTCGATAAATTAGATATAATGTATTAGGTCTTGAGTTTTAGAGTTGCTGGTAGGTGGATTTTGTTACCTTTTGGACTGAGCAAGGCCTGCTGTTTCCCCCCTGTTATCAGTCTTTATGCTAAGCCAAACTAATTGGCTGCTGGCTGCAGCTTCATATTTAGCGTGCAGACGTGAGTATGGTATTAATCTTCTTATCTAATCCTCAGCAACAAAGCAAATAAGCATGTTTCCCAAAATGTTGAGCTATTCCTTTAACATTTTCCTCATTAAAACAACTGTTGAATTGTTTTAACTTGTGGTGAGAATCCAGCTTGGCACCATCTAAATGTGTCTTAGTATCAAAAGTGTTGACAGTTGGCATGTAATGCTTGCTCAGATATGTACTTTACCATTTCTTATGTAGTTTTTGAATTAAATCATAGTTTTTGTGTTGCAACCAAAACTAGTATTTACACTAACATACAACATCACTATGATACCCAGCCCTATGTTTACATGTGAAATGATGCCATTTGTTTGACAAGTTAAAAGTGGTCACATGTAGATGTAGATCTATGAAATGTCAGATACAACATGAAAGATCTGTCCAAATATGAGACCCAATGTCCAAAAACCACATGCACTTTTAATATAAATGTGGGATTTCACCTTTAATCTTTGTTAACTAGTGCACATAATGACTGCGTACTCATGTATCTGTGTTTAAACAGAAAGGGAACACCGCCCTACACATTGCAGCTCTGGCAGGGCAGGAGCAGGTGGTCACAGAGCTGGTTAACTACGGGGCCAATGTCAACGCTCAGTCTCAGGTGAGACTCAGTGCTGTGCTGAACACAGGACACACAGTGTGAACTTTACTGTGAAACCACTGTAGTAACTATTGCAGTTCCATCTGTTAACATGTGTCTTTGTTCCTATATTTCTGTGTGTTGGTGTTTACTTTCTGTGTACATCCTTGTGTGTGCATCTTTGACTGTCTTTCTACCTTTCTGGTGCTGTGGTTGTGTCTCCTCTGCTACTGCTGTGTGTGTGTGTGTGTGTGTGTGTCTGTCTGTCTGTCTGTCTGTCTGTCGTGCGTCTTTCTGAGACAGAAAGGTTTCACTCCACTCTACATGGCTGCACAAGAAAACCATCTAGAGGTTGTGAAGTTTCTCCTGGAGAACGGAGCCAATCAGAGCATTCCAACTGAGGTACTGAAGAACTGAGAGAAGTTTTCAAAGACAAATCTCCCAAATTCCTCAATCCCCATCCAGACTCGCTGTGTTTCCATTCTGTTTTGTTCTCATAAGCTGTCTCTCCTCACATCTCTCTCATTTTCTCTCCATGAGTCAACCTGACTTCTAACTCTCTGCCTGTGTGCTGCAGGATGGATTCACTCCTCTCGCCGTGGCCCTCCAGCAGGGACATGAGAATGTCGTAGCCCTGCTCATCAACTACGGCACCAAGGGAAAGGTCCGCCTCCCTGCGCTGCACATTGCAGCACGAAACGACGACACACGCACAGCTGCAGTGCTTCTGCAGAATGACCCCAATCCTGATGTACTCAGCAAGGTATATATGTGTGTTTGGTATGACTTTAGATATGATTGGACAGATGTGCATCACATGTAAAGTAGGTGTGTTTGGTGTCCTTTTTTTCTAAAAAGCACATTTAATGAGAGTGACATGTTCTCCCCCCTGATGTGTCCCTGCAGACTGGATTCACACCCCTCCACATTGCTGCACACTATGAAAACTTGAACGTAGCTCAACTGCTGCTCAATAGAGGAGCCAATGTCAACTTCACCCCAAAGGTAGGGAATAACCAACAAAGTTGGAAGGTTAATCTCCATCTTTGCTCCATCTTTCTTTTTGTTTTGCGCCTGTCTAAGTGCTTCTGTTTCTCTCTGCAGAATGGTATCACACCTCTGCACATTGCATCCAGGCGGGGGAATGTGATCATGGTCCGGCTCCTGCTTGACAGAGGGGCTCAGATTGATGCCAAGACCAAGGTGCAGCAGGATCACAAAACCTTTGATTCTCTTACAGTCTGTTTCTAATTTGATGCACCATTAACTAAATCAGTAACAATCCTCTCTCTCCAGGATGAGCTGACTCCTCTGCACTGTGCTGCCAGAAATGGTCATGTGAGGATTATAGAGATCCTACTGGACCATGGAGCCCCCATCCAGGCAAAGACCAAGGTAATCCACCTAGTTACAAGTAAAGGAAATGTTTCACTTCTCTTAGAAAACGAACTGAACACTGTTTGGTTTGGTAATGAGTGCTAATCAGTGAGTTGTTTTAAGTAAATTAATGTGAAATCAGCCAAACACAACCATAGATTCCTCTCGCTGCTGCTTCTTGCTCCAATTGTTTGTTATCACTACAAGACAAGTTGGTTCCTGTTTTGCAAGGGATAAGAGAGTCAACACATATTCCTTTCTTTTTTTTTTCACAGAATGGCCTATCTCCAATCCACATGGCAGCACAGGGGGACCACATGGACTGCATCAAGCAGCTTCTGCAGTACAACGCAGAGATTGATGACATCACGTTGGACCACCTTACCCCTCTCCATGTGGCGGCACACTGCGGCCACCACCGCATGGCCAAAGTACTGCTGGACAAAGGGGCCAAACCTAACTCTCGGGCACTGGTCAGTGACAAACACAAATTTATCATTTCAGACAAGGCATTTTTGCACTGATGATTATCATTCCTTTGTCTTTTTACAGAATGGCTTTACTCCTTTGCACATTGCTTGTAAAAAGAACCACATGCGTGTGATGGATCTCCTGCTTAAACACTCTGCATCACTAGAGGCTGTGACTGAGGTGAGGGTACTGGAAATGCAATAACTCATCTTTATATTAAATATTATTGGCATGCATTTTCAATATTCTTCTCCTCTTCTGAACAGTCAGGGCTGACCCCCTTGCATGTGGCGTCATTTATGGGTCATCTCAACATTGTGAAGATCCTTCTGCAGAAAGGAGCTTCCCCCAGTGCCTCCAACGTGGTGAGTTTCCTTCTGAAATCTCAAGAACAACTGAAAGAACAAACTCATCTCTGCACTGGTGATGTTATTGTTTTAATACTGATAAGTTTAAGTGTGTGGTTTGGGCCTCTGTGTGTGAGTAGAAAGTGGAGACTCCCCTCCATATGGCGTCTCGGGCAGGGCACTATGAGGTGGCAGAGTTTTTACTGCAGAACGCAGCACCGGTGGACGCCAAGGCCAAGGTAGAGATTTCCCACACTTAGGACATTTCAAATATCTATTTTCTCATGCTTAGCCATACCTCATATTAGAATACTCTGAATGTGTCATTATTTATGTGATACAAGGATTAATTTAGACACTTGGGTCAGCAGGTAATTCCTGGCAGTTAAAGCAAACAGAGCTTTGTACCCACATGCTAATTTCCCTTCTTCACGTCACAGCCTCATTTTACTGTTAATGTACAAATGGACATCATAGTGGAGAAGCTGAAGAATCAAAACAGGATGATTAACTCAACAGAGAAGACATTTTACTGATGGAGTTTCACACAGTACCTTACATTTCCTAATTACTCTCCCCTCCCGGGCTAGGATGACCAAACGCCTCTGCATTGTGCTGCGCGGATGGGCCACAAGGAGCTAGTAAAGCTACTGCTGGAGCACAAAGCCAACCCCAACTCCACCACCACAGCAGGCCACACACCCCTACACATCGCTGCCCGGGAAGGACATGTACAAACTGTACGCATCCTACTGGACATGGAAGCTCAGCAGACCAAGATGACCAAGGTAAATCCTGCGTGCTTATCCTTCACTGCATTCTGCTGTAATGTTTTAGATGTCTTTAAACTGTCCCACATAGCTGTGTTCCCCAACCTAATATTGTGCCCACTTCCTCATTGGTGCCTCTATAGAAAGGCTTCACTCCGCTCCATGTGGCCTCTAAGTATGGCAAGGTGGATGTAGCAGAGCTGTTGTTGGAGAGAGGAGCCAACCCTAATGCTGCTGGGAAGGTAAGATAAACATAAATGGTCTGATTGTATGGATATAAAGAGCAAAAGATGAATAAACAGATGGTCTGATAAACTTTTGATTCTGTTTTTGCAGAATGGTCTGACTCCGCTGCATGTTGCTGTACATCACAACAATCTGGATGTTGTTAACTTGCTTGTCAGCAAGGGAGGGTCGCCACATAGTGCAGCCAGGGTAAAAAAAATAAATACATACAGCCAGGTATCATGCTTTTACACATTTTTTCTAACCACAACTCATGTCTATGTGTTCCAGAATGGCTACACTGCCCTCCACATAGCATCCAAGCAGAACCAGGTGGAGGTGGCTAACAGCCTGCTGCAGCACGGAGCTTCAGCCAATGCTGAGTCACTGCAGGGAGTCACACCTCTCCACCTGGCCTCGCAGGAAGGAAGGCCCGACATGGTTTCCCTGCTCATATCCAAACAGGCCAACGTCAATCTTGGAAACAAGGCAAGAAACTCATAGATGATTAAATTTTGACTGTCATGAGGCAGGAAGTTTTTTTGCTGTCCATTTAAACTAAAAAATATCTGTGACATGGGGTTTATTTGTTCTGTGTTTGATGTAGTTGACCTTTGTCTTCTAAATCTGATTCCTCAGAGTGGATTAACCCCACTGCATCTGGTGGCACAGGAAGGACATGTTGGCATTGCAGATATCTTGGTGAAGCAAGGGGCTTCAGTCTATGCTGCCACGCGGGTAAGACCTTTTCAGACTCATGAAACCTTTAGTCGGAAAAAAAGACTTGTAGCGAGCTTCATCTTGAACTGTTGCAGGGTTATCAAAGCCTTATCAGTGTAGAGACTACTTTTGCCACAGCAGATAGTGTCTTAAGTGCGGTAGCATAAATAGCCTGATGATCTCATAGCAGAGGATTATGTTACCATCAATACATGGCCGACCCTTGAGGGATTCACATCCCATAGACCTCTTGTGCTTAGGGCAGCTCTACAGCAGCGTTTCGACATGATAATAGTTAGTAAGGTTTAATTTATGTGTAGAATTATAAAGCCTCAAAAATGACCATGTAGTTTAATTAACACCTCTTTGACACAGTCTTGACAAGATTAGAGCATTTTAGGCTTCACGTAGGTGGTTGCAGGTGTTGTGGGGCTTTATTAGTAGAATTTATTATAATGTCATGGTGTTATTATTGGTATTATTGTTATTTCTGTGTTCTTATCTCGTACACAACAAATAATTGCATCCTCTCTTTTTATCCCTAAATTGCAGCCTAAATGCAGTTTTGATCACTGGCCTGTACTCAGAACAATTTGAATGTGTGTATATGAATCATTGGTTTATGAATTATTCATGAACCACATAATGTATTCAGATTAAAAGGTCATTAAGACACTAAAGTTACGTGACTGGCTGTGATTTTGAGTTTAAGACTTTTTACTTTTTTTCCTCTCACTGTCAGATGGGTTACACCCCTCTCCATGTGGCGTGTCACTATGGGAACATCAAGATGGTGAAGTTCCTCATCCAGCAACAGGCCAACGTCAACAGCAAAACAAGGGTGAGTGCCTCCCTCTGGTTTTAAATAAAACTACAACGGGGAATGAGTCACGCAGCTACCCTGTGTCTACTGTCTCTGTCTCATTCATCAGGAAATGCAATTACAGCACATTACACAGTTAGAAGCACAAGTCGTGGCTGTAGCAGGTTCTCCTAAATGAAAGCTGTTAACACTGGCCTTTTTGTATAATGGGGAATGAGTGCATTTGCTTCTCTAAAGTGTAATGTGGTGTACAAGCATTGGAGAGACTGGAAGTGTTTAATTTTCAAGTCTGAGATGCAGGGTTTGGTGCTTGTTTATTTATACTGATAACATGAAATATGCACAAATGTGAAATACAGTTGTTGACTGAGCAAGGTTGGATTTAACACTATAACTCATGACTTCCTTTCTGAGTTACCAGTGTTTTTCTTGATTACTTAATTTAGTCTGTAAAAATGTCAGGCAATAGTAAAAATATCCGTCACATGTTCACATGCTTGTTTTATCTGACTAAGAGTCCAAAACCCAAAGATATTCAGTTTATCATCATAGAAGACCAGCAAATATACTGTAACCAGTGGATTTGGGGCTTTAAAAAATTACTTAAACAATTAACCAATTATTTGAATTATTGCTGATTAATGTGTTGCTGATCAACTAATCTCAGCTCCAGTCAGATAATAATTGTCCATTGCATTAAAAATTTTCTTGAAATGCACTTGACTTGATGTGATGTGCTTCTGCTAGGGGTGTGATATAATGGAACACTGCTTATGTGCATTTTAAGGAAATAAATTGATGTTTGTAAAAACTTGTTATCATCAGCTAATTTAAACATTAAATGAGTAAAAATATATTTAATTTTAATATATTTTAATTTCTCTCTCCTCCAGCTTGGTTACACTCCTCTGCACCAGGCGGCTCAGCAGGGACACACTGACATTGTGACACTGTTGCTGAAGCACGGCGCTCAGCCCAACGAGACAACAACAGTGAGCGTGAACACACCTTGTCTACCTCATATTGATTCATAACGTTTGTTTTGTTCAGAGATCTGATACAGTCTGCTCCTCTCTGTTAGAATGGTACTTCAGCCCTGGCGATTGCTAAGAGGTTGGGCTACATCTCTGTGATTGACGTCCTGAAGCTCGTCACTGAGGAGACTGTTTCCATGGTAAGAAGTTTAGAAACGCTACCATGCCCTCCGGATTAAGCACTGGCATCATGTGATGAACCTTTACACTCGCTGTTGTACAACATCTGTAATTGGTTCTTCCCTCTGTGCCCTGCAGACGACCACAGAGAAACATCGCATGAGTTTCCCAGAGACGGTGGATGAGATACTAGACGTGTCTGAGGATGAAGGTACAGCACTACAGTTACAATTATTATTCACATAAAACAGTAGGAATCTATGGTGATATTATCTAAATATTATTTCCTGTTTACGAGGCAGCATTTAAAATGTTTGAGCTGGTCGCGTCAATATTCATTTTTTGCCTTTTGCCCTTTTTTAGGAATTGCACAGCTAACATTAGGTATGAATGTCTCTTTCTTTCTTTGTGCGGCATTCATAGGTCGTTGTAATAAAGTGTGTGGCTCCATTTCAAGCTCACCCTCTCCATTTTTATCGCCCTGCCTCTCTCTCTCTCTTGTTTCCTCTGTAGTGGTGCTCACTGTGATGGTGGCTCTGGTTTCTCATTGGCATGCACCCATAGCACCCATGTCTGTAACCTTTATATGTCCCCTCAATAACACCCTCATTCTCTAACTCTCCAGGTGTCTTTTTTTCCTCCATGACAGCAGTCCTTGTTTTTACAGTCATCACACATAGATCACCCATGATTACTAATATCAAATCAAATTTAATAAATCTTTGGTAATAAAAAACATTTTAAACCTTCTCTTTGAGCTTTAGCAGTTTATAGTGAGTCTCAAGTGATTTGAGTCTTGTGTCCACAGTCTGCTCTGTGGTGTCGATCATGTACCACATAATTTTTAGCTGTCTTGTGTTCCTGACATGTGAGCTGTGTTTGTTGGCTGGCAGGTTATTGGGTCGGGAGGTGGAGGGGAATGGTAGTTTTAAAAAAATGCTGAGCGTGGCTATAATCAACATTTTTGTATTAGTACTGGATCGTGTGACTACT
The DNA here is from genome assembly GCF_014851395.1 of Micropterus salmoides. Classification (NCBI taxonomy): domain Eukaryota; kingdom Metazoa; phylum Chordata; class Actinopteri; order Centrarchiformes; family Centrarchidae; genus Micropterus; species Micropterus salmoides. The sequence continues at coordinate 24,653,065 of NW_024044459.1, forward strand.
TGTAGCTGAAAGGAGTTGCTCGTAGAGATGATCCCACAGAGAGTTATATCTACAGTTGCCTTCTGCTCTATGGAGGATTATAGCAACTTTCAGCTAATAGTTTTGGTTTTGTACTTTATGGGCTCACTCTAACCAAAAATCTCTAAAATCCCACTGCACGCTAACTTCACAACCCAAACGCAGTTGGTGAACATAGTGTAGCATTTAGCAGCTAAAGAGTCAGATTTCCCACAGGAGTTAGTGCTGAGCAAAAACAGAGCTAAAATGAGAGTGAATGTTTGGCTTACATTCATGAGGTGGACAGAAACACAACACCAAATAAATGCTGGTGTTGCTCTGTATTTGCTGCATAAGCAACTGTTTGCTAACAAGTTCCATATCATTTTAAAAGTGATATGTCAGCTCATAGTTCCAGCTTGTTTCTGCTGCCCCCAAGTGGCCAAAAGATCACCTATTGAAGGTTTAACATTTAATGCCTGGGCCCAGTTGTTCAAAAGTAATCTGTTCGGATTTCGGCTATAAGATTGGATCAAATCTTGAAAATGGGTTGTTCAAAAAAAAGGAAAGGAAGGATTCTGAAATTGGATCAGATTACCTTATCCAGTCCTGGCTTTTATCTGGATCTTTTATCTTAGTACAATTGGGATCCCTTTGATCCCAATATCAGGATTATCCTGATCCCAACAGAAGGCTGGATTCAGGGTGAATTTTAGGAAGAAAATATCCTAAAACTTTTAACTTCATAAAGATTTTACAGATAATACAACATTTTTATCATGTAGGAACCGATATACACATTTATTTATATTCTGCACTTGATTTATTTAAACTTTACAGTTAAAGTAGACATTACCTATAAGCCATTCAGTACAGTAAAGTTAAAAAAATAATCTCCCGAACAGCTATCAAACCAAAATAATGTATTTAATTTCAACTGTCACTTATTACTGTACATTAATTACAAAGGCACAAACATCAGAGGTGAACCATTAAAAGTAGTTTGTAACAATAGCATTCCTTATTGTACGTCCAGTCAGTCCCTCATTCTGAGATCGCCTCCTATAAACTATAAGCTGCTCTCTGAACTCTGAATGATCTTTATTTTAACTATTGGACTATTGGACATCACATGCTCAAAATATCCACAGTGTATCTGTTAATAATGGTTATTTGTGTGTTTTTCTTGGATTTGTTGTGGGTCAGACGGGGGGTCAAACTGTTTAAAGAAATTTAAAATAGAAGGAAATGTATGTGTTGTTTTATTGTGCATTTTCTGTCTTTTCAAATTAAAGTGACCCCATGCTGCCTGTTCTGCCTTTTGGTCTTTATATCATTAACAGCCTACGTTGCGATTTGTAGTCCCATTTAGAGCACTGGAAATCCCGATTTGGTAGTCCTGAAAAGTTTGTTTCTGGATCAGGGTGATCCAATCCAATGTTGCTTTGAAAAACCGGCACAAAGTAAGATGGATTACTTGATCCTGGATAGCAAAACATGGGATTTCCAAATCTGGATCATTCTGATCCAGAATCCAGAATCAGGATCATTCTGATCCAGAATAAACTTTTTGAACAACTGGGCCCTGGAGTTTACAACACCACTGACAATGATGTCAGAGGACATTATGTCTTGATATATTTAGTCCCCTGATAATTTAACTGACAGATTGTCACATTTGCTCTAAATATAGAAAGTAGCAGAGTCGCCGTCTTAAAGACACATCTCATATCCGGAATGGTAAATTGATATTAGCAGGTTATCTAATGCACACGCACACATGTCGTGACGTTTTGCCTACACGACGTGGCACATAATCATGGTACATAAGACAGAGAATATCCAGGACATGAGCTTCCTCATGTGAACCTGTGGGAAGTGCACTCACAGTCACTCATACTCGTGTAATGACACCTACGACTTCATTTTGGCTCTGGACTGCACAGACTCCCACTCAAACACTCGCACAAGCTGTGCTGTCTCAAATAAATACACATGGAGAACACAAATTTTTGTTGCTGTTGAATTCTCGAAACTGACAGCATGTTTTTGAGGGGTAAGTAGCCAAAACCCACCTCTGTTCACATGTAGATACAATGTATGTTCAAAGGAGAGTAGAACAGAACAGCTTGTACTTCAGTTATCATTTTTTGTAGCGGGCTGATGCTGTTCTGATTGTCTCTGTGTTTGTATCCATGTGTTTTAGAGTGAATCTTCGGAAACATAGTCCTCTGAAGCAGTTGATTTCTAAAACGTCCAGTTTAATAACTGTCACTAGACAACACATTTTTTGGAATGAGATTATGCTGATGCATGCTCTCCCCGGCACTGTGTACAACTAAGATTTTATGAGGGTTTGAAAACTCCAGTTACTACTGTAAAGAGTCCTCTCATGTTTTGATGACGTGATGTTTCAGGGTCATCAAAAGTGTTGGACTCATCAGCCTGAGACTACAGTGATTACAGTGACCTGCTGTATTGTAACCTGTTTTCTAAGTGTTTGACTATCATTGACTAGCAGTAAGAATATCACTGTACTGATGTATCATCTCACCAGTCTAACCCCTAAACCACAGAGCCATCTCCTAAATCCTGGGTTATCATGTTGTCCCACCCCTCTGGTTAACACCCTTGTTTTTTTCTTTCTCTCTTTCTCTTGTGCTGTTTCACCAACCTGACCTCGGTCTGTTCCGCTCTCTTTGGCATGTTGTTCTCTGAAGGAGAGGAGCTCTTGGGGACAGAAGGGGCCAGGTACATGAGGATGGATGACATGAAAGACCATGATGACGATTTCCTCTCCCCCAAGAAATCACTGGAGTACGAGAGAGGGCTGGGCACAGCGTAAGGGGGACTGGGTGGGGAAGCAGGGGAGAGAGCCAAGCTGGTAGCCACAAGCTAATAGGTGGATGGATAGAGAGGGGATGCACCATAGACACTCACTAAACACCAGGGATGAGCACTTGGGAGGAGATGTAAAGAAACTTTTTCAATCTAACTTGTGTTTTTCTCTTTTAATACAACAGCAATTACTCGCCAGCCATTCCCAGGATACCCCGAGTCTCTCCAGAGACTGTTATTCTGCGAGAACACGAGATAGATCAGGTACAGTACAGAGCAGCACGAGTAAGATACTGCAGGGGTGCTCCAGCAATGTTGTATTGCACTTCCATAAAGATGGGGGACTTGCAAGAGGCAGATGGTCAAATGATGCACCAGAAGCCGAGATAATCTGAATTTAGGTCCCTAGTATGGGTCAAACATTGGATCCCTCATATACCTAAATGTAACTTAGTAGTGTCTTTCATCAGACCTTCATTAACTTGTATATACCAACGTGGTTCAAACTTGACATCCCTAGTTTGCAATACGTGGTCGCTGTTATAAATTTGTAGTCTCCAAGTTGATATCACTCAAGTGAGTCACTTGAGAAATTTGGTGAAGTGGCCCTTTTACTCAAGGTCCACTTACTAGTTGTTTTTCAAAGTTTATCGATGATCTCACAGTCTTCATCAACATAACAGTTGTCAGTTGACTACCACTGAGCAACCTCTATCTGCTGATGAAGACTGTGAGATATGGTTGAATGAACTTCCACACTCAAGTCATTTGATTTTTCTGATGTTTTTATCTAAGCACATAATTTGGATTAAAACTTTAAAATAGTGTTAATTTGAATGCATGATTCAGTTATTTTAGCTTCACCGTTTTTGATACATGACTTTGGGTATGAGAATCCCTCCTCAGCTGTCTGTTGAAGGTTAACGATGTATCTTCTCCATATCCTCTGTAAAAATAGCACATTAAAAATGAGCATACATAGGCATAGTCTTTCATCATAGCCCTCTCCATATCCTCTCCATTAAACAGATGATAGTGTAAGTAATACACTTTTGGGTTCATATAAAACATTATGCTAAACAGTGTTCTTTTGTGAATGTCATGAACAGCTTGTCTTTCTGTCTGTTGTAGCAACACACTCCACTTCCACTGCCCAAAGAATATGACGAGGACTCGCTGATTCCCAGCAGCCCGGCGACTGAGACGTCTGACAATGTCAGCCCGGTCGCCAGTCCCATTCACACAGGGTCAGCACAGCAATAACGCAGAAGAAAACATTTCATTACACTTCGTCTCTATTTAATATGTGACCTGGCAGCTAAACTGTCACAATCTTTGTGCAATAACAGGTTCCTGGTCAGTTTTATGGTAGATGCTCGGGGCGGCTCAATGCGAGGCAGCAGGCATAACGGTCTGCGTGTCATCATACCTCCGCGGACCTGTGCGGCACCCACCCGCATCACCTGCCGCCTGGTGAAGCCGCAGAAGCTGACCAGCCCCCCTCCGCTGGTGGAGGGAGAGGGGCTGGCCAGCAGGATCATCTCCCTGGGTCCAGCCAGCATGCAGTTCCTGGGGTGAGGAAGCAACTGAAATATATATTTTTGCTTCCGGTTATTACATTTGACTTGTTAAATGATGAAGTTATAATACACAGTGATTGTTTTGATAATCTACAAAACGTTGTTTGAAATTAAGCTGTATTGTGACACTGTAAAAATTTTCTAGTGTTTCTTACCATTATAAGTTCACTAGTAGTAGAATATCCCACCTGCCCATTGATATAAAACAATATCTCTAGTAAATAATTTACATTTCTACATGTGTAATTCTGTGTGTGTTGTGTGGCAGACCAGTGATAGTGGAGATCCCCCACTTTGCCGCTCTGGGTCGCGGTGACCGGGAGCTTGTGGTGCTTAGGAGCGAGAACGGCTCAGTGTGGAAAGAACATCGCAATCGCTACGGTGATGAGGTGCTAGAAACAATCCTCAACGGGATGGATGAGGGTAAGAGCTTAAATGCGTCATGCTCGATCTCAGGCTGACACTTGTCACTGGGGTGGTATCACTTTATTTAACCTTCTCTCATCTCCCCAGACTTGGAAAGTCAAGAGGAGCTTGGGAAGAAGAGAATCCGTCGCATCATCTCCACCGACTTCCCGCTTTACTTTGCTGTGGTATCACGAGTCCAGCAAGAGAGCGACCTGATTGGACCAGAGGGAGGTTCGCTGACAAGTAAACTGGTGCCACTGGTCCAGGCCACGTTTCCTGAGACGGCAGTCACCAAAAGAGTCCGCCTGGGGCTGCAGGTGAGATGGGACGATGAGGAAAAGGAAGGAGAAGGAAGACAGAATCGTTAATGCCTGTGCATGTTGAATGTACTTTGATTGATCGTGGAATGACCTGATCACATCAGCTCTTGTGCCAAGTTTTCCTGATTTAGTTTTTTGTTGTTTTGTTTATTTTGCTTTTTACATTTTTAGAGGAGCTTTTTGCTTTTTATTTCACACAGTGCATGCACACGGCACCTTTATCCAACTGTGGACTGCTCAAGTAGTGCTGATAATGTTTGTGTTTATCTTCAATGATGTCTTTCTCGTTTTTGTATTTATGTCACTGACTGTATTTAGGATGTTTAACAGAGTACAGTTAGTCAACATTACTTGATGCGAGATCTTCTGCATTCTTGCTGTAGCCAGGAAAGACCTTGTTTGAGTTTATAACTTATTGTCCAGTGGTTTTGGTGTCATGAATGTCATGAAAGGCCTTTTTTTTGGAAGAACTGAAATGTTTTCAAACCTTTAAATCTTAGTTATATCACTGTTTGTTGAAGCTTTTAATCCCCTTTTGTGTGTACAGCTGCACTATTCAGGTCAAGTTTTCTCAAACATACACACCAAAGACAAGAGAAATTATTTTTAGCACGCTTCACCTCGCTCAATTAGACAGTAAGTAATTGTTATAAAGAGGACTTATCTATAATGATTCTAGGACATTTTGCAACAGTTTCCGTTTCCTCCCCGTCCTGTCAAATTAAAGTTTTTACTCAAGCATCCACTTAAGAGACATTTGGGGTGGGATTTTTTAAGATGGTTAAATAGCAGATTATAACCTCTAAAGGCAACCATCCAGTTAATTCTCACATTTTCTTAATTCATAATTCTTGGCAGTGGATATGTTTGTTATATAAATATTCAGGATTTTCTCCAATTTGATGACTTGAGATTTCAAGGTTCCTTTTGCATGTGATTTCATTTTGACAGGTTAAATATACCCATTCTGTTTTAACAAACTCTAACATTTAATATAGTGTGAATTTTAATTATCCAGTAGATATCATTCCAATGTCAGAATATGTTTCAGCAAACCAAAATGAAAGTTAGATACAGTATGAATGGACCTTCGACTGTGTGTTTTAGTTCAACTACTGTCCTGTAGACGCATGAGTTAATTTTAATAAGCTAAATATATCTTGTAAACTAACATGTTACCACACATGCTGTAACCTCTTAGCTGAAAATAGTGAATGTAACTGTAAGTAAACAGTTTCAGTGTTTTCTTATATTCTTTTTATCTTAACAATTTCATAATTGTAAGAGCATATCTAGTTAATAAAAATGTTGCTGTAGTAATCATGTCCTGAACGGCCTTGTGAAGAACCACAGTGCCTTTTTCTTTGATACATTTTGTATTAATGCTTGTAAAAGCTCCATGTTAACACACATTGTTACATTTTACAATAAAAAAGAGTTATTAAGTCCCGTAACCAGTTTGTTGCTGTTGTCTTTCCAAATTAGGTATGTTTATTCACTGTGGACTTCTTTCTCTCTTTCTCTTCATCTTTAATGTGTCCCTATTCGGTTGTCCTCTTTTACCTTGTATTTCCTCATCCATCATCTACCTCCAATCATCTCATTCTACTTGCTATCTTGTTATCCCAACATCTTTTTTTTTTATTCTTTGTCTAATTTCCCTCTTGTCTGCCATATCATCAAACCTGTGCCTGTGTTACGTACCCCCTCATTATCCCCATCGTTTACTTTCAACCTCAGGCTCAGCCAGTTCCAGATGAACTGGTTGCAAAGCTGCTGGGTAACCAGGCAAACTTTAGCCCTGTGGTCACTGTGGAGCCTCGGCGGCGCAAGTTTCACCGACCCATTGGCCTGCGTATACCTCTGCCCCCGTCCTGGAAGGAGAGCCCCCGAGACTCTGGGGAGGGCGACACCACCAGTCTGCGTCTGCTTTGCTCCGTCATAGGTACTGCATGCCACGCCTGAGAGTTGTGTGGGTGGGTGAGTAAGTGTGTGTGCGTGTGTTTGTGTCGACTGGAGCGGTCTCCTTCCATGGCAAGGAGAGATGTGGCAAAACTGCTGATATGCTGTGGTGAAAGATGTCGGTACTATTGCTGGATAAAAAGGTTTTTGTTCTTATTTTGTACAAACACGGTCACCATGAGACTTCTTATTTATGACCTCTGCTAAAGCTAGATTAACCGGTTTGCCCTCTCTTATCCTGTCTGATTCCCAGGTGGCACAGCCCCAGCCCAATGGGAAGACATTACTGGCACCACCAAGCTTATGTATGCTAATGATTGTGCAAGTTTCACAACCAATGTTTCAGCACGGTAAGGTCACACGTGAAATATGTCAGCCATCATATTATAAAACTAAGTTTAATGTCTTTGCCATCTCAAATAAGCTTGACTGTGATCATAAAACACAAAGATTAGTGTGACAAACTGTGTCATTGTTTCTTCTCAGATTCTGGCTCGCAGACTGTCCTCGGACAGCTGAGGCTGTCTCCTTTGCCAACCTGCTCTACAGAGAGCTGTCAGCTGTACCCTACATGGCCAAGTTTGTGGTGTTTGCAAAGATGAATGAGCTGCGTGAGGGACGCCTGCGCTGCTACTGCATGACCGATGATAAGATGGATAAAACCCTGGAACAACATGAGAACTTCACAGAGGTGGCTCGTAGCAGAGACATAGAGGTCAGTTCAGAGACAAGGGCAGTACATCATACCGAAAACTGTAGTTTTGTTTATTTCCACATTAAGTATTCAAAACCACATACCTTACACTTGATACTTGAACAATAAGGAACAGAGGCCCTGCTTGGGCCTTTCTTTCAGCTTTAGCTAATGCCTGTGTCACATCTTGCAGGTGATGGAGGGAATGCCGCTTCACCTGGAGTGTTCAGGGAATCTTGTGCCAGTGAGGAAGGCCACCCAGCAACCTCGCTGCTTCAGCTTCCAGGCCTTCAGAGATAACCGACTTCCTGTCTCTGTGAAGGTATCACCATTTGGCCTTCTCTTACAAGTCTTTCTTCAGCTTCACATTCTTTGTCTCTCGCTGTTGCTCCACCAGCTCTGTCTCCGCTCTGCATATGTATGTGTCTTCATTGCTTTCCTTGCGTCTGTGTGTCTTAGGTGAGAGACAGCAGTAAAGAGCCCACTGGATTTCTGTCTTTCCTGCGCAAGTCCACTAAGTATGAGGACAGCCAACATGTGCTCTGTAACCTCAACATTAGCATGCCTCCATGTATCAAGGTAAAGCTCCTGAAGTTAGCTTACATGAAGAAGACACATAACGTGCAATTACAGTAATTTTCCCTGAGATGACAGACTTCAGTGATTTTTGCTTGTGACTGGCAGGTTATTGGGAGTGAAGACCGGAGGCGAACTCTGACCCCGCTGGCTTTGAGAGAAAGATACAGTGCACTAAATGAACCTGCTATGGGTATGAGGCTCTCACTCTCCCAAATGTTAAAACAATATAAGGCACGGTGTGATGGCGTTTCTGTTTTTTTGCAAAAGTTGCATTTTTTTTTTTTTTTTTTTTCAACTTACTGCTTCATCTACTGCCTTCTTCCACATACAGAATCAATGAGCGTTGCAATGCAGGCATAATCTCAACTTTACATTTGACAGAGGCAGATGTTAAATTGTCAGTTCTGACCTGTTTCGTGCAGCGTCAATGAGTGCCATGGAGAGGACAGAGCTGAAGATGGCTGTCATTGCAGAGCAGTTGGGATTGAGCTGGGCTGGTAAGTGAACAAGAATTTACCAAATCTGTTTTTATGTGCTGTAAACCTTTCATGTCTACCTTATGTCTAACAAGCTTGCCTAGCTCGCTTCTGATTAAACAAAGTTATTACATGGCAACCAGCCAATGAAACTAATTATTTTCTGTTTTCCTGCCAAGAGCTATAGCTGTTTGACAGACTATTCTGCCTCTTGTGGATAGAGCTACTGTGAAGCCGTGTGCCATTTCAAGAGCAAGACTATGTACACAAAACGGCATGACTCATAGGTGAAATGATACAAATATTTCCCTCACTTGCTTGATTTTCTCTGACTTATTTTCTACACAGAGTTGGCACGCGAGCTTCAGCTCAGTGTGGATGACATCAATAAGATCCGTGTGGAGAATCCCAACTCGCTGCTGGAGCAAAGCTCTGCACTGCTCAACCTGTGGGCCACCCGCGAAGGCAAGAGGGCCAAGAGTGAGTGTATGAGAATCTGAGATTGCTGTGAATTTCTCTCATCCCCTCTTGTCTTTATTTACACCCGTTTCTGCCTCTTTAACCCGGTCAAAGCCAGTTTGGTGTGTAATGGTGTTGCTGTTTGTCCTGGAAACCCCTCCCTTCCTTCTCTTTTCCCTTGTCTGCTTGTGTCTCTCCTTCATGCATCTTCACTGCAGTGGAGAGCCTGTACACAGCTCTGAAGAGTATTGATCGTATGGACATAGTCAACATGTTGGAGGGCCAGCCTCCTCAGACTGCGAGACAAGGGTCCCGTGACTTCAGCAGACGCCGAAACAACGAGAGGGAGCACCTTTCCCCTGGTTTGACCAATGGTAAGTTCGCCTTCCCAAATCCCACAATGCAGCCTTCCCCATGTCCATTTTGCCTTGACCCTGAGCCGTCTTTTCAATAAACATACCTCCCAGTTCTCTAAAAACCCCTGAAGGCAAAGTGAAGTTTGTGTCGTGTCTTTCTTATTTATTTATGCTTCTGTGTATAAAAGCTGCCACAAACATCAAACTTTTGCAGGACTTTACCCGAGCAACATGCAGAGGGACTCAGGACACTCCTACTGTACTACAACCTCTGTAGTGCCTTTGGTTATATAGTTCTCTATTTATTCATTCAATGTGATGGAAAGTAGAGTGAAGTATACAAAAAAGTATGATTGAATGCTGAATTTCTGGAGTTTGTAAGAATACCCCGACTGAATAGCCATCGCGCAAAACACTCCACATTGCGATAAGTAAAGTATCCTATTATAAATAGCTACAATTTTATTAATGTTTGTAATTGTTGTTATTTTGTGCTCCCATGTCAAAGTATTTATTTAGATCAGTCAGTATTTGATTATATTAAGAGTTTTTATTGCCCATTATTACTTTAGAGGGACTACATTTTAGTGTGATATTTTGAAATAAACCAGCACATTGTCATACATGATCAGCCCACATAGATCACACTGTAAGTATAGCCTAGCTTAACTAGACTCCTTACCAGTTGTCAGTCCCCAGACTTTTACTCCTTTTCCTCATGGTTTCCTTCACACATGCATAACCTACATCTTATTGACTCCATTTTCACCTCCGGACTGGTATGAGCTTCCCTTCTTACTGGACTGGTTTGTCTTCTCTGTATCCAGTGCACACGATGAGTCAGTCCCACAGGTGACAGGTCCTATTCTGTGAAAACTGGAGCAATACTCATAGATGTAACAATGCATAGAGATCCGACCATGAGGGTCAAAGGGTGAAAAGGGAGAGGTTCAGATCACAGCTGCAGTGAATCTGATAACCATGTATCTGTCTTGTCTGTCTATCTGTCTGGCTACCTGCCTCCCAAAGGCAGTTCCTGCTTTGATGTTCGGCGTGAAAAAAACGTGGTGGCGCTTTGGATACTTGGATATTGTGTCGTCCGCTAATCTCACAATGATCACAGTCACGGGTTTCAAGAGGATTATGATTTTTTGTCTGGACAGGCTAAAGGCACAATGACCAAGTGGTGGAATCGAATGAATAAATAAATCAGGCAGATAAAGAAAAAATAATAAATCTATAAATGTTTAAAGAAATTGAAATTAAACATCCTGCTACACCCCAAATATAAATATTGAGGTGTACAAAATTTATTTATTTTTCAATTGGTTTCACAGGTTAATTTATTCATTTCATATTAAAGGAGTAGTTTGACATTTTTGGAAATATGCTAGTTTGCTTTCTTGCCAAAAGTTAGATCAGAAGTTTGATACCACTCTCATGTCTTTATGGTAAATATGAAGCTACCGCAAGCAGCTGGTTAGCTTAGCTTAGCATAGCATAAAGACATAAGACAGGGGTAAACAGCTTGCCGGGCCTGTCCAGGCTCTTTTTGTCCAGGTGCAGTATCTTTGCTGGTTTTCTGGTAAAAAAAATTACTGTGCCTGGCCAAGAAATAGTTTTTACACTTTTGTGTTCATATTGGTTAAATAAAGCAGAAATATAAAGTGTTAAATAGATTGTTCAAGGTGCTGGTATAGTAGGTGGATTTTTTTAACCTTTGGACAGAGCCTGTTTCCAATTCTGATGCTAAACAAAGCTAACCAGCTGCTAGTGGTTGCTTCATATTTACCGTGTAAATGTGAGAGTGGCATCTTCTCATCTACCCCTCTGCAACCAAAGCAAATAAGCAAATTTCCCAAAATGTCAAACTGTTTAACCTTTAAGTGAGGGTCAGTCCTGCATATAAAATAAGTATATTTCTGTTTAATAATGAAATAGTGTTTACAGAAAAAGCTGAAAGAATATTCGTTGGACGTATCATTTATACTGCGGCCTTTATTCTATCTTTCTCTATCTGTCTTTCCCTCTTTTTCTCAAAACAGTGTCTGTAGGATTTTAAATAACAGTTTTTCTTCTTAGTTCTAGTGCACCGGTAAGGCTTATTCAAGATTCCTGCTTAGAAGATAACCAAAAATAAACTAGATCATGATAGAGTAAGACCTCTCCGTTCAGACTTTTTTAAGACATTTAAATTCTCTCTGCCTGTGGATGCATGGGGAGTAGTTTTTAGGGCTAATTTTGGTGCACTGAATGTCCTTTTGGGAGCCCTATTTTCATTCCCTGTGAATCTGTCCCTCTCTCTGTGTTTCTCCGGACATGTCATCTGCAGCCTAGCCGTCCTACTCTTCCTCCTTCTCACTCCTCTCCGAACTCTGACCTCATGCCGACCTCATGTTGACCTCTGACCCACATCTTTATCTTCTTCTTTTTCTTTTTTGCGACTAGTCGTGCATTTTTCTTTATTTTTGTGCTCTTGAAAACCCCACCTTTTTAAGTGTCCGCTCTGTGACCGAAACCCCTCACGCAAACTGTGTACTCAGCACCCACTGGGAGGGGGGAGGTGACCCTCGCTCTCTCTCGCTGTTTCTGTCTGTGATCATCATCCTATTTTATATTCCTCCTTCTCTCTTGCGGCCTTTCCTTTCTCTTTTTCCCACTCTGTTCTTTGCCTCCTTTCCCATCCCTTCTTTCCCTGCTCTCCTGCATGTGCATGTGGCTGACTTTCATCGCTCATCTCCCACTGTGTTTGCATGGAGACACTGGGAAGAGGGGCAGAAGTAAACCTGGCTTGGAGATGAGTCAAACGCTGCATTTGCACCTAATGCTGCCTGACCAACAGACATATATCTTTGCATGGCATGCATACTGAGAATGACTCTACAGTCTGTCTCTGTTCCTCCTCAGTGATCTGTCCCACGGGGGGTAAAAAAGGCCACAAACCTTTTTTTGTGAACTTTGTTGTTTGCTCCGTTCATGTATGAATGTTGTGGTTGTTTTGTATGTCACTGATTCTATGTGTAAACTGTGAAATATATGTTTTGATGTCTTTGTGAGTGTTGTACGAGGGTCAATTTGATATTGTTCCTCTCCTAATTGTAAATGTGCTTATTGTTTAATGTGAACTCATCAATCAGTCTGTGTGAGTGTATCAGTGTGAGCGTCTTTATGTGTGTTTTAAGCCTACTGTAAGTGTTTTTGTCTTCCATATACATGTGTGGCCAGTGTATGAGCAAAGTGAGTATATTCCCTTTACGTGAGCTTCACTGCTTTGTTTTGTTTTTTTTATTTATGTCTTTCAATCTGGGGGGTCAGGCAATCCCAGCCACATTTTTCATATTTCACACTCCCTTATTTTCCAGATCTTTCTTTCACCAACATTGCCTCGTCAACTAACATGGAAAGAGAGGACTGACAAACTCATTCATTAAGTTAATGTCTCGTGCTATATTTTGTGGTGTCACCAAAAAACAGACTCTATATTACACTCTACATTATAATCATGGCTTCAGGTCCTGATATATCGTACATTTCACAAAAACATAGACTAACACCAAATCCATATTTCCAATACACACCACATTCCCAGGAGAAATGTGTTCAGGTATTTACTACTAGTCATTTCTTTCCAAATTAGACTTTGTCTTATTCGTCATATATTTAAACATAGGAATACAGTAGTTTAATCACTCAGCAGCTTCAGTTTCATTTAAATTAGTAGAATTAGTTGTAATTCAAATTAATTAAGTAAGTAAGTAATTAATCTATTACTGTTATATTACATAGATTTAAACTCCCAGTTCTAGTAGTACAATAAAATATATAAATCTCCAGAGTCAAAGTCAGTGCTATTTACAGCATTTTTTTGTCTTTTAACTTCATAAAATAAAGCACTTAACAAAGAAAATGTAGTATTGTATAACTAAGCAGTGTGTGTGTCTCACACACACACACACACACACATTTCTATAGACAACAGTCAGCAGTTGAGAGGCTGAGGGAGAAAACAGAAAGTAGGACAAGAGGTCTTTCTGGCTGCTTGGTGTCACAAATATCTCCTGCACTCTCAGCAGTACTCAACAGCAGTACTGCCAACCATGAATCAAGTTACACCCCACACTCAGCACTGTTTTCTCATCCCTGTACAGTATACACACACACAGTCGCTCTCTCTGCATGCACACACAAGGGGGAATCGCCTCATCTTGCTCTTATCTACATACTGTGTGCCCTGCGCTACATCTCCTATTTCATCCTCTGGTTAATGTACTCCCTGGTAACATGTCCTGGAGTGTTACAGTCACAGTACCACTCACACTTTGCTTTACCTACATTGCCATTCATCAAAACATTTTGTCCTGGGTAGTTGGTGATTTGTAGGATAATTCATTCAGTATGATCAGGTTAAAAGACGGATACAAGGCAGATTTTATGTATATCTGCAGACTCTTAACAGTCTTTAACCGGATCTTTCTTAGTTTTTTGTGCAATATGCTGTTTTTAAAACATTCCTGCTGCTGTGACATTGTGCTTTATCATGCCAGGTCTACCTTTCCAAAAAAGAAAATATATTGTTATGTCATGGGTGTTCAAGACAGTTGTAGGAGTGACCTGAGTCCACACCACATTAACAATGTGCAGTTTTGCTAATTGATATAATTGCACTTCAATTACTATATATAAGTATAAGTAAGTATAAATTATGTTTGAGGCAGCAACCATGTGACTTTCACAATAGAAAGAAAATCAAGTATACTGTATGTCTTTGCATATATCAGCAATACTATAGGTTATGTTTATTTAGCTGTGTTATATTGAATGCATATTAATAAATACATGTGTCAGTGAGAGAGTAAGCAGCTAAGTGGAGTTTGCTGGTGTGTGTGTGTGTGTGTGTCTGTCTGTGTGCGTGTGTGTGTGTGTGTGTGTGTGTGTGTGCGCATGTGTGTGTGTGTGTGTGTGTGTGTGTGAGGAGAGAATGAGATTGCCTGCGTGCATGCTATCCAGCCTGACAACAATATTAACCTGCCTGTTTTTCGAGTGGGTTTGAAAGCATGCATAACTGAGCGGTGAGCGTATGTGTGTGACCGTATGAGACAGAGAGTGAGAGAGTATGTTTATGGCATGTGTATGTGTGACAAAGTGTGTGTCCCTGCCGCACAGGTGTGTGTCCCAGCCCCAGGTTGGGGGCAGAGGCAGTAATTCCTGTCCGTCTCCCTGCAGGTAGCAGCCAGCAGAGCAGCACCAGTCACTGCTGGGTCCGAAACTCAGTGCCAGTGTCTCTCAGTCCATCTGGCTGTGTCTGTTGCTGCTGCCGCTGCTGCTCTCGCCGTCAGCGCTGGCTGATCGAGCTTGACAAACCCTCTTCTAAAAGCTGCCCTTGCTGTCTTGTCCTAAGCTCCTTGCACCTTTCTTTCAGCTCCTATTGTCTTGCCCCCCCCCCAACCCCACTCCTTTCCCCTTTGTCCCTTCAGCCTCCTCTACTCCTCCCCTAGATGCCCAGCTCCTGGGCAGGGGCACTTACCCCCTCCCGGGGTCCCGGTGCTGTGGGGGTGAGGTGGGGAGCGAGGCGGGGGGCCGGGTGTCAGTGTGCCTCTCTCTGTCTCGCTCCAGGTTATGGGCTCGCGCAGGAAGAGCTTCTCTCACCAGCCTCCATGCAGTACAGCCTGCCCTCTCCGCTGGGTGCTGAGCCTTACTGGCAGGAAGTCTCCAGCCTGGACTGTGCACCCATTGCTACAACAGAAGAAGACACCCTCATGGAGATGTCTGATGTGCAGGTGTGGCCCTCAGGGAACAGCCCCTCCCTGGTCCCTGTGGAGGACTCCTCGCTGGAGTGCAGCAATGCTGACGACTCAGAAGGTCTGCTGGGGCTGCCGTATGGAAGTCTGGGTCGGCCGGCTAGTCAGGCCAGCGCAGCCAGCGGAGGGGGTGGGGTGCTGAGTGGCTCCATTGAGCTACCCGAAGACGATTCAGAGATGGGCGTTGACTCGCTCAGCACTGCCACGCCAGCCTCGCTTGGGGGCACCATCGCCGGGATCAATCTTAATGGGCTGAACAATGGTCAGGGGTCAGAGGCAAGTTCGGAGGCATCAGCATTCGCCAGTATCACTGGTGGAGATGGAGCTGGAGGAGGAGGAAGAGGAGGAGAGATGGGCTCAGTGGAAGGGCTTTCTCTTGTTGCAGGACAGCAAAGGGTGTATGCTCGGCTGAGTGAGTCACCTGGTCTGAGCTGTGTTGCAGATCGGAATGGAGACAGGTAAGACCTCTGTCTGCCTCTCAGGTGACAAAGTCACAATCACACCAACAAAGCAATAGATCTGTGCTAACATTCTACTATTTATTGCATGCGAGTGGTGAACTGGAGTTTTTTGAACATTTCTTGCAGAGGACATGGTGCTAAGGGGTTATGATAAGTTGTTTTACTTTACTTGGAGTAAGCATGTTCAATATGTGTACCACCTCCATATTTGATCCATTGCTTCTTTCCAGGTCAGGTAATGGTGGAAATGGAGGTGGTGGAGGCTCTTTCCTTTCCTACCTGCAGGAACAGTCAGGCCCAGGGTGGATCCCTGTCACTGACCCTACACAGGCCTGGGTGGGCAGTCAGCCTAAACCCAGGCAGGCCATGGAAACCATGATGTCATCAGTATGTAACACCGTGGACGCAGACCAGACCCACATGTCTCAGGAGGCCTTGCTTCAGCCTGTGAGGGACATGGGGCATTCGGAGATCTTAAGGGGGCACTTCAGAGGTACCCAGCCGTTTGAGAAGGGTTTGGGCTTCCCACACAGGGTACCAGAGCTGAGGGCCTGGGATGACGTGCGCCTTAAGGGCCAGGTGAGCGTGTTGCTCCTCCAATGTAAAATAAGATATATGACAAGTAGTCAATTATACAGATATTGCCATCAGAGAAGTTACTACAATTCATCCTGAGGGGGGCATGAACGTGTATACCAAATTTTATACCACCCTATAAATGTCAAGCTCATGGTGGCTTTAGAGGAAAAGTCAGGTGATCACCAAGTAGGATTCATCCTCTGGTGGACCATGAATGTCACATGTACAAATCTTCATGGCAATCCATCAAATAGTTGTTTGGATATTTCCATCTGGACCAAAGTGGTGGAACGACCAGGAGACAGACATTGCCATCCCTAGATGTAGCAAGAAAAATACAGTGATTTCTGTAAATGGATTTTAACTATGATGTACCATAGATTCAACCAGCCTTTAGCAGGAAATCCTTTGACGTATAGCAAAACAGATCAGACAAGAAGAAGAAGTCTGGTGCATTTTGTCAGAAGTCCTAGATTCTAAAAAAACTACATAAAGTTCAGACTTAAAGTTTAAATGAGCTATAGATGATTCATGATAGATCCTAGAAACATAAAGCAAACAAACATTCATACACAAACACAAACACACACACACACACACACACAGTTTAGGGCCCAAGATGGGCACAAACAGCATGTCCAGCCAAATATAGCAAGCATTCTCACTGTCCAGCTCATGTTACCACCCAATCACTTCCACGTGTTAACTTCCTGGCACAACACCACCACATCACACTGTAAAGGACAATCTAAGCCGTGAAAGTGTGTGAGAGTAGAAATAACGTGTTGCTTTTATGGCCTTTGTGGTCTTGCTTTGGAATGTGGTTTATACTGGTGAAGAAAAAGCCCTTTAGCTTGGCTCAGTCTCACCTTGGCTTTTGTAGCATTTGGATGCAGCGTGTTGCAGTGCTACATAATTGTAGTGTGCTTTTGAGGAAACATGCCTATTAGGATGTGTGGATGAGGAATAGTTTGTAGTTTAAAGTAATGAGTACCTGAAGAAAATCAGAGGGGTTCTTAGTGCTCTTACCATAGCACACAGAGCCACACTGGACTAGCCAGTGGTATTTAAAGCCCACAGATCACATGGCCAGAAAGAGAGAGAGGTGCGAATAGAAGCATATAGAAGCCTCCCAAGGTTGCTTTTGCTTGGATTTGATGTCATTGAGTGGGTACATCTGACCTGACAGTGGGAAGGAGACGGAATAGAGACCTGAGGAAAGGGCCCGTTGCCCCAGCTAATCGAAGACTGATATGAACTGAATGACAAACAACCAAACTGCAACTGAACCAGTGACGGACAGCGGCAGGCTGCAGCTGTTACGTTTTCTCTCAGCTCAGAGAAGGGCTGCATGTGAAACTTAAGGCTGAGGGAGTGGATTGTCGTGTGTGTGGGCTGCGTTGATTTGCTGGGAATCAAAGTGGGGTGATGTGGGCCCTGGTGACAGAGCTCCTCTTCAGCTTTGTGCTGCTGGCTTTCCTGGTCATCAGCTGTCAGAATGTCCTCCACATAGCCAGCGGCTCTGTGCGGTCTGTGCTCAGCTACATACACGCTCAGCTGGACCGTGAGCTTGGTGAGGTCGAGGGAGTGGCCGATGAAGAGGAGAACGTCACCACCAGAGTGGTTCGCCGCAGAGTCATCCTCAAGGTACAGGGGGACAGGACTGTCGAGCAGAAATTTGGAGAGAGGATTTAAAGGCAGGAAAACAACAACCGCAGGAGAGAGAAAGAGAAAACACTGTTTTTTTAAAGGCTGAAGGATGCAGTGTATCTGATCAAATGCAGGTTAGGTTTGTGGTAATAAGGGTAAATGATTTGACAGGGTTTACTGCACTTGAGTGGAGTGGGTGTGACAAAAATGACTGTCAAGATTTACTAGTACACTGTGCACATAAGGAAATGTTGACTTTGTTGTATATGACAACAACAAAAACTAAATTGATTCAGTACAATAATGATCATTCGTCCTACAATAATTGGGTTATGTTAAATTACCATCAAATTACTGTGCGTAGGAAGCTAAATTTATCTTGTGCTGTTACAGATGTAAATAGATTGTCTTAGGCTCAACAAGTTTGGGCTCGAGTTCTATTAAAAAGCCGTAGGGCATTTTCTTCCTAATGTATCTCAGACTGTGTCAACTGTAACACAAATGTTGACAAGTTCTATTCAGGTCTCTACAGACTCGACAGGCAATTGTTCTCGCTTGTCCGGTGGTAGGAATTTCTTTGAGGCTATAAATAGCTGCATAGACACAATGCAAATTATTAGGGCCAATAACAGCATTGTCTTAAACTTCATGAACTGTAATTATAAGTGTTGCCTAGAGACATTTGTGAACAACATGGGTCCCAAATGTTGAATTTACATGCTCCTACACACAACCCTCCCATCCCTCACCCATCTGTTGATCTTCCTCTCTGTGTTTCCAATTAGTGGAGGGGTTTATGGAATTCAAATAATTACACTGCACTGACAGCTATCATAACATGCTTCAAGTCCATAATTTACTGGGTGCTACTTTTCTTTCCACCATCCTGAGTTTGCTTAACTTTTTAACTTTGGGAATTCATGTCTTGTAGCAGTTACACTTAAATGTAAGCCCAGCACTTTCAAGAGTAAGAAAGAGCAGTTTATGGTTTCTTCAAAAACATTGTTAAGGGTGCAAATGCTGCTCTGTCCACAGGGCGATGAAGTTGAAGACCTTCCTGGGGAGCAAGTAAGCGAGGAACAGTTCACGGATGAACATGGAAACATTGTCACAAAAAAGGTCAGCAACACGTTTTTATAATTTATTCGTAAACTGCGGTCCATTAATTGTTTCCCTTATGTCACTGTCACAGTACTCACTCAGCATCTCTCCACAGAACTAATAATCATTACAAAGCTCATCAGCATTCATCACATACAACATTACACTATATATATATATGTGTGTGTGTGTGTGTGTATATATATATGTATATATACTGTATGTCCCCAAAAAAATATCTATTTTTGTAAAAGATGATGACTTCACCATAACCATTTCTTTATATTTCACCAACGCTGTCTTTTCACTGCCTTATTCCCACTCTCTGCTCCCACCCATCACTCTCTCCCACCCTCCTGTGTGCGTTTGTGATAGATTGTGCGTAAGGTTGTGCGCAGAGGGAAGGGTTCAGGTGAGGAGGGGGTTCAGGAGGTGAGCGTGGAGGGCTCTCTGCAGGACGCCAACGAGCTGGAGGTTGATGCTGAGCAGTTCATGAGCTACGCCATCCTGGGCCGGGACAGCAGCAAGGTGGGCTTCTGATCTGCAGACAGCTCTCACCTGAGGCTCCCGTTATTAGCTAGGATGTGCAAGGAGCACTTTGTGTTCAAATGGACTGAATCAGATCAGATGATAACAGCTGAACACCATCTGTTGAGGTCTTGTTTGATTTTAATGCATGTAGTAGCTAGTTTATATTGAACAGGGGACTTGGTTCTGCAGTGAGCTTGAAAGTCTCATCTTACCTGGGTTTCCCATGTGCTCCCCAACAGTCCTGGAGTAGCTTAACTGCATGAGCTTTGGTGTTAAAGGCTAAGAACACAGTTTGTGTGTGTGGTGTCATAATCTTAAAAGCAATAGCCCTGTTTTATTAAATGTCGTTCAACTAGCGAAGATTGAGTGGTTGGTTGGTTGTTTGATTGCTGACCTTCAGTTACATTAATCTCCATCCAAACATTATTTCCTCATGTTCATCTCCTGCATGCAAGAGTACGTATGAGTCCACTTTGCTCTGGTGCTGTTATTGCTTTGGGTAAAGTGCTCACAGTTCATCATTTTAGTCATCACTGATTCGCACCTACACTTCCTATGTTTGTTTCTTGCACATTAATGACTGAACGAATTGATTGTGGCTTATTGCAGTGGCTATATTTTCCATTATGTCCCTGTCAGTTATCTCAATGACTGGCACTTCTGTCTTCTTTGCCTTCATTAAAGTTTATAGTCCTTCAACTGTGACTGTGTGCTGTATCACTCAAACCTGCAGGGCTCTGTGCATCAGAGCTGGGTCAAATATTATTTACAATCTTTTTTTTTTTTTTTTACTTTACCTGCAGGAAGTAGCAGAGGATTGGGGTTTTACACATCAAGACAATTCAGAATATTTATGTGTCCATAAACTTGTGTAAACTTTCTTGCACTTTGTGCATTGTCCTATGTGGTCAGACCCCATCCATCTTAAGAAATCAATTCAAAAGTATGTTTGCAAATATTATTTGACACAGGTCTACTCTGAATCCCAAAGACTGCAGATGTTTCTGATGCCCTTTTATCTTCAACTGTCTTTCCAACTGTCACCCATCACTTCTGTTCTTGCTTGACTGTTTATACATAAATTCTTTCTTTTCCCCCTCTTGCCTCTCCCTTCACTTATTTGTCTCTCACTTTTCTATTACATCTCATCTGTTGTTTTTCTGTCCTCTCTTTCCTTGTGGCACTATTTCCTTCCTGTGTTGTTCCATTTCTGTTTTCCTCCCTCAACTTTTTCTCACTCTCCCTTACTAACGTTCCCTCAACCTCTTGTTCTGCTCCTGTCATCCCACCTGTTCTTAATCCTTGCTCCTCGTCTGCCGCCAACCCCTTCCCCCCTGACGTAGCCCGATACTGTGGATATGAAGAAAGGTGCTCAAATAGTGAAATGTGCCAGTCTGCGGAGAGTTAAGCAGTGAGGCAGACTGAGTGCTGCGTCCCCGCAGGTATGGGACTGACCCACAGTGCCTCTTGTGACCTGTGGGCTAGACCATTTAATCCAGTCTGTCTGGATTAAATGCATCTGAATGTACCTTTAATTCAATACTAATGATATGTAATGTGATGCTGGCACAGCAAAATTACACTTCATTACATCTTCAGTTTAACAAATGGTTTAAATATAAATTACACACAAAAAAAGAAGATGCCCATAATTAGTTTCATCAGGAAATGGAGACATTTCATTAAAAACGTTTCTCTAGAATATAATTGATTTTGGTATATAGTTTCAGTCAGTATTAATGCAGGTGATATGGAGTACAAACACACATAGACACCATATAACCCTGAGGTGATACTTAATGTCCCAGTAATTTTCTTTTTTTTTTTTAGTTTTACATTTCACATTCTTCCAATTATTACTACCTGAACAATAGACATTCAGCTGCTTGCCTTCTGGCAATTGCTTTGTCATGTTTACTTCAGATGTATGGACTTATATTTGTGAAGAATAGCAAACACACAAATAAATGTATTGGGCACAGAATTGATTTTTGTTTATTTAAATTAAATCATTCTTATCTACATGCAAAAAATACGTTTCTGTGTCCCATTGTGCACTCAATATGATGACTTACAGATGGATAACACATGTTTGATGCAAATAGATCATTACTGCTCTGCAATAAATTATGTCAGGCCAATTCATTTCTTCGTGTATGTTGTGACAAGCTGGAAAAGGGTTGTCACAATGTGCACTCAGCAAACCAAAAAGGATCTTGTAAAGTGACAGCTCTCAAAGTCAAAGCTGCAAGGCCATTTGTCCTTTGAGTTGCTATCTGGAGCCACTGTGGTGTGTGTGTGTGTGTGTGTGTGTGTGTGTGTGTGTGTGTGTGTGTGTGTGTGTGTTTCATGATTTTATATCCCGGTGGGGACTTTAACCTGAATGCACCTTAACCTTAATGGGTTAAGGTTATATGAAGGGTTAAGGTCAGGCATGTAGTTTAGATGGTTAGGGTAAGGGGCTAAGGAATGCATAATGTCAATGAGATGTCCCCACAGGGATAGAGAAACAAACGTGTGTGTGTGATTTGCTCTTTCTAACATAAAGGCCATGACATTCCTGAGATTACTGATATTTCAAGCAACTTGCTACTGAATGTTAAACCACTTTTGCCAACCATGCTTCTGCAGAACTAATGCGTTGTTTAATAGTGTTATAGTGACTAATTAAAATAAGAGGGTGATATATGAGCATCAATTAAGGGGAATTTCAAAGATGAAACAGTTTATCCAAAGCCATTTTAATG
This sequence comes from Micropterus salmoides, assembly GCF_014851395.1. NCBI lineage: Eukaryota > Metazoa > Chordata > Actinopteri > Centrarchiformes > Centrarchidae > Micropterus > Micropterus salmoides. Next base: position 24,675,601 of record NW_024044459.1, read on the forward strand.
ACTGCATATAGCAGTATACATATCTCTGACTCAAAAACAGATTTGTATTGACTTACTGCAACTTGCATGTCACCTGCTCTGTAGTTTTTGCTGTAGTCGGATGTAGCAAGACAAAACTGTAGCTTTTCCTAAATCAGCGTGTTTCCCTCTCTCCACAGAGTTCTCCGCAGGATTCAACCTCTTCACCAAACCCATCCTATATGGACACATGACCAGCAGCAGCTGACAGGAAGAACATAGATAAAAGGCAGATGGACCGAAATGAAGGGCAACAGACACCAACGCCATGACAACCACAGTGGCTCTGCCGACTATCAGCACGCACCGGAAGAGAAGGATATGGATTTACTTGTAGTTTTTATTACCTTTTTTTTTAAAGAAATTGTGGAGAAAAAAATATACTTACTAGGCTAGAAGCATGATTTCGTATAAAACAAAAACCAAACACAAACAAAAAAAACTAGCAACCAAAACGTGCTTCCTGTTATCTGTATCAGCATGAGTGACTGCTGCCGCATGGCCTGTCTTTAACTACAAATACTGAGGGAATACAAGGGAGGGAAAATGGGAGGGGAGGAGACACTGCTGTGTGGGACAGGCATGTAATGTTGGGTATGGTCAATCATTGGCCTGTTTTCAAAACCAACAGGGGAAAGTTCATCAGTTAAAAAAGGGAGACTAAAATACTGAAAATTACATAATCTCTAGGCAACAGGTTACTCGCCCTCCTCCCTGCCACTAAGAGCATCACAACCTAGTTTTAAACCTGTCCCAGTGCTCTTAAAGTCCAGTAAAGCTACAATTATCACCCAAGGATATTGGTGTTGTACATAATATCGTATGCACTAAAATGCTCTACGTGACTGTGTGTTACGTGTGTTTATGTTCTGAGATCCCTATGCGATGCCACTGATGCTGCTGTTTCAGGTACATACGAATTTCCTCCCCTGTTTTTCTCGTTTGGTTCGTTTGGTCTGAACCTATATATAATTCTATATATCTTGAGATCTTTGTGGGTACAAGAACATACAAATGTCGTGTCGCTCTGCCTGTTTTAAACGTCAGATTTTTGTGTGTCAAGTTGTTTGTTTCTTTGTGCTTTCCATGTGCTTTCGCCCTTTGCTTTTGACATGTCAAACTGTAGAGGGAAGACATACTGTAAGTCATTTACTGTACTGATGGTGTTTTTGAGCTTTGGGAGGCGGGTTTCTGCAGTGAACCCGCCTCCCCGACCTTCCCTCAGAGTGGTTTGCCTTGTGGAGAGCGTGACAATGAGATAATTGGCAGAGTGACAGTGAGTGACAGATTATAATGAGAGATTAACAACCCCACTCCTCCGCCTTTTCTTGTCCCCAGAGTGTTGTATCCTTGTGAGGTTTTGTGTTAATCAGATGTCTGTCTGAGCCAAAATCCAAATACCCGTCTTCTCCCTCAGTCTTGGCCCTTATCGCCCTACCTCCACCTCTCAACCCCGTCACCCCTCCAGTCAGCCTCTCAGAGTAGATGTAGCAGTCCTGACCACCTCCAGCAAGGGGCAGGATCCCACCTTCGGCAGTGTCTGTCTGACATCACACATGAGGTGCACTTATAGACCATCTCACCACCACCCGAAGATGTCACTTAATGAGGGTAAAGTAGCTGAAACGCTGGTAATAATGTAGCACTGGTTTGACTGGGTAAAAGATACAGAGTCAGCTGGAGAAAGGAAAGTATCGTGTCGAGGATGTGTTGAGCTTTGATGTTTGTCTCCTTGGTAATTCTGTGGAGTGTAGCAAAGACAGTCAGTCACCAATCACTGTGATGAGAAACTGTAATACTGACCCGCAACTGTGAGCCTGACCCTTCTCGAAGCGTGGCCCTTGTTTCACTCCTTTCTTTAGTGTTACGTCTTTTTTTCCCCTCATGATTTACTGTCTTAACTGTGCTTCAGGAGACGCAATAACTGCTTACAAAAGGAAAGGATTGTTTGCATTAGTGTGTTTGAGTGTGTGTTTGAGTGTGACAGAGAGAGCGAGGATTTTAGGATCATAGTTCATGTTCTTCCTAAACTCGAGCTTTCAGTCTGTTTATCACAGCTTTAGGCTACTCCTCACTCCATTCTGAAATGATGTCAGTGCATTAGTATCCCACATTTTATCACTCTGCCTCTCTAGAAAAGAAAACGTTTAAGTTCTACACTAATATTGGGCGAGTATTGGTATGAGTTCATACCAGCCATCCCATCTGCAAAGTGCCCAGTGTCTGTTTTTGTTACTCATCAGGTAATGTAGGTGTGTTTAGTCATAATTTTTAAACCTTAATGACATTCATATGCACCTTGAAAGAAATCCTATTTTATGTGTGTTTGTGTGTGTGATTTTAATGTCACATATTTAGTCCTGGATATTGGGACATTGGTGAAGTTGTGATAATAACACAAGGAAGTAATATTCCAAATGGACAAAGAGCAGAGGCTCTCAGATTATATGTGTAATTCTAATTCACATTTTTTAAAGTTGATTTACCTCAATAAGCGTGCCATCTCACATGATATCATTATCCTTACATGCATTTATTTCAAACATTATGTCAGACATTGAATGCTTTATTATGGAAATGTACTGCAATAATCACCCCTCAATAAGTGTTTGTTCAGTATGGCTTCACAGCCAGAGATGATGAATGTAAAGTCTTGGTATACCGTAAGTCTTGTTATAAAGTAGTCATCTGTGTTGGCTCTGTACTTTAGTAGATGAAAGAGTTGATCATCAACATTCATGACAAACATAGATACAAATCATTTAGGAGGAGAGATATAAAGAGAGAAGCCTCAAATGGGTTTTGGACACTTATCCCTTCAGATATTATTTCTATTTTATTATCTTTTATTAATAACCACAAAAAGTTAGATGTCAATAAAGATTACACAACAGTGTAACTGTGTATTACCCCTTATGTTATAGCATACGGTCTGCTCTCTAAGGGCTCATAATTATAATATGCTTGGGTATGTTTCTGAAGCAGGGGCTGTTTATACTTCCACTGCTGATGTCAGGGTTAGTGCGAGCCGGGGTGGGGGTGGGAGGGTGTCTGATGAAAAGACAATGAAAGGTAGCAGTTTGGAGTGAGATGGAAGGCTCGGTGGCTCCGACGGCTAGTCTTTCGAGATGACAAGCATTTTTTCCTCAACACAACCCACTCCTGTTCTATTTCCACCCCCTTACCAAATATAAGACTGAGACAATTCTAAGGCTTCCACACGGTGACACTTTGAATGCGGTTTAAACGGACGAGTACAACTAAGTGCAAGAAGATGGAGGATTGGTTACGTAAGAAAAATGAACAATGGAAAGCCCTGCACTGAGGGACCACTGAGATGATGCCATGCACCAAGTTCATGCAAAAATATTAACTGTTGCAAAAACTAGAGAACACATGTATATTCCTTTAGAATGGATTGAAGACATTATTAACGCAATAGCATATTACTCAATACTAAGGAATGCAACTGCGCACATGCACAGAAAATGTTTTTAACATAAAAGGCTATATATGAAATATATGAAAATATATAAATATATATATTTACTTAGAATGCTATGCACCCTTTCTTGTCAAATGGGATTCTAGTTATGTTATGGATGTACTTTTAGCATCATACAGCTGTAGCTACCAAGAGACTGTTGAGTTCTGGGTAATGCCTGCAACCTGGGGATAAATAGGGGTCTTGTGGGTATTTTAACCTGTTTTGTTTGCTTTTTTTATTGTTATGGAGAGTTGAACACGAATTTAAAATATAAATGTAAAAGCCTTTTAATCCAATCAAATCCGAGGACATCTATTGACAATTTACTCTGTACACCAGCTCAACATTTACAAAATTAATAAAGAAATGAAATGTCTTTGTGTATAGCGTGTATGCTTTTGTGTTAGACATTTACTTCACATGCCCCAACTACCAATGATCATACGGTAGTTTTGACCAAACAAAGTATTACGAACACGCTGGATTGCCCCAGGCCTTGTCCTGTGCCTACTGCTGAGCAGAAATATGAAGATGATTACATGTCATTAGGCTTTAAACACAGTACCAAATGTTTAACATAATGATCTCTAGCAGAGCTTCTCTTTGAAGCTCTATTAAAGTAAGCATATAAATAGACAAATTAATGCACCAGTGACTAGAATCCACAAGTCTGCAAAGAATGGTAAGATGAGTAAAGTATCCATTTTCAGTATCCATTAAATCAATGCAATTCTGCAAACAGCAGATTTTGCTTGTTTGCCAAAGCTTAGGTAGTTTCTCTAGGAGTTGAATTGATACTTAAAACAGAATGAATGTTGAACTCTGTACAGGCATTATGTGCCAGTAGGGGGCAGAATAAGTTCATTTTGTCCACATCGGGAGTATTTTCCCCTGCAGCTTGTCTGCTGTGTTGTTTTGTGTGCATGTGGAGTTAGTGGAAGAGGAGGAACGTGTGCTCAGGTCCTTTTAACAAAGAACCTGGACACTTTGTGTGTTGGAAACTGCATGTTGCAATGTCTGTAATTGTCTAGATACTACCGTTCATCATTTGCACTTATGAAAAACAGGTATTTATTTTAATTTAACCGTAAGTAGCCATTCTGTTGAGCCAAAGCAATATCCGATACAGGCGCGTTGTGGCTTTGTTGTTTAGTCAAAGCAAGACTTTCTGCCCGTTTCATGTTATTTAGTTAGCTAGCTTTAGTTTATTACAGCTGAGAGAAGATGTCCACTGACTGCCAGAAGACCACTGCCAAGGCCATCCCGTCGACCAGGAGGGTGACCATCAACGACGCGGCGCACATGCCCCACGACTACTCCACCACTCCCGGAGGGACCCTGTTCAGCACGACCCCGGGTGGTACGAACTGCTGTTATACGTATTGTTTACTTGTGTATGCCGAAGAGACGTGCTGTCACCCAGGGCCGTGCATGATGTATAGTCTCATCGACTCAACAGAACAGCTGTATTGTCAGGGAGCGCTCGGGCTAACTCCATGAGGTCGGTTGCTGTCAAATGCCACTGTGCAGAACCAGCTACTAGCTCTGATTAAGCTAACTGCTAATGCTAGCTAGCTAGCTAGCAAGTGTTTGGCTGAAAAGAGAAGAGTTACTGCCTCTGAAGCAGTAAAGTCATTGTGATTCTAGGCCCGTGGGTGGTATATACCCACACCGCTGCTTTGTCATTAAGTGAGCTGTGATTTCGGTGTTTATTGTGGGTTTTATCAGCTGATCTAGAAACCTTAGCGACGCCTACTGTCCTTTGCTGCTAATGATGCTCGTCGTGGCCATACGTCACCGACAACTAAAGCTGTGATTGGTTCTTTCCAGTGTGCGCTATCTTGGGGTTAACTTTTTGTTTAGTTGTAAAATACGTTTTATGTTGAAGTTTTATATGAAGTACACCGAGTCTTGATAAACGTGAGATTTAATTAGTAATACGTTGCTATCTTTAGACTGGTTCTCATTGGTGATGTGGTGTCATTAGCTCATCCCTCGTGGACAGTGTGTGTTTATAGACTAATCAGACTACAACAAATACATAGCCTTAAGCAATTTATTAGTTTTTGAATCTGGGGAAGTGGGAAAAACAGTCCTCAAAACTACTGTATATCTGAACTATCTTTAACCAAATCTCCTTTGGACTGAGCCACTGATGGTGAAGCAGCCGATGAAAGTGCAACCTCATTGCTTCTCTTTTCCTGCCTCTTCAACCAAAAGGTACCAGGATCATCTATGACCGAAAGTTCCTGCTGGGGTGCCGCAGCTCTCCGCTGGCCAAGACCCCTCCACGAGGTCTGCCCAACATTCCAGGGGTGACCAGTCCTTCCGCCAAAGACACAGCTGAGAAGGCCCACAATGGAGAACTACTGAACAACAACAATATCGCTGCACCTGATAGCAGCAACGCTGGTATGTGCACACCACAGTCGAGCATCACAGGGTGGCCCTAGGATTTGTAGTGAAGGATTCAGTCTTGGATTTGAATGTAGCTGCTGAAAACTACAGCGCCGATTGGAACCTCTGATGAATCCTTCACCTCAGTTATGTCATGTGCATCACTATCAGTCATCAGATCATTAAACTGTTCACATAGCTGCCAGTTTGAGATTTGAACAGAAGACAAAAGGAGGTTGTTCATGCCATTTTGTGTCACACTATTGTTCTAGCCTGAGATTGTGTTTATGTTACCTGAAGCCTGTTTAGGACGAATGTGTAATTTTGCTGTAACTAATCAGTGCTTAGTGACATATCTGTCCTGTCAGCATCATTTCCAGCTGACACAAAAGTGGCATTTGCGGTTACAAGGAGCAGTTAACGTTTTTCATGCCGATTGCAGAAGTCGATTTTAGAGTTGTTATTTCTGTCAGTCGACAGCTGTGTCCCCACCATCTTGGCATGTTTTTCTGTCGCAGTTTTTCTTGCTTTGGCACAAGAAGGTGAACTTATACTTTCTTAACCCCTCTTACCCCCTCATTCCTTAACCCCTCTTACAAAGCTGTTATTGACTTGGCTGTTTCTGAGTGGGGACATAGACCTGCCTGAGCACAACTTTTATTGAGTACTTAAACATGAAGATGGAGTCTGTTAGAACTAAACATTCATTTCAATGTAATTTTTTGTAATCAAAACATATTTGAAGGCATTTCAAGTTCTATATCCCTGTTAAAACACATTAGTTTACAATTCTTGGATTTACTTTCCTTATAGTTTCTTTGGTTTCAATTGCCCTGTGGTGAACTCTTGCTATGGTCACTTCCTCCTCCACGCTTCCTGAAATATTACTGTTTAGTTTGTAGAGGTATATATAGTGTGAGAATGTAGTAAAACATTTGAATTATAAAATATTTCTCTTTTTTTTCTCTCTTGCTCTTCACTCTTTTTTTAAAGGTGAAGACTCACAGTTTGAAATGGACATCTAGGTGGTCCTGGAGTATAAAGATGTTAGACTTACCAAAAGATGCTGTGAAGAGAGGCTCAGGAGCACCTTCTGTGTTCCTATCATCCATTCCACGAGGACGGAGGTTCACCTTCAGTATCTCCGGCGTCTTAGTGATTTAAAGTCTGTCTTTATCAATCTCATATGCTTGTTTTGCCCAGAACAAATTTCTAATGAAACTTTTCTTTTCTGTCTGCCAAGGCTTAAACCTGATTTATGTGTGACAAAGTGTGCCTTCCTGTAGTGGCTACAAGTTTAAAATCAACACTCAGAAGTACTTAACACCAACAATGCCTCAACAATCCATAAGAACTGAGATCGAATAATAAAAATCAATTGGGGAAAAAGAAAAATTGAAATTAACTGGATTTATAACCATTCCAGGAGGGTTTGTCACTTGGTGTGCTTTTATTTCCACACATTTTTTGACACCTTTCTTCAGATAATGCCTTGAAATGTTCAAGATACTGTATAATTTGTCAATTGTGCTCTTAAAAAAAGAGTTCTTCACCTGAAGTGTCATACAGAGAATGTAAAACAATTTTGTTGATGAAATTTTGAAACAGATTTTCACACAGTTTGTAGGGTTACAAGGCATTAAAGCAAACACCATTAAAGCAAACAACACTTTGTTTTTGTCATCTGTTTGACAAGGTGGATTAATTGTTTGCTCCTAGTGAGTCTTGTTCTGTCATGTCAATGGATTGTACTTTTACAATAATCAGGGTAATGTCTTCAGTTCACTGATCTGAAGCAACAGCAAAAACTCAAAATTCCTTATTTCCGTTGTGAAATGATAAGTAAAAATCTCTTGACCACAAGTTGTTTCCTGCTTTAAAGTAAGTGAAGAGCTAATACACATTTTGAGATGATAAATCGTAACTATAACATGTTGCTTAACAGCCTTTAGCACTTCCTGTGTTCCCTGATTCAGCACAAGTCATATCAGAGGAATTCCTCAAGACTCTCACTGGCAACTGATAACCTCAGTCAGTGGACTGTATAAAGAGAGGTCAATATACAACTGCACATAGCGGGGAGAAACTCCCTGCTTTCCAAGAGCTAGGTGGGATCATGTCACTGTGTGACATTTTCATTCCACTTGTGCCCAAGTTTTGCTGCGTTCATTCTGAAGTAGCATACCGGGCTTTCCCTTTGATGAGAGTATTACATAAATGCTTCCAAATAATGGATGAAGGGGATGTCCCAGGACACCTCAGACACTACTGCACTGAACTATTCAGTATTTCTGGTCCACTGTGCTGAGGTAGTTTGTAAAGATATGCAAAATCAGGTGGAATTGAATAATTAGCTATCCACATACAGTAAAATTTAAATTAATAGCCCAGGCTTTTATTTGGTTCAATTACTAAACTACCTGACTATATTTCGGACAGGCCTTTAATTCCTTTTGCACAAAACTCTTGCTCAGCAAAGTTGGGAAATCGGCACTTATCGAGTTGTTTATTTCAACCAGTATGAATATTACTCGTCTCACTCGTTTACCATACCGGTAGTCTGAATTGTTTCCATAAAATTAACTGAACGATTGAATTGTGGAGAATCTAACCGATCTTACAATGTGTAGCATGTCCATACTGACAAAAGTTTGAACATTTATATTTTATGTGCAATCTAAGCAGCTTAGAACTAGCTCAAGAGGGCTTTAAAAGGCTTTATACATCCACAAATAAACCAGACAAGGCGTCTAATTGAGACCTGCATTTATTTTTAAAAATGTGTAGCCACACCGGCCAATAAAAGGGACAGGGTTCTATTTGGGACTAGGCTTTTAATTGAAGTTTTACAGGATGTGAATATGAACAGTTGTGTCCAGCACTGACCTGTCCCACCTTAACACCATGGGAATGGACAGGCACAAAAAATGGCACGATAGTTTGACGAAAAACAATAATCATTGAGTTCTGTAAACCATAATGACGGCACGTAGGCTGATGCTGTCAAAAGTACATAATAATAATGAATAACTGGACCTTGTGCAGCAGAAAAGAAGGCATGCTGTAGGTCCACTTATGTGAACACAACTACTGACATAAGCATTAAAAGTTTGAGCAGTTCCTATTACATCTGCATGAATGTACAATTGTTCCTGGTACCAAGCAGAAGGTTTGTTCAGGATGGAGAAGATGTGTGAGAACTGACACATGATTTGGAGGTGAAGACATTTAAGCTCCTGCTACTGCTTGTTGTGTTATCTGGACAAACACTGTCAAAGTGCCACATCAGCTTCATTATTGCAAATGCATTGAATATGGTCATTGTATAACTCAGATAGGCATAAACAATAGATTGGATACTTTTCTGTTGTTTTATTGAGCTTAAAAAAAGCAAATTATACCAATAAGTTTCAGTTGAATAAAGGTGAAAGTTACTAGAGAACTAAGTCTGGTCTTGTCTTGGGTGGAGGTGTGGATTGGACAGTTTCAGCTGATCAGTTCCAGTCCACCCTGTCTTTCCACCACAGTAGCTTCAGCATCCAGACGTTGACTCTCTCCATTCCCTCACATTGCTTTCTGATTGTTTGTGGTCTAAATCTCTTGTGGTGGGGTCTAAATCTCTGAATCTTGTCACCTCTGCTTCCTGAAACCCCTCACCCCCTCCCCATAGTAAACAAATGCAACTGCTTCTCTCTCCCCTATTGCTCCATCCTTCACCATGCTTTTTGTTGTGTTCCACCCACCCCGTCTGTTTGATCACAATCCACAAAAAAAGACCTGGCTAGAAAGCACTCTAATGTCCTCTGATGGTGTGTGCACTGTGATGTGGATTGGAAGTGAGGAAGGCAAATACAATATGATGTTATCTGGTCACAAGTCACAGAGGGCAAGTGGGATTACAGTGTAGAGGAGTATCAACCAGCAGGTTGAGCCTCTGAGAACTGCTTTATGTTAGAAAGATTATATATAACGTGTTTTTCATTCTGTATAATAGCTACTGCTGACAGATTCAACAACAATCACTACAAATGAAATCCACATAAAAACTGGCATAAATAAACACTGCAAAAATGCATGGAATCAAATAATGTATATAAAGATTTAAGTCTTATAAGCAACAGAATACTTTATTATACCATTTAAATTGTAATTTAAATACCACTACATCCATGGCACTGAAATGTTTTATTGATTTTCTTTGTGGTCTGAGTTCCCCTCTTTAAAATTTCAATGTCAAGCTGTGCAATTTCAAAAACTTTATATCCAATGTACATATTTATAGGGTTCATAAATACCAAATAATCAAACATTCAAATTGCTCAAACTTAAGAGTGTCCAAAGAAACATGAAACATCACAGTAATGTCAAAATAAATGTTTTAATATATTTTTTCAGGTTTTATGTACAAAATATACATTATAATGTATAAATAGATAAAACATAAGAGTTGCATAATGGAGCTTTCTCCTTACTAAACATATATACTATTGTGTACCACCGAGTATGGATTAAATATATTCATTTAAACAGTCATATCCTGTCAATAACAAAAATGCATGGTTAGGAACTCTCCATTTAATATTAGAACATTAACATTTACATGAAGACAATAAAGAAACAGTTAAATTAAACTTCAAGATTATGCTCCGTCAGTAGTTGCTGTTGTGAATGCAGTGACGGGCTGCGCTTCAGTGGCAGCCACACTCTTCAACGATCATGTCCTCGTGATGCCGCAGGGCCAAATCATCGTTCTCGTAATACAGCATGGAGAGCGGGCTGAGGCGCGTCGGCACGCAAGACGGGCAAGACCCTCTTTCTGGATGGTGATGTCGCAAGAGACTCTGAAAAACACATGAATAATTCACATGAATAAACCAGCAACTATACAAAAACTTGGGATTGTTCAACATTCTAAAGAGTTAAATGGGGTTAAAAATCTCACCTGCATGTACGCATGGTTGGTGGGATGGAAGGACTCATCCAGTGGTGTAGGACAGTCTCCCTCACAGCGATACGCATTGTAGCGCTTGGGGTGCACAATCCACTCGTCCCAGCCGATGTGGTCAAAGTCCACCCACATGTCCACTTTACGACACAGCGGCCTCTGGGCTGGCTCTGCTGCTGGTGCAGCAGTAGAGGAAGCTCCATCAGTCACTCTCATCCTTTCTATTCTGTTCCTTTTGTGGCGTCGACTTTGACTGTCACCGCCGACTCTGTCCGTGGTCACATACTTGGAGTTCTCCACAGTATGAATGAGACTGTATGCTGTATGGCCTACCTGGGGCAGGTTATGTTTGGAGAAGATGACCATCATGACCCTGTTCATAGTTGGATGGTGTATTTTGCTTTTTCGCAAACCCATATTCCGGAAGAGGGACTTGCCAGTCATCTCCCCTTCATCCCCAGAACCGTTCCCATGGTCCATCTCAGGTTCTCCTGAGGCCTCTTGGCTCGACATGCCATCTCCCTGGTACAGCCAGTACTTTAAGAGAGCAGTCACATTCACGACCTTCCAGGAAGACTTTGTGCTGCTGGGTGAAGTGTTGAAGCTCCCCAGGAAAAGGTGCTCATCCTGGCATGATGTGCTGTCTGGGTCACAGCTCTGCTTTCTAGAGTGATATAAATCCACAGTGGCGCGATTAGAGCCAGAGAAAGCTGGTAGTCTGATCCGAAGTTCCGCCAGCTGGACAAGCTCACTAGTAGAGACTGATGACATGTCAAACGTGACTGTCCATCGTTCACCCACTTGATGGCAACCTAAAAATGGGACAATGAATGTAAATGAGAATTCAAATTCACACACGGCAGTCAGCAGTCTGGTTGATTCTGGGCAAACCAGATCTCTGGACAAATGTCAAAACACTGGAGTGGGAGGTTGAACAGGACAGGATGTGTATTGAACCCCCCTGTGCAAGGCCGTCTGAGGGCTAATATACTCACCTTCTCACATAAAACAGAGAAAGCCTTTAAAGTCGAATAAGCATTTTGACACTTGCGGGGTTGTAAAAAAGGGAGGGTCTGATTACACAGATAATGCACCAACGAAAGAGCTGCTGGATGATGCACTGAGGAGAAACTAACATACACACTACATAACATGCTTTAAATCCAGTGATGAAAATAATTAATGTAAAATTAACTCTTTACTCACCTCTGGCCATCAGACTCAGGACAGAGTCAGAACTGCGTGCTGACGGGTTGTCACTTTGTTTCTGAATGCTGTTGACAGCTACTGACCATGATGAATCCACAGTCCTGAAGGAGCGGTACAGCTGCATCATGTACAGAGGGTATCCGCTGCGATGACTAACTGAGAGGTTTCTGAATGCTAAACTGGCCTCGAGGCCTGTGTGATACCTGTGCCCCTGAGTGGAGAAAACAACTCCTAAAGAGCAGAGGAGGAATGTGTGGAAAACTCTAGCTTCCATTTCAACTGAAACTCACTAAATCTACTCCAACAATGATGAGAGAGGGGCAAAGATCTCCTTCCTTCCTCTAGCTGGTCTCAGGCTGAAATGATGCTATGTGCAGACAGAGCTCCAGACAGGCCCCCTTTATAGTGGACAGCTGCCCTTTGATGACCCCTGGCCACTCCAGGCATCTGAACAGCCCCTCTGATCATCAGAGCACATCAGAGGGGCAGAAAAAAAGAAAACATTTAGCCAAGGTCATTGTCCTGTCAAACGGCCCGGCCTTTTATATTTATCGAGGAGCCTAGACTTTAGAAATGTAAAAATCCATTAACAAATGACACGTTAAATGCTGTACAGCAATTAGCACCTTGCTGTTTAGTAATAGTGGCAGATGTAATGTAAAAAAAGACAGTTTTAAAAAAAGAATGTGTTTATTTATTAAGAAACAACAAACACAATAATTGTCTTAATTCAGTTTTACAGCCAGTCAGGAATGTGTAGAACAGTACCTTTAACACAAACTATATTATGTTCAGGAAACTTTGCTGCTAAATAGTCACGATGACAGAGATTTAGTATATGATTTACACAGGCTATAAAATCGCTTTCAGATTTCAAATGGTATAAACAGTATAGTACAAGAAGTAACTTTAACTACATAGTGAATTTCAAAACAAATAAATAAACAAGCTAAAAAATACAGTGTGTTTTATGAGGTTATGGTGCTGCAGATGTTATTATTCTATATTAATAGAGGCTTCGGTATATCAGTCAGTCAACACACTTGACTGACTGAGGTCCGCCTGTTCTCAAATGTTTCCCACTGCCGGTGGCTGCCGATGACTGTCTTCTCATAAAGCATCAAAGAAGTTCTTCACCTGTGAATGAAAAGGTATTTTAGGATTTCCGGATCCCAGTGGATCAGATATATGAAACCCATCAAACACCAGATCAGAAAACAGAAACGTGTCAGTGTGGTGATTCTCAAGGTTGATGAGGTCTCAAACACTAGGACAGGGCCCTCGTGTGGTTGTCCCTGGCGTAGCAGCTATTGTGTCAAAGTTCAACAAATAAAACATACCCTTGTTATAAACTGCTCGCGCACCTCTGGGTCACACAACTCCACACTGGCGTCGAGTTGTAACACAGGTATCTGTTTCAACTTCTCAAAATGTATCCTGGAAAAAGAGAGCAAAGCTGTATTACACTCTGCATTACATTTACAGCTTCAAGTCCCCAGACCACACACCACCGACCATCATCTGTTCATAGCCGAGCAACAAACAGCTGCATGGAGAGGCATTTTAAATGGTGATCGTCAAACAGAAATCAGGAGTCCTCTAATATAATGGCTGTACGGTCATTTTTACTTTTAGAATTTATTTTTTAAATTTTTAAATTTCATACCAGATTCTGGTTGGATAATGCACAGGTCATCACCTAAAGACCCATTTTAAATGTTATTTAAAACTTTGTTTTTACACCGTGCACATCAGGCCTGCATTGACAGCAGCCACCTGACTGTATACATGTTGTATCAGTTAGGTGTAGCCTGTATAACTGTTGAGAAAAGTGTGACTTTACAATTCACACACACAAATGAAGAGAACAAACAATTCAAACATGATCTCATTAGCACTCACTCAGTGCACTTCTCAACAAGCCACCTCTCATGTTGAACGTGTAGCTTATCCAGATAGTCCAGTTTCACTCCCTTTTCTTCAGCCCTTCCCCGATGCTCCAGACGCTCCATACATTTCTGGGATGCAAAAGTACAATGCCTTTGTCTTTCTTGTCATGAAAGAGGGTAAATGAAGATGATGTACTGTTACAGTAATAATTATATAAACACTAACAACTACCACAAGCTAAATCGATGTGCTGAAAACATGGTTTTTCCTTAGGAGTTATTGTTACGTTAATTGTATCTCTTGAATGTTTATACCTGTGGTGGGGCTCTGAGGTAGATGATGCCCTCCAGCTCCACCTGGTGTCCAAACTGCTCCACCAGGAGGGAGTGCCAGTCCTGGTAGACTGCCCACTCTGTAGAGTTGATACAACCCAGCTCAAACATGTTTAGGGCAAAGATGTATCTGACAGGAGGGAGACTCACGTTTAATTTTATGCAAACAAAATAAATAACAATGAATTTGCACAAGCACATATGTCCATTTCATGCTAATTCCATCCTTAGCATCACTTATTGTAAAACAACAATTATATCTAGTGATAATGTGTGAATGTATGGATAGTGGAGTAAGTCTACAGCTCCCTATATCATTCTGGTTGAAATAGAAGTTGGTTAAGAAGATATCAACACCCTCTCGCCCATATAAAAGGTGCAATGACCCACACACACACAAACGACCACTAACAATCCAACCTCTGTAGACTACCTTCCCATGTTATACTTGCACTACTACGTACTTTTTTTGCACATTGTTATTTATGTTATTCTATGTTGTTATTGTGTCACTTGTCATTTATGTCTTAGGCTGTTTAGTTAATGTTGGATGTTGCTGGGAGGATTCACAGAATGAGAATTTCATTGTACTGTGTAACAACTGTTTCCTGTACATATGACAATAAAGTTTGATTTGATTTGTTATGGGATGATAATGTCCATGTAAAGAACCCAAAACTGGAGTTCCCCTGACACGATTTTCATTTTCACTTTCCTCCTCCTGTCCTGACTCGCACACCTGTCGCTGTAGACTGAGCGCTCATACACCTGGACAGGTGTTCCCTCTGAGCTGAGCAGGCGAGCTGGAGGAGGCTGCAGCTGCGTTCTCAGCCGACTCATACAGGAATACGTCTGAAATGTGTACGACCAGCGCTGAGGGTCCTGGTACATCATCTGCAGCAGGTTGCTGACTGTTGTCTGATGGGACGCATCTGCCTCCTGCCAAACATACAAATGAAGATGGTAAGTTTGGCCTGCTTTGATTTTTGTTGGGGGGAAAACATACAGAGGTCAGGAAATGTGCACACCTTTGGGGTCCCAGTGTCAATGTTCTGCCACTTGCTGACAGGTTCTGCCACCACCTCCCAGTCTGGACAAGCTGACTGCAAGAGTCTTGCAAAGGTCGACTTTCCAACAGCTGATGTTTGAGAGTAAGTACAGGAGGTCACTCACATTATGGCACAAATTGTTTTATCTTATTTTGAAATACTGTACTTACCAATGTTGCCCTCGATAGAAACTCTCTTAACTCGAGCTGTTCCGTCCACGGTTGAAGAACAACTGCGCTTCCCCGATTCATTAGCCATAGTACCGAGACTAGTTGTTACCTGTGTTATGGCTGTGTCTCCACCTCGCAGGAAGCTGTCAGGTGTCTTCCACTGTGCAGGCGCATTATACCAAAATCTCATGAGCTGCATCAAACCGGTTTGTTTTTTTAATTTGGAAACGCATCGATACAGGGCAGACATTATGACCGGCAGAAGTGCTACATAGGGATAATTACAATTATGTGCGTCTCACTTGGTGTTTGCTAATGTTAGTGCGTTAAAGTTTACGATAACGTTACGTTACCCTCATGGTAACTAGCTCATCCTCACATGAGCTTGCGTTATGAATGATGTGTTTAACGGTACAGCTAAATGGCAACTATTACTACATTTACTACATTTGTAAACACCGATATATCGGTCGCATTGTTCCTGTAGCCCTCGTGTTTCGTATATTTGCTGCTGTTACGTAAAATTACTAAGATAGATTTATAAGAAGTTGTACCTGAATGCTACAAACAGTAGCAACTAAAAGTACTTCCGGTATACGTTCTGTTCTGTTCCTTCACAATAAAAGCCTTTATGGTTTGAACAGAAAATTGATAGCAAACGACTAATATTGACTGGACTTCAGACGTTCAGCTAAAAGATACATGAACAGATAATGACTGTATATGCAGCACAGTTTGAGGTGGTGGCAGTGCGTTTGGTCATCAACCCGGAAGTACTTCCGTAGTGCTTTTATGCCGCGTTCCAGACCGGTCGAAACTGGGAAGTTGAAATATCCGACCTCAAAGCTTTTCAGTTGCATGGTGGTGCATGACGCTAAATGTAAACAATAAACATGTTTGACCGAGACAAACTTATGTTTCTTTGGCCAGTTTATTGCCGCGTTCCAGACTGTTCGGAACTGGAAAATGTCCGAGTTGAAATCTCTGACTTCCACCCAGTCGCACCCTCTTCCTTGGTGTTCATTACAATTAGGGACGTTTTAAAGAAAACGGTGAACTGAAGTGGTAATCCTCAAAAGACAATAAACGTTGTAGATTAGCCTATACTTCGTAAGTTTTCAAATGTTTTGGCATTTTTAACATTTTCCTGAATAACTTTTGTGTAGAGAAGATGTCTTTCAGAGATTGTTTATGGTAACAGCTACCTAATAACATTGACAAAATATTTCTACATCAATTTAAATGCAGAACAAGTTTTACTATTTGATACTAGTATGTATTATTTTCATTTAATACTTTACTTGCCTTTTAGTTTATGGTTTACCATTTACAACGTGTGCTTCCATGGGAGCTGCTATTGTTGTGTGACGTCATTCGGCTGATACTGGTGAAGTCGGGGTACATATTTTTTCCCCGAGTTCACCAGTAGGAAATCTGACTTCAAGTGGCGTTCCAGGATAGTTTTTCCAGTTGGAAATTTCCCAGTTCCGAGTTACCTGGAACGCAGCATAAGATTGTCCCTAGATGGACGAGGTCCATGCATGGATGTGTAAAGACAAGGACCGAGGAAGGTCATAAAAGGTGTTTTCATTTCCACAGAATAGTTACAAGCTGTACAAATTAAGCTTTTTATTTATTGAGTGTGTTCCTCGGGGCGATCCAGTCACTGATTATTTGCATCATGTCTCTTTACTTAGACTTTACTTTCTAGAGGGAGAGAGATCAAGCACCTAACAACTTATAATTGAATATTCTACTTACAAACTCATAATATTGTATGACATTTAAGGCACTTCAACAGCAATAGCACATGTACTATCTTCATTTCATACTGTGGTGCCTAAACAGTTGACCTAATCACACCTCTAACAAATAAACAAACATTTTTTTAGAGTGATATTTAAGGATGTTTGGAGGCATTATTTTATGGCACCATTGTCAACCAGTCATCCTCAGCATCAGACATTAAATTAAATGTGGCATAGTTACAAATGTTCTTTTCCCCATCCATGTGACTCTGAAGACATCCAGTGTTTTATTTCTAGGATTTGATCTTCAGCTTAAATCAAAGTACTTTTACAAACTGTAACAATCTGCATGAAAATGTCAGCTATAAGAATAACATCAAACAAATGATAAAGTAATGTATGTTTCCACTGGCACCAGTTTGTCTTACATTACTGTATAGTATGACAATGACAATTTACTTTTATAATCCACAATAACTGCGCTTTACATATATAATAAAAATCATATCACAACCAAATTGCATGGTTTTGATTAGCCATGTTACTTTGTTAAGAAATCTAAAATAATCAAATAATTAAATCCAATGTCCTTTGCTTATAGATTTTATTATTATTATTATTTTTTTGTTAAATCAAAAACACAAACCTACAGAAACTCTCTTTTAAAAAGACAATTTTTTATTTGTTTAAAAAAGCACAATCACGTTTTGGAAAACATTTGTATAAACATTTCACACTCATTTAACAATCCATTAAAAAATGCTTTACAATTTACATACTAAAGTGAGGATATTCACAGCAACGTCAGTTAGTTCTACAGTGCACTTGTATTCAAAGTTCAAACCTACTCGAAATGCAAACATTCTGTGAACCACTACGACTATTTAATCAAAAATGGTGACAATGTATAATTTAAGTGTAATCACTGGTTAAAACAACAAAGGATAGAAAAAAAAACTCAAGATTAAACTGCTTTTGCATCTACTGACACTCAGTAGCTTGTGTTTTTGATGGTGATCTTTTGAGCTGCCTCAATCTTGAAATCACTGACACCTGAGGGAGCAAACCAGCATTTTGATTTATTTTTTTACCAAAATGAAATTAAAGCAGCAGATCAAAGAAATAAGGAGAAGCTGCATTGGTGAGTCACAGTGTAATGCGTGTGTGTCCTCACCCTGACTGAGTGCAGTGCCATCAGAGGAGAGGTGCCAGTATCTGCGGTCGCTCTGTCTGGCCTGCTCTCCATTCACCATACTTAAGAAAGGTCCCCATAGGCTGGACTCTGTCTCAAACCTGCCAAACAGCATCAAATATTACTCAATGAAGGCAATCATACTGGACTTAAAAAACTGTATGAACTCACATGAACCCAACATCTTTCCCCTTTAGAAGTTCAAGGGCCTCCAACAGAGAGCTCCCTTTTGGCGCATCCACAGAGTAAACAGCAGCTGCTCCGCTAGACGTCACCACTTCCACCATCACAGTCACTTTGGTCTTGCTTGGTAAAACCACCACAGGATCTATCGGCTCCAGCACCAGAGTGTCTGTAGGAAGACACCCACATGACAAACAAACAGTGAAAATACAGACACTGCCTGAAATCACAGTACACACAGGGGTAGAAATAATGCTGCATGTACCATCCTCATTGAGGCACTGCTTGCTTTTAACTGTCAGGTAGGATTTCTGGTGGAGAGCTGGCAGGATCTGAGATATAGCCATGGGGTTGTGGTATGTGTTGGATCTGGCGTCTCTCCTCATGGCTTCCATTGAGGCAGCGCACTCTGCAACTTGGCCGCCCATTGCCAATAAGGCCTTGAACAAAACACATGTTTAAGCTATAAACATTTTGCTCTAAGGGTTCATTGAATGAAATGACTAGACACAAAAAGAAAAAAGGATCCTCACTTGAACTGAAAGGCCTGTGCTGAACTCATTGCCAATATGGCCGTCAGTCCTACGAGAGGCCAAGAGCTTCTGCTTGATCTTGCTAAGGGCTGTGTCAAGCTCAGAAGCATTCTGCACATGAGAACCAGCTTCCTTCACACACTGGAGTGCCATTCCAGCCATGGCATAGGTATCTAAGGAGAGAAAGTAGAATAACGTGCATATTTCACAGAGAAAGACCAAGTGGAGTTACTGGATTCCTCTTGCATTGTGGTAGTGGTAAAAGAACTTTGCCGCCCTGAACCTTCATTCGAGCAAACCGTCTGTGCAAAAACCCGCTAGTAAAATTAATCTCAGCTAACTATGGAATTTACCTGCCTAAAAAAATACTCTATATGTAATGCAACAAAACAGCAATGTTTTTTTATCTTTCATACTATCTCACTCCACCATAGAAGATTTACAGCCTTACATCTTTGTCCACAGTATAGAGCTCAGTCATATTATAACTCCAGAAGAACTGAGAAGCATCGCTGCCTGCATATTTCCTGCAGAACATTTAGGTGTCACTCACCAACGCTCTCAGAGTCTCCATGTTTGAAGTGCTCATGTTCTACTGCCTTGATAAGCTTGTTGCTGACATGGTTGTTGACCCTGATGCCGCTCACGCAAAGAGCGAGCACACCCAGAGAGTACTGGTAATAGTTGGTCAAAGGGCGGTGACTGACTGCATAATAGGAGGCAAGAAATAAAAAAAAACAATTACATTATAACATGACTTCACAGTAATGTTCAAAACATCACAAAAGGTTCCTTATTTTTGTCACTGCCACTACAAGTTTTATCTCACTTTGGATGGAAGTCATCCATAGTTGCTCTCGTGATTAGTACTAACTTCTCTAAGTACTAACTTCTCTAAAATGGCATTGAGACATCAAAGCTATAAAGCTAAAGAGGAGCCATTATTACAATAAGATGTCCTGACAATGTTTGCCAATAACATGCTACACATATAAATTATGAAATGTTAAATTGGTTTATTCTTATTGAGCTAATTCAACTTAAGGTGTTCCAACCTGGATTTTCTTTTTGTCAAGATCTGACACCTTTACATACATTTTCTTGGGATTTCCTTTCAGAAGAAATATCTGCACTAAATAAACTCTGAACTAATTTTGTTGCAACGTAAAACAGGATGGAAAACAATTTTTATGACAACCATTGGCCTCCGAAAGGTCAAAGTAAAACTTACAGGCAATATGCTCTTTTTCTTGTTCCATCTGCTTCTTTAGGTGCGTCAGCAGCGTCTCACTCTTCTCACTGACGCTGAAGGTGATTGTGTTGAGGTCGTAGCAGGAGGACTTCAAAGCCAGCGTGTACAGCGCCAAGAGGCCAACCACAGATTGGCTGTTAGAGAGAGAGCTGTGGAAGACACAGGGGACTAAGGTTCATATGAAGCATCAAGGAAAATGATAAATTACAGACATACAGATTTAAATTAGCATTGTGTCACTACAATAACCAACTCTGAAAAATGAGGGCATTTATAAGCAGTGCAATACCTTTGAATGTCATTGTGCAAGTTATTTTTCAGTCTATTCAGGTGTTCGTTCTCCTTGGCCAGATTGTGGTTATTGGAAAGCCGTAATGCCAAGTGGACACTGGGATTGGGGAGTCCTTCCTGAGTCTCCAGAGAGCGAAGGAGATTCTTATTGAGTGACAGGAGCAGCTCACTGTGGGCTGTTTCAGTATCTGATTAATTTAATATTAGAAGAAAGAACGTCTCTCAGAAATTTTTATCACAGAAATATTTCAGTAACTCTCTCTTGCTGACACCAACATGAACTTTCAAAGAATTGCAAAACCAGAACTGCAGCATCAGCAGCCACCACAGGAGGATACAGACTGTGGAGACTTTAATAATACTAGGTCTACGTTCCAAATATGGTAATGTTTCTCCTTGATATTTACCCTCATCACTCAACCTCAACATTCTCTGCAATTTGGCAAATGCACAACTTTTATTAATGAGTGAGCAATATGAAGGACATTCAAATCCATCAAGTAGTGATTGCAAAATCTGTGGATGTACAGACCAATGAGTCAATGTATTTGTACACAGTGTTCTTTCCGGATTTCAGTCTGAGTTTTTAATGGTTGCTGATAACTGGATTTATAATATACTTGCCGCATGGTTTGCCAGAAGCACAAGCCAGTAGGCCTGTGATTAAGACCAAAGACAGCATTCTGGACAACCTGCTGCAAAACACAAGCAGAGGAAATAAAGACAGATATAAAAATAAATAAAAAACTCTCTTTAGAATTAAAAGTTTTCACGTATTTGAGGAAGGCAGGTTCACTAATGTCAAACAATACATCTAAAAACTGCAATGTAGGCTACATATGAATTAGATACAGAAACGTCTATTCAGCGATGTTCGGGAAATATTATAAGCTCGTTATGATAACTTTGTCACAGCAGTTAAGTAATGAGGTTGAAAGCTTTTTATATTTTGCAGTAAACAGCAGTGTCTTACCTCCTCAGAGAGCGACTATTGCGTGAAGAATCAGAGTCCGTAGAAGAGACAACAGCTTCTAGTATTTCACTGTCACATGACTCGTCATTTGTGATGACAAAGCGAAGAAAAAAGGAAGACGGTCCCTTTAAGCTTTAAACTTTAAACCACCAGCGGTTGTTCAACAGGAAGTTTGAGAATTATCTTGTTATTCACATATACTCTTTGGTAAGACGAACATACGAAACGGAAGGCAGGTGTCTATCTTTACATAGTTCCTGTCGAGTTAACTGACATTTTAGCATACTTAAGTTGCTGCTACTGATGTTAACGCATCAACAAAAAGTTAACTTAGTTAATTTAGCTTCTGTACCGCACCGAGTATTTTAACACAAACAAGGATTTGTAATGAGTTGTTTGTCCACAGTAACTACAATTCCCACAATTCACCTAACGTAACTTACGTTACGCACTTTCTAGAAGCTAGGCGACTCTTCACTTCAGAATAGTTAGCCAACGTTAGCTAACGTAAGTTTAACCCAGCCTTCTTTCAAGCAGTTCAGTGGCCGTTAATTTGGGGACTATTTCTTCTTGCAGGCGGTGTTATAATAGTAGGTTAGTAAGACTTGAGCACTTAGAGCCCGTTGCTGTGTGCTAATGGGGATAGCTAACATTATTCCAAAGCAAAACTGGCAGAGACGAACTAGCTAACAGCAAAACGTCAACAACAAAATAACCAAGGGGTTGGGCAGCTGCACATGTTGGTCTGTAACGCTAAATGTTTCTGGTTAACTTGTGCAAAGTTGTTATTTAGTGCAGGTATGAAGCTGTCATTGCGTCACGGAACTTGGCCAGTTTTATCCGTAACGCTTAACTAACGGGAACATGCAACGATGGTATTGTGGCTAGCTAGAAAACCAGCCAGCTGTCCTCGTCTAGACATATTTATAACTTGGTGTGTGCGTCATGTAGGTTACAGGAAATACCTTTTATCAGCTTATCTGACTGGTATCAATACTGATCTTCCAGATCAAATCCGTTTGTAGTTATCTACCCGTGTGTCTCTTCAAATCATTTCATCGACTGGACCACCTTGCATCACTCTGCTCCCTTAAGCAGTGAAGGGGGGCCTCTGCCGGCCATGTATTCATTTTCAGGACCCACAAGCCTTCCTGAATTTGACCTCGGACCCCCAAGTACATCTGGTAACCCGCAGAGAGCACCCATCTCCAACAAGTATGTAGCTGTTGATGTTAGGGCTGTAAACTGCCTCTATACATTGGTCAGAAATAAATTAGCAGTACTTTTCCATCTTAACCTGGCATGTGGTATCTTCTGTCCCTCAGCAGCTGGGAGGCCCGATGCCTCAGGAAGCACAGGAGGAGAGTTGATGATGAGTAAATAAGCAATACACAGAAGCAGCAGTCTTACTTAACATTTGACAATGTGTGGAATAGTGGCATATGAGTGTTATAACACTTTATCTGAATGTTTTCTCAGGGGATGCAGTGCCAAAAGGAGGAGGTTAATGTTGGAGGCAGAAGTGGAAGCAGAGAGCTCAAACAGTAGCACTCGTCATGACTGGCCTACAGCAAACAACTGCCCTCCGCTGTCTGCACAGCAAGGCAGCCCTGCACTTCCACAGCCCTTCCCAGCGCCTCCGAACTTGACTTTGGCTCAGCCCTCCTCTGCTGTTTCACGACCCGAAACAGAGAGCTCCTGCATGGAGATAGAGGCAGCTCAGAGGAGACTTCAGGAGATTGAAGACAGGTATGCATTAGGTGGGATGTGCACCAACTGCCAACTATCTGACTGCTTGCTTGTCAGGATTAGACTTCAAACCAACACTTCATGGCCAAAAATCCTACCTATAATTAGCCATCCTGGAATCTGTTGTGGACAGGTAAAACAAAGGTGAAAAGAAAAAATATATACATATTTATGTATATATATATACTTGCCCTTGCAATCCCAGACATTTTAGATATCCTGTGTTTATAGAATGAACACGTGCCTTTGCAGTCACTCCCCTGAGTGGCAAACACAAACAGTAGTTGCCTTTAATGCGCTACTCGATACAGAAAGAACAGGAGGCTTGAGTTTATTTTAAAATGCATTTGGTGAGAGGAGGTCTTGGAAAGGCCATCAGTCTATTACTGATCCCTTGTGAGGAGCTGTATAAAGAGATTATTCAATATTCAGATTTATTTTCTTGCCATATTGTTTTGTGACTAAATGATTATATTAAGATATTGTGGGTCACCTCTCCACCTCTCTGACTAAATTATGTTCAAATGTATGAAAATGTGAACATTTTAATTGTAAGATTTTGTTTGAAAGAAATACTTTTTTCATGATTTTGAATACTTCATTGTTCTCATGTGGGTTCTCTCCAGGTGCTCCGGCATCCTCCCACCATCCACAGACATGCAGGCTAGGTTAATTGGTGTCTCCGAAATTGTCCTTAGGCGTGAATGTGAGTGTGTGTGGTTGTCTGTCTATGTGTGGCCCTGTGATGGACTGGCAACCTGTCCAGGGTTGGCTCCAGCCCCCCCCCCCCCCCCCCCGTAACCCTGTACGCTGGATAAGCTGTTGACGATGGATGGATGGATTAAATTCCCAATATCCCATATTATATATATATATGGGATTACTGTAAATATATGTCTTACTGTAATAGTTATCTTGTAATTAATTTTTTCAAATCACCCTGTATAGTACATGTCAAGATACTCTGTTTCTGCCTCAATGGGTCCGTGGTGGCGATAGGTTCGCAGGTTGCGTCACATGAAAAGGTGGCATCAACACATAATGTACCGTCGATTCCTTTAACTGAACACACTGATATTGATTTATCACAGAATAATACTGGAGGATGACGATGAAGACGACGATTTGGATGTAGAGCCAGCCCCGAGACGGCCAGTACTGGTGATCTCTGACAGTTTGAAGGAGGATCTACAGCGCGGCATTAGTGACATCCTACCCCACACAGTAGCCCAGTCTGTGTATGTTCTCCTTGTGTTGTTATTGGAACGTTGTAATGTTGAATGAAGTAACATGACTCGTGTTCTGCTGGCGAGAGATTCCTCCTTGAACATTTTTCTCCTCTCGTACTTTTAGGAGCCACTCCTGCATGGAGTTGGTGTTGTGGCGGCCACCTGACGATCCCTTCTGTCGGAAGCGAAAGGGACCGTTACAGAAACAGCGGAAACAACAGACAGTATCTCGACAACCCCCGACACCGTGTCCATCTCCCACCCCTCACGGTCCCCTCAGCCCCTCTCGCCCCACTGCAGACACAGACTCTTCTATGTACAGCTTTCCTGTGGCCTCTGGAGAGGAGGACATGGAAATGTAATAGTGTTTAATGACTTGAAAAGCCATGCCAAAGACTGGACATGTAGTGACAAAAAGGACTATAGAGGAACCATTTTAGGTTGGTAAGTTTGGTGAGGCATGTTGACTTCACATGAATATTTGTGTTTTGGACAGTTTGTGCAACACATTCTTTGTTTTACAGACGCTCCGTTTAGGTTCTCTGACTATATAATGTAAGATGGAACAATAACGCTGACTTAATAATCAGTTTTATTAATTTAAATTTCCAAAAAACTCCCATGATCTCAAGACTGAAAAGTTCTTTAAGCAGCCTTATAACCCATTTCACAGAATAAACATTTGCCCTTAGAAATATGATAATTTGTACATAAATTTGACAAAGTCTGGCCAAAAACACGCTGATGTACTGTGAATATGACTTTGTTAAATATCGGTGTGTAGCACCGGAAATTTGTACAGTTTTTATGTTCAGCTTCTGGGCCTTGATAGCGAGACACTAAAAATTGTTTCTGCGTGTTCACGTTTGCTCACAGCACGACTTCCTGCTTGCAGCTGTACTTGTTGTGGTAAAAAAAAGATTATCTTCCTATAGTGTTTAGCAAGTACGCCATCTGTGAGCTTTGAGGAATTTATAAAGAAGTCGTAGAAATGCACCTTTTATATAATTTGATTGTATTTTCATATGTACATTGCTAGAATTGTTATCAGCCATCGAGTGGTGTTACTCTTTATTTGTTATTAAATAAACTTATATGTTGAGATTTTGCAGGGCATAGTTGGTTTTTATTGAAAGAAATTTTGCTTGAATTTAGTGAAAGCGGTCCTCTTGTTGGGGTCAGCCCTCTAGAAGATGGTTTTCTGAACCAAGACTGATGATCACGATATTGTTTACATAAATAGAGATGTAGTTGTTGAATAAATAGGTGCTGGTCCTGCGTTCTCCTTTTTAGGAAGAACTGACAACACAACTACTACACCAGCCTGCTCTAACATCTTGGGAACAAAAGCATGTCGATATGACCGCAACTGCTGATGTGATTAAAGAGAAACCATCTTTTAAAAATGTGGCAGCAGTCTCAGAATATTTTGTTTACATTAAAGACACAATGTGTAAGATATGGCCAAAATTTTAGTTTAAGATATTAAATACTATGAACAGAATGTGGAGAGTTCTGACGTTAAGTCAGAGACGTATATGTAGCGTGTTGCAGAGATTTCTACTTAAGTTAGCATGCTAAACAGCTAGCCCCGGCCCTGTCCTGTTTTGTTAATACCACTTTTTTGGTTTGGTCGTACTCTCCCACGTGACACCTCTCCTGTCCCCGCCTGAGCTTGCTGTGTCTTCGTCGTCCCTGTCAGTCTTGGAGGCCGTATTTGGTCCATAGACTGGGTTCAGTCCCGGTCCGGGCATGCTTACTGAGCTAACTAGCTAACAGCCAGCTATTGTTTTGGAGTATAAATTTGACAGGTGGGTTAGTCTCAATTCTTACAAATTGTACCTTTAAGATTAAACATTTTCATAAGATAGAAAAAAATAACAAATGTGATAAAGATGTTTAAAGGCATATTAAATGCTTATTACATAATTTAGTTTGAACTTGACACAAATCTCCTTTTTATTACAACATACAAATTTATATTGAATTGTAATCATGTAACATTTATGATTATACAAGGGATTACCCCAGAACTGTCAGCCCTATATGTTTCTCTTACATAACTCACATTATCTTCACAGAAATGTCAGTTCATCACTCACTGTTCACTGTAACCTTAAGTCATAAAATTTGACTACCGTAACACAGAGGAATGTGAACTTTATGGCCAAATCATCGGTTGTGTCATTTGTCACTCTGACCTGCTTGTTAATCTGCTATCTAAGCATATGTTACTGTAAATTATTATTTCTGTGGCCACACACATACCTTGAAATGCCTGAGAGTCAGATTTAGAGAACATTATATCACCAGTGTGTGTAGCACACACAGAGTAAGGTTTCATGTCCTTAACTTCAGACTTCCTGATTGATCAGTGGCTCTGAATCCCAGCGACGTCTAGACCTTGATTGATCTATAAAAGGAGACACCAACATTAGCTATTATTATAATATTATAAAGACGAACAGAAATCAAATGCTGACGAAAATTTGTTTTTTGGGATCAGATCCAAAAGTGCTGTGCCTCTTACAGAGTGGTAGTTGTCATATTTAAATGTTAAAAAAAAAGCTTTATACACTAATTTAATTAGTTTCTTCCTACATTCACTTCTTAGATTAATATACATACTTTAAAACCTTAATAGAAATAGTTCACCTGGCCCTAAGATAAATTACAAGGATGACTGTTTACTGTCCACTTGTTTATCACCACTGTAAATGCAGCTAGTTCTGACACTGAAAGAGGGACAAGTCCGTAATCAGCAGTAACCTGCTATTAAAACAATGTACTCACTGTTGTAAGATAGGATCCTGACAAATCTAAAGGGACTGTATTTGAAGGCGATGGACTCCAGGTGTTGGCCTGGTTTTCTACACGGAGCTGCTTGACTCTGCTCTGGAGGTAACGTAGAAGCTTAAATGAAGCCACATCTGAGGCACTGTGGGAGGCAGCAACATAGAGGGAGGAAGAGCAAACTGGATTCTGAGCTTCCTGATGGGGGAGATGAAGACAGTGAGGTCTTTTGTCAGTAAACAAATGAATGTTATATCTTTAGGTGATGTATCTTTAAGAGCTTGGCCTTCATGCCTACAAGAACAGTAAAACATTTACCTTTGCACTAAGCGTCATCTCTCCGACAGGCCTCTCAGGCTTTCTCTTCCTCTCCTCTCGAGTCTTCGCTATTTTTCTGGGAAACAAACAAACAAACCAAAAAGGTTGTAATGTTGTGAATAATTAACATAACTGCATGAAGGAGTGGGGTTATTATGGGTTTACATGTTTAGCTGGTTTTACATCTACGCTATAACACGCATATGTGAGTTGAGGCGAGATCGTGCTCTTGTTAGGACAAAACCTGGTTAGTATGTCATCTATTTTACACAGAAACCAGTTACCTGTCCCGTAACAACTTTGTCTTGCACCTGTGGAACAGCAAAAATTAAAGCAAAACTTAAATGTGGAAAAAAAAATTTTTGATTTCCATTCCATCTTTCCATCTTGGATTCTGAGCCATTTTTAGGAGTACATGTGTTTTACATTTCCATATAGTATGGGAGATTACTGATTAATACTTAGACGGAACAAGATGAATGTGTTGACATTACCGTTCCAGTTCAGCTGTCAGCTCTTCCTCAAACTTGCATGCCAGACGAGCTGCAGTCTGTTCTTTCCACTGACCCATGCTCCTCTGAACCTGCCTCAGCTCCAGGTCTTTGGCCCTCAGCTGTTTGCGAAGAGATGCTGCCACTCCTCCCCCCTCAGCTCCTCCATCGCACATATGAGCCCTGCTCAGACTGCTTAACTCCTCAATGTGCTCCTGCAGAAATATGGCGTGGCACATCAACGCTCTACTTGATTACTTCTCTGTGTCCGTGTGCAGCAACATGACACAAAGTGCACAACTTCATACCTGAATGAGACGCTCCTTTAGAGAATCCAAGGCTTGGTCTCTCTCCATCCTGAGCTGCTGCCTCTGGATGCTCAATTCTCGTTCCTGACAAAAAGATGAACTTGTAGACGTGTATTCATGTGTATATCTAATGTGCTGTATTTGCAAACGCAAGGGCACAGTGCAGTTTGTAAACTATACCTTGTCTTTTCTCAGCTGCACAAAGATTTGTTTCTGTGAATCAAGCTCCTGGTGTTGATGGCTAATCAGGTGCTTCAACTGCTCTGTTAGTGTTCTCAGGTTTGAAAGAGCCTCAGCTACTGAAGGCCTGCACAATACAAATGCATCAAAATTGGAAGCTAAACATCAAACTCACAAAGTATTCACTTCTTTCTAAACCAGGTATTTAAGCCAGAGCAGGAAGATATACCTGGGAGGTAGTTGCACAGAACTAGGCTTGGTTCCACTCTGCTCCAGTAAGAGGTGTAGATGCTGGCACTCTGTTCCCAGCTCCTGGGCCCAGTGTCTGAGCTGCTGTTCCATTTCAGCTGTGATTTGGTTATGGCTGCTCTCCCTTTCTTCTATCATCACCCGGAGTCCCGCAGCCTCTTTCTCTGACAGCTGATTAGCCTGCTCAAGCCGCAGCACTGCTCTCTGACTCTCCTGTGACCACGGACCACACCATGTCAGCTTTTCTGCAACACCACATCTCTTTTATGAGCCTGTGAATGAGTGCTTTCTACAGTGTTCTTGTCACCTGCGCCATCTGTCTCCGCAATTTCTGCAGCTCAGCCTGGTGCTCCTCTTTCTGTGACTTGCAAATAGCAGCCACCAAAGACTCCTGCTCTCTCTGCCACGCACAGCGTTCACTCTCCAACTCCTGCACTCTCTGATAGATAAAAAGAAAATCATGCACAGACAGAATGCACATTTACTTGGATTTATTTAAGATGGTAATGTCCAGGTTGCTTACTGTTTTCAGTTCCACCACTTTATGTTGAAGAGATAGTGCTTTACTCTTCTCTCGCTGCATCTCACTCCTCATGCATTCCAGGCTCTTTCTGTTCTGCTCTTCCAGTATCCCGCAATGCACCTGCACAGCTTCCACTTTTTCTGCCTCCAACTTCCTCCTCTCCTCCTCTATTGCTTTCTGCACCTGAGTGGGAGCAGACTGTGCGTATCATGGAATCGTGTTGAAAAAGACACGTTTTAGGCACATATTAGGCAGAGGGTTATCAGAGTACCTTTTCCAGGGCTTCTACCCGCAGCTCCTCTTCATGCTTCTTTGCCTCCTCCTTCTGCTGCTCCAGAGAATTCCTCAGCTTCTCTGCCTCTTCTCCTTTTAGCTGCCAGAATGGGAGAGGATCATATCTTGAGAAGTTACCTTATAGAGTGTTTTTACTTACTGTGTATCTAGTGCAAAGAGCTATAATCATGAAAATGACACACACAAGTTAGACTACAATATATGCATTCATCATGGCCGTGTAAGGTACTATAGATAAAACAGTTCACCAAATAGTTTACATTGAGAAAACAGTGGATTTCATATGCTCAGGGAATCACACTGACCTGAAGGGAACTTTGTAAGGACTCAATGTGTTGGGTGAGAGACAGAGCTTGTTCTTTCAAAGCGTCTGCCTTCTCCTCTTCAGTCTGCTTATTAACCTGAGGACACAACAGCCAGAGGGACTGCTACAATTAAATTGTGATGATGTCATTTGAAGAATCAGTATTTTAGTTTGCAGACCCATGTGTCACCTTTTTGATTTGCTGCTCATAAGCCAGTGCCAAATCTGTCTTTTGCTGCTTCAATGCGGCCTTCTGAATTTAAAAAAGAGGAACCCACTTACTTGGGACTTAGTGTTACATTTGAAAATATCATGATCTGTAGGCTTGGAAAACCTCAGACAGCCTCAGCACTTACCATCACTCTATGGGCTTGCTCCTGGGCTTCTTTCAGTGCATTGCAGTGCTGGGTTTTCAGGTGCTGTAGCTCCACCTTCAGTCCATCTCTTTCAGCTTGAAAGGCCATCTGTTGCTCCTGCAAATCTAGCAGCTTCAGCTCCCTCTGAGCCAACATCTTCTCCAGAGTACCCACTCTGACCTTGCATTGTCCCAGTTCACCCTGCAACTCGCCCACCTGAACCTCTACTGCCTGATCGAATGAGATACACCAAAAATAGCGCGGATAGTTAGAAATTATTGAATGAACAAAAAGTGGACATTGACAGTGTGCCATTAGCTTAACAGATAAATATTAGATTTTTTTTGGCTTCGAAATTAGAGTATGATGTTGTGAGGTGCCACTACAATCTGATCCTTTTTCTGCCTCTGTTTCTCCTCCAGACAAGCACATCTGTTCCTCAGTGTGCTCTCTGCCTCTGTGGCTGTCTGGAGCTCCTCACGAGTCTGCTCCAGCTTCTGTTCCAAGGTCATACATGAACACGTAGCCAGAGATATTTTAAAACACAGACAATAAATCTCCCTTTCACATATAAACAAATACCTTCTCCCTGTAGTTTCACTCAAAGTGCGAAACAATAACAAAAAATTAAAAGGATACATTCACAAGTAGTAATACTTGTTAACGTAAAAGGGTTACTGCTGGTTTTAAAATTTTTTGTTATAACCTTTTGGGGAAAACACATATTTTACATGTATTCTCTTTTCTAAAAATCTTTGAATAAATAAGATAATTTACCTTAAAAGTTAAAAGTTTCTGATTGAAATGCCACTGCAAACAAACCCCTTTCTACCCCATGATTTGAATGGCTGAAACTGTTTTATTGTTATTTCATCATCTAAAATAATGTTGTAGTAACAAACTTGCATGTTTTATTATTTTATATTATTTAGAATTGCACTGTTGTAGTGTGAACACTGTTGTAATAACTTTAAAATTGTCATTATAGTTATAATTAATGATATAAACGGTCCTTAACACATTACTTCTTGCATGGACTCTAGCTTCTCTCTTGCTCGTCGCTGTTCAGCAAACAGTTCTGTTTTGGCGCTGTCCAGCTGTCTGTCCATCTCCTCCCTCTCCAGCACTGACATGACGACACTGGGCTGTTTGTGGAAGAGTGGGGAAACATAACAAAAAGTCTAGTATTAAGAATGAGACACAGCCAAAAAACTAATTGCTTGATTGAGAATTAATTACCCTCTCGGTGAAGGCTGCCTCCTTTAGAGTCTGTTTATATTGAGTCAGAGCAGCGAGGTCTTCCTCCATGTCTCTTAACTCGAGGATACAGGAGTCTCTCTGGCTCTGCAGCTCGTGCAGCTGAGAACTACAACACATTCATTGTTGTAATAATAATTTTACAGAACTATTCTTTGTACAGCACACGATTATGTTGATGCAATGTGAGGTTACTTTGTTGATGCATGCGGCTTTGTATAATACAATTAGTAGGAGATTGGTTTCATACCTAAGAGCATCCTTCCCTGCCCTGCTGTCTCTCAAAACGAACTCCAGAGTCCTCCTCTCCTTCTCCATTTTTGTTGTCTCTACAGTCATTCGATGTAATTCCTGAAAGGCATGCTGGGACATATACCATAAACTGTGAGTATAAGCGAGACTTCTCTACAGTGCTCTGATAAACTACTGTATATAAGAGGCTATAACTTACCTTTCTTCTCTGTTGAAGTTCACCAAGGGAGAACTCAACATCTTTTAACTGCATCTTCTTCAACTGCAGCGTCTCCTCCTCTTTCTCACATTCCTAAACCAGACACGCACACCAGTTAAGCAACGTCTCATACACATGTGCACAGGTGAATTTATACAGTTGGCATAAAATTACATCTCAGTTCATACAAAATATGATACTAAAATACTCTGGGAGACTCGTTCTCACTTGTCGGAGTGTAGAGAGCCGCTCTTTCATCTTCACCCAATCACACTGCAACATCTCTGATGTCTTCTCAGACCTGCATTTCCTGCTCCGGTGATTCATTTCCTCATCTGTGTCCTTGTCATAGTCCCCCAAACACACAAGTCTGTGAAACACAAACATGCACAGTGTGTAATTCAGAAATGTATGCAAAATAAGCATTTTAAAAGTGTACACAACACCGAAGAGAAGACCAAAATGTTTAGTTTTTAGATGTTCTTCCATTTGGTTTACCTGTAAGTTTCTCTCTTATTACGCTGTGCTTTACGGGCAGAAGGACTTCTGTTCTGTACATTTCCATGAGAGGACCTCTGGCCTTTGCAAACAAAGCAAGGCAAATTCAGTGACCTTTAAAAGATTCAGTTGTTTTATTACTGTGGACTACACAGTCAGATCTTGCTTTACCTGATGTAGATCGAGGTTCACTTTCTTCCTGTGTGGGTGTGTCATAGTCACTCTGGTTGGTACAGTAGTCATCCATGCCTGTGACAGACTGAAGGAGCGAGCGCCATGCTAGGAGGCAGGGGGTCACACAAATGATGTTAACAGTAATTTTATACATATTTGTTATACTCCTGTTAACTATTATTTTTTTACATTTAAAGAGTTTATTTCCAAGCATTTCTTGATTTTCATCATTCATTGCCTCTTAAATTTTTTTCACTTTGTGCTGTCAAACGTTTTGTTAGTGACTGTATTTCAAATTGGGATGTTTTGTGTATAAACATGTCTTATCATTTCATAATCAGACCTGCTTCCCTCCACCTTTTCCACAGTCTCTTACCTGGCCGCTTGTGAATATGCTGCCTAACTTGTTCGGTGCAGACTGAGTCAAGGTCACTGTCAATGGACACGGTGTCAAAACTCCACACAGGCACTCCTGTAAAAGAGACAAGCAGCCTACAATCACTGTTTGTAGTGAATTCATTTCCAAGAATCTTAGCTAGACTGTGCTTGCAGTTGCGGCGTAATCTGTGTGAGGTACCTGCCAAGCACCTGGCCTTGTGAAAATGGCTGTCGTTCTGCCGCTGGGCTTCATGTTCAGATATGGCCTCTGTTCTGTGAGAGACTAAAAGACAGGAGAGACAAAACAAAGAAGAACAGGACCCAAAAAGGAAGACCAGAGGTATGCTAGTGTGCAATGTAAAGTATGTACAACTCAAAATACAGAAGTGCTGGTACAAACAATATACAATACTTTGCACTATTCTTGGGGATAAAGATGTAAAGTTTTTCCTTTGGATGCCCCTTCAAATTAAAAAGGTTCATCCCCTTACGAGAGTAAATGTGCTCCGCAAATGTCATTTATTAGGTTATGTACCGTATGTGTGTTTTTCGCCTAATGGTACTGCAAAAGCTCACGTCCAAACGGTTTCGTTCTCTGGGGGTAATTAACGGCCTCAGAAAATTTCTAGGCAATAATTTCAAGTATTGTTTTAGGTGTTAGATTTAATCTTCTGGGCACTATAAATATCCACAGCAAAATACATGGAAATCAAGCTGTTAATTTTCAAGATACACTGTTGGATGGAATGGAGTGTTGATTGAGAGGAAAATTTGACATGACTTTGGTTCTAGAAGAAAGGTCTTTAAAATCATTTGGAATAATCCTCAGGGGAGCATGAATACCCATAACAAATTAAATGGCAACCTGTCAAGTAGCTGTGGAGATAACCTGCTCTGAAGCAAAGCGCTGGGCACACACATGGACAGGCAGATGGATAGCTTTTCTCTTAATCCTCACATGTTGAACCTAAGAATAATAATGAAAAGTCTTTGCATGTTTGACAGCTCTTTGTCTCCCATGAGTCTGTAAAAGAGTACTCACTGCTGCCATCATCGCCAAGCCGCTGTGGTATGTTGTATCTCTCTCCAGTTCCTGCTTTCTCACTAACATGTGATGTGTTTACTCCGTAGCTGTCAAAAAGACATTTCTCCAGTTTCTTTCTTTGACATGGCTTGTTTGACGGGGAATAGCGAGCAGCGTCTATGTCTTTACTGTTTTTCCCAGTTGTTGCTGCACCTCTTGTGTTTACATTAAAAACATTTTGTCCCTTTTGTTCACTCTGACAAGCGTCACAGTCACATATCTCTAACTTCTCAGCCTCTTTTGCTTTGTCTAGTTGCTGCATATTACTCTTTGGCAATGCCAAATCCACCATCTCATCTCTGAAGCGTTTGGCAAAGTCCTCAGTGCAGATGCTGTCTGAAGGAGGGTGGGTTTCTCCAGCCATCCTTCCCTCATTACAGGTGTCTCCAAGCAGTCTCTCGAGCCTCCACATGACTTGCTCCCTGTGAGACTCTATTTCCTCTTTGTCTCTTGTTTTTCTGTCTGATTTCTGCCTAGTTCCCTCATGAGAGGCAGGACTTTCCTGGCAGCCTGTGCTCCTCTCTGGAGAAATAGGAGAGGAGAGATGGGGTGCTTTTGTGTAAAGAAGAAGCTTGATCTGATGTCCTATTGAACTAAAGAGGAAACACTTTCACATAAACAAATGTTAGCCAATCAAGACATTGGGCTTACTCTAATATTAAGAGGGTAAATGGAGCATGTACACATCTTACTCGTTTCACTTTTAGTTTTCACCTGTATAAACTCAAGTATACATAATGTTGACAAAAAACCTGGTGACAACTAGTGCTTATAATTTCTTTAACAGTTGTTCCTGCAATGATGTTGATTTTGAAATAGTACCTGTTGTTTGCTCAATCATCGGAGTGTCATTTGTTTGTGTTGTACTTCCAAGCCCTGTGTCTTTGCTCAGAGACTGACTCCACCCAAGAGGAGCTAGAAAAAAACAAAAAAAAATGAAAAGCAGATTATGAAAAACAAATCTCGGTATTTGGTAAAAGCTCTGTGTTGGGACTTACCTGCTTCGCTGCTATCCACCTCTCTGGTAATTGCTTGACGTTTCTGGGGCTGGACCTGCATACATTAATCACATTTACTGCTTAAAAAATAACGATTTTTGCCGATTGCACATACATACATGCAGAAAAGCAGACGGACAGCACTGGAGGAAGGACTAGTCAGATCTTTTACTTAAGTAAATGTAGCTATGCCACAGTGAAGAAATACTCTGATACAAGTCCTTACTAAAGTAAAAGTATTAGCATCAAAATATAATTGAAGTATCAAAAGTAAAAGTACTAATTATGCAGAATGGCCCATTTCAGAATCAAATATATAATTTTATTGGATTATATTAATGGTGCATAATGTATACATCACTTTAATGTTGCAGCTGGTGAATGTGGAACTAATGTTGATTATTTTGTACACTGCAGAGTATCTTAACCCTTAATAATACATCAGACTTTATTATTTAATTTATGTTTTGTATTAATAATCGAAATCTACACAGCAACATAAGTTATCAAATAAATGTAGTGGAGTAGAAATAGAAAGTGGCATAAAATGTAAATAGTAGTCTCTCAAAATTGTACTCAAGTGCAGTAGTTGAGTAAATATACTGACAGACAGACACAGACAGACAGAATAAAAACCACAGACCTGCAGCTGACCAAGCTGAGCATCAATAGCATCTAAGAGAAGGTCACAGTGGTCCAGTTTGAGAGGCGGAGTATCTGGTCCAAACCCACTGCTATTGTCATCCATATCTGTGAGGGCAGAAAAAAGGGTGAACAAGAGTGTAAGTGGGTGCAAGAGAGTGAGATATACATGACATAGATGTACTGCCAATAAAACCTGTGCAAAACCAGACCTGTGCAAAGAAGCTCATCTGTGTCCTCTGCATCTCTCTCTGCTCCTCCATGGCCTCTGTCAGCCATGTCCTATTACTAAAGACAGAAATTTGCAGACACTCAGTAAGACCACAGAGACACAACATCCCCAGTATTTACAAGGCTGACTGGGCAGTCATGAGGAGTGGGGGGTTTATGTTGCTCTGTTGTCCAGGAAACCAAGACAATTTAGCTTGTTAGCAAGCCAAATAGACTTTCACTAAGAAGACTATAAATCTCCTGCCTTCCTGTTTCTCCCACTCACCAAAATGAACATTATGTAGGCCTACAGGAGCATTATAAGTCAGTCTGCTTTAACACTGTAATGCAAGGTTTTCCCGCTCATATGTTTATTAAAGACGATTTTCTTAGGCCAGGCTACTCAGAAGAATTTTCACATTATTAAACCTATAGTAGATATAAGTCTGAAACTCCCTAATGATTTAATTTAACGTTGACTTTACATGTAGCTAGGTTACATGAAGACAAAACAATATCACGTTTGAAATTCATAAATCACCACCATTGTTACTGCCTCAGACATCCAGGACTTACTTGCTTTCAGGGAACAAACGCGGAGAGTTTAAATCGATGCTGAAGTTGACTCCTCAGTGCAGAAAGTGAACAGCCGCTGCACTCGTTAGTCTTGATTGACAGGAGCGTCAGTTGGTTGCCCTGGAAACTGTCAAACAGCTCGCGACCCGCACTGGACAGGACCACTGCTTAAAATATACATATTTCCAATGTAAGATACATTTTGTTTTTAGTTTGTTTGTTTTGTCTTTAAATTTAATTTTATTGTTCATTATTTATATATATAAATATATTTTTATTGTTTATATGTGATTTTCTGCTTTGGCAACATTGTTGAACCTAAATATTCATTCCGATAAAGAATTTTGAGTTGAAAGCCCAGAAAAGAGTTGGCAAGGCAAGATGAGTCCCTCTTTAGAAAATATTGACTGGACCACATTAAAATGGCCTTGACACATTTGTGCCCTTAACAACCTCTACAACAAACTCAGGGCTTTTAAAATGTCCTGTATTTGTTGCTTCCTACTAAAGCTTAAAAAGGGGTTGCGCGCGCACGCACCCGCGCACGCACGCACGCACACACACACACACACACACACACACACACACACACACACAGGATTAGATTTAAAAGTTCTAGTGAAATGTTACCTAATTCCTTTTATTGTTATTATTTATATTGTTGGTGATGTTTTTGTTTTACGTTATTGTCAAGTTTGTTGATTTGACTAAATCAAACATTTGAATGTTCCATTTATTGTTTGATTTAATATTTCATTTAAATTAAAATGAATGAAATTCATTTGTATTAATTATAACACATTTCAATTTCTTGTTGTTCATGTCTATTTATAAGTATGTTGTAGTTTGTGTCTATTAAACTCTTGTTTGGCTGTTATTACAGATTTATCTTCGGTCAGTGATAATTACATTATCAGTCTTTTTATTCAGTTCACAAGTGTCTCTTGGGTGTTGCTCTGCCATTCAGCTCAGTGGTATCATAATTCCCTGTTAGACATCAAACATGGTAGATATAATAATGATGTACAGTATAGTTA
The DNA here is from genome assembly GCF_014851395.1 of Micropterus salmoides. Classification (NCBI taxonomy): domain Eukaryota; kingdom Metazoa; phylum Chordata; class Actinopteri; order Centrarchiformes; family Centrarchidae; genus Micropterus; species Micropterus salmoides. The sequence goes on from NW_024044459.1 coordinate 24,713,369, forward strand.
TAAGGTAGTTATTGGCCTTTTCTTACAAAAACTGTTTAGGGTTGTCAGTATTTTCCATAAGGTTGGTCATTTTTTGTGCTAAAACTGGCAAACAATCTCAGATATGTGATTTAAACCCATCCCGTGTTCCAGCTGTTGTGGAGAGAGAATATAAAGCAGACAGATATCCAGTGTCAACAATAACAACTTTATTATCTTCTTTTTTTCAATATTGTGTCTTTGTTGTTTAAAGACAATGTTATACGAGTATAAATTAAGGGAGAAAATACACAATCTAAAAAAAGAAGAAGCAAAACCTCAGTTGAATCTACAGTTACACCTGAATACACCTACGTGTATTTAGGCAGTAATAGTAGTCAAGGCAGGTCAATCACCTTTGACCTACTGTACCAGGCCGCTGTTGTGATGTGTCTCATAACTTTCATCACCGTACAGATTATTAACATCATCGCCATCTCACCACAAATCCGTAAGTCACAGTCGAAGGAGAAGCAGGGTTCAGTTTAAACAAGGCAAGACAAATCTCCCCATCTTCATTAGTTTACTTATGCCTCAAATCCGAGCAGCATCGAATGAGAGGGAAACGTGTGCCACACATGCACACAAATCAAGTTCATTATGCATACAAACAGTATGAAAACACCAACATAAGAATAATGGCACCTGTGAGAAGGTAGAAATCTGAAAAATAAAGGCTGAGAAATTAAAGCTAAAAATCACACTGTAGTGAATTAAGTGTTGGGTGAGATGAAATGAGAGAAAGGAACCCCACATTAAAACCCTCGGAGATAGGGAGGGCAGATGAAGAGGGGTGTTTTTTTGTCTACAGTACACTCTCCACATACACTTTGGTTGTTTATTTCCCTTTCTGCATGAGGTCAACAACTGTTCTCTTTAAAGCAACAACAGCCATGAACAAATCTACAAATCTACGCCTCACCCCGTTATTGCTACAGCGTCCGATACTGTACCAGCCTTCACATGGGGCCACTCCAGTAGGCAAGTCACCATAAAGGACTGAGGTCCCGTTATTTGGAAATACACTGATTAAAAATGTATGATGAGCTCTCCACTGTCGTTCAAAATATAACATGTATTTTAAAATATAAAATCATCTCAAAGACAATATATTAAAGAAAATCTCTTGTAACGTCAAACTGATCGCTGAGAAAGGAAATCACAGACTAACTTTCCGTTTGTAGATGTCATGAAGCATAATTAACTGCACAATGACAACTTTCAAGATGGAAAAAGATTTTTGTTCCTGCAAAAGTGTCCACCCTGTCACACCCTTGATATGATTTTAAGTGTACACAACCTCTGTCAATGGTGTGTGCGTGTGTGGACAAACAAGAGGAGAACCAAAGCAGTAATTAATCAAATTAAAAGGAATAGTTTGAGATTTTCAGAAATAATCTTGTTTGCTTTTTTTTGTTGTTGCCAAAAGTTAGATATGAAGATTGATACCAATCTCATGTCTGTTCAAAATTCGACTAAAGCCAGCAGCTAGTTAGCTTAGCTTAGCATAAAGATTGGAAGCAGTGGAAACAGCTAGCCTGGTTCTTCCTGAAGGTAAATGATTCCAGCTACCAGGGCCTTTAAAGTTCACTAATTAACATGTTTTTGTTGTTTTTTATGAGTGAGTAAGTTTCTGAATACATTCAGTATTTCAACATGTTACATACTCGTCATTTCTGATCGAATTGCTCATCCACAAGTACTATACAGTCACAAATGGTTTTCATCACAGGTACACAAATTAACATGTTATATCTTGATTATGTATTTATACAAAATCCAAAGTGTAAAAACGGCAACTTTTGGTTTTAGGGGACGGTATATGCAAGACAATTTCTTGTCAGGGAGTAGCGTCTTCCTCAAGGTTAAACCACCAAAATTAATTCAATTAGACAGAGCCAGGCTAGCTATTGCCCTCTGTTTCCAGTGTTTATGCTAAGCTAAGCTAACCAGCTGCTGGCTCTTGCTTTACATTTGTTGTAAAGACCTTAAAGTGAGATATTGATAATTGCAACTACCTTTTGGCAAAAAAATAAAATAAAATTAAATTAAATTAAAAAAAAAGAGAAAAGGAAATAAGTGCATTTTCAAAAATGTTGAATAACCATTAAAGCTGGGGTAGGCAACACTGGAGAAACTAGCAAGAGACAGCTAGAAGTATCAAAAAATCCCTCCTCCTCCCTTCACCATTTTTAGGTCAGAGCATTTTATTTATTGGTTGCTGTCTGGTTGTAAAGACAAATTCAACAAATATAACAAAGGAGGCTTGTGAAATAAATTGCCTACCCCTGCTTTAAGCTTTTAAGAGATTTAGTGATTGATCAAACTGTGACTGCCACAAATCAAAATGCACGCAAACATTTTATGTTAATGAGCAGAAGCATCTTTTGTGCAAAAAACTACATCAATCATTATTAATTTCATTATCAAATCATGAATTCACTGATAAACAATCTCAAAGATAAACATTTTACATTTTACCAGCTCATATTATCATGCTGAAAATCTCCTTCACTCTATGTGAATATTCTAAGTGAATTAATTTCTTTTCCAGTGCATTTATACATCTTTATGGCCTGCACATCAGAGGAACTGCCAGATATGATCTATGAAATCATCACTGAACCACGGTTACTAATGTGCTAGTATCAAGGACTCTATAAAAAAATATTTTCAGTGTGTCAAGACAGTTTTTGGAAATACAAAACAAGAAATCTGCAGCCAAATTGAGGGTTAACATCAATCTGGAGATTAAAAGTTAAAATTACAGCAAATCCTTCAGGCTCATTCAGTCTTTTTTTTTTTTTTTAAATTTTTTTTTTTTTTAGATGTGAACTATGCTGTACAGATAACTTAATTCACAGAGTTAGTATAATTATTCTTCATTTTACAATATCATTCGCTTATCACAAATATTCACACAAATGGACTAGACGGTAGATACAACACCTCCAGCCTTGAATTCTACATTCCTAACAATAATTACAAAAAAATACCAACTGGTTTTCAAAACTTTTTTCACCGGAGACGTGTAGTGCACAGGTCAGGGGACTCTTTCCCTTGTTCAGTCAGTTAAAGGCAAAAGACTGAGGGTACCTTCGTGAGCTGATCCCAGATCAGCATGTCCACAAACACCGAATGAAAGGAGTACACGTGTGAGCTGTGTTGAGTCTGGAGCAGCAGCTGGGGGAGTCCTGTGTGGCTGGCTGAACAGCGGTGTGCTACAGGAACCAGCCCTGTGTGCTTTTATTACCCCTGATCTCCTGTCAGCTGAAGCCACTCCGGACTCCTCAGAGAAACTGCTCCACTCACTTAACTTACAATTTGTCCTACTGGAAACATCTGAGCTACAAACTAGTGACTGATGGAGGCTGTGGAGCTAGTGCAATGCACACTATAGAAACCAACATGTTCCTGGATGTCCTGGGGGGTAACTACTCAACATCTTAGCGATGTGTTGCTTTGTATGATCACTGAGAATGATGATGTCACTGAAAATGGTCACCAAGGATTCGGTATGTGTTGCTATGGGAGAGCACCAGAGAACAAGGTAAAGTACATGTAACATCAACACAGAGATATGTACTAACCTATTGTCAACCACAGTGAAAAGTGCGTATTCACTTCTTTGATGGAGATTCCTATTAGAGTGACATGGATGTTCAATGCTGCACTGTTGCACTAATGTGTTACAACTAAAGGACTGACTACTGCAGAACTTTACTAATCAGAATCACACATGGAAGATGTCTGAAGCATGTTGACTAAAATGCATTTAAGTATAGAGGCAGTTTATTTTTAAAATATGAAAGGAATATCATTATCTCTACATGGACTATAGTCTAGTTGACTACTTAACAGTCTGGAGTTTCACATATATGGAGGGAAACTCCAACATTCACTCCAAATAAAATTCTGCACTGCTGTATATTTCATCAGTTCAGATAAATCAGCCTCTACTGTGTAAGAAAAAGATGATTTGCCCAATCAAATATTATATAAGTGTTGAAAATTAAATAAATAATACAGAATACAGTAAACAATCATATCAATAAATACAGACAAAATATATCATAACCATAGAATTATAAAGTAATCCAATGAATTCATAAAACACAGCTCATTATAATGAACTGTTATTTGCTTATTTTAACAATGATAGTTTAATGTGTTTCCAGTTTTATATCTTTCCTTCTGTTTTTATTTTAAACAAGTGTGCATTTATTTCTCAAAAATCGTTTTACATCATAATGCTACTTTGCCTGTCAGCTAATTCAGATAGAGGCCAATTACGTACCTTTCTGTTTGTCTTGAGACTTTTGATTAAAAAAACACATTATTAAATGAGATAATTTAATAGAAATAAAACTGACTTGCGATAAACTACTGTGGAAATAAGCAGCATGAAATAAAATGTAATACTGGAAAACGAGTATAAATTTTTTTTACTGATTAGTTCACACAGCTGTGGTTACATTAACTATTTTGTCTGTAGTTATTTATACAATGTTTTACGGATGTATTTTTTATTTAATTAATTTTGACACTTTGTGTCTGCATAACTAATAATAAAATCGAAAACAGACAGACACCATTTCCAAGCCTTAGCCTCTTTCTTAAAAAGGGGCAAATAATGAGCACTTGAAATCATTCCCGTAAAGAAAAAAAGGGAACTAATTAAAGATTTATACAGTAGGTCTAGCATCATCTTAATTGTGCTGAATAAAACAGAAGATGAGGACACTTTTCTTGTAACCTTCAACAATGTTCAGTTTCTGTGCGCCCATTTATGACTCTGTCAGCTGTCAGTCTATAATCGTGAGCTGCTCTGATGTGGGCTTCTGTCTAATCGGTAAAACTTTTAAAATTAACACAAAAAAGTGCATTGTGAGTAGGATTCAGAGAGCACCTGATTTCGGGAGTGTGCAGGTGCCTTTATTGTGTGGTGTTACAACTCCAACGCCACCTCACATCCACACATTACCTCACTGCTGTTTCAGTATAGTGTCAAAGAGGACTACTCAGAGAACCTTCCTTTTCCCCCATAGTAAAAACAGAACTAGAATGCACATTTGGAGGTACAGTGTAATCCGAGAGCGTGTGAAATGTACACATTCTCATGCTTACAATAGTCCACACGGTGCTCATAACCCAGCACGCCCCCTTGCTTAAGGACTGGAGGCAAAGTAGTTCCCTGTCCAGTGAGGTTTAGAGCGATCCTGGGTGAGCTCCTGGGTTAGAAGATGTCAGGACACATGCTCCAGTCCTGTCTCTCCTTCGCCTCCCAGTAACCTCCCTTGTACACAAAGTTTGTCTCTCCAGTGACGGAGTCCCTCCTCTGGTGAAACCACAATGGCTGGTAGCCTTCATATTCTCTACCTGCGGGAGGAAGCACAGGTGTTAGTCAATCGCAGTCATTTTTATTGCACCCCAGTGGAGTAGCCACACTTGCAGGCAATTTGCTGAGTGATCAATTCGCCTTCATACATATGAATATATATGGGAAGCAATCAATCGCTGTGCACTGCAAATGTGAACCGAGCTTATGTGAAGGCGAACAAGATGAACTCAAAAGTGCCAATTAAATGCAAATGTGCACGATATGTGCGAAACAAAAACCTGGATCGATCATGTTGAAGGGGTAAATTACAATCACAGTCTTGGAACTCCCTGAACTGAATAATCCATCTGTTTCTTAATACAGAAACCCAATCAAAAAAGGGAGATAAAGCTCATGTTGTTGTTCTTTTTATAAAAACATAAGTAACTTGTTTACTGTTGGTCAATGCACCAGAAAAGTGCCCACAAGCAATCGACAGCAGGATGACAATGCAGTGCAAATTAATCACTTTCTAATGTGGCTTTACCATAGCACACTGAGAACACTTAGATGTTATATACTATTACTTAGTTATTTCATGTAACATATCATTGAGGCCGGTTCTAAATGAAAATGTCACATGTATGCAGGAAAAAGTCTTTTTTTTCCCTGAGTCATTATCTGGAGAAGTTGACATGAGAGGGGTATCATGCAGTTCTCACACAGAGGCAGACCACACAGAGGACACACAGAGGATGGTGTGTGTGGTGTGTGTGTGTGTGTGTGAGTCTGGGGGGTGATGCACAACAAAGGGGCACAGGGCAACCCCCACTCACCAGAGTCATTATCACACTCTGACCACCAATAGAGGGAGGAAAAGAAAGACAAGTCATGGGTACATCGAAAACAAATCTAGCCTATGCACAACACACACACAGACATAGGAATGCCACCAGGATGAAACGTTTCTGTTGAGTTCTCCATAAAGTACTATTTCTTGAATCATAACCATTAAAATCAGGAGACCTAAAGAAATCATCCATAATAATACTTATTAATGCTGGTTTGAGGTCTGTCTTGGCTGTTTGTCTCAGTAACAACTGTCTTGACGTGCAGCTGTAAACTGCTCTAATGTTAAATATAGCATTCTGTCAGAGGTGGAAACATTTACTCAATTACTGTGCTTACTTACTGTACCTATAATTTGGAGGTACTTGCACTTAACTTGAATATTTCTATTTCATGTTAAACGTCTACTTCACTACACTACTGAGGGAAATATTGTACTTTTTACTCCACTTTTTATTTGACAGATTTACTTACTTTAGAGATTCAGAGTATTAATTAAAAAATAATCAACAAATAATGATATATGAATATAGATTAAACTACACAGAAGTATATAAAGTAATTCAAATTAGCCCCATCAACTGCAACATTAACGTGATAAGTACATTCATATACTAATAATATACATTCCTCCTGCAATGGCACATTCAGCATAATGAGTACTTTTGTTATTGGCGGGGTACTACCTGATTCTGGTAATATTTTCCCCATTATAAATTCCCATTTCAAAGTTGGTTTTTATGATATTGTTAATGTTCTTCAACACAGACAGTGTGCCAGATAGTTTAATGATACTATTGATTTATCTTGTTGCCATCAATTTTAATAATTAGGGTTCCAGGCCCGAGTGTACTGGGAACCCGCAAGTTCCCAGTACCAGCGGAGCTGGGAACCCTGTTGGAATCGTATTCGTTTTTAATTTTTATTCTTCCTGAAGAAAACTGATACTGCGGCCTAGATAGTAAGTGCTACAGAGGCAAAACTCACAAGGCAGGTCCACTTCTTGTCGATGACCTCAGGCGCAAGAATTCGCACACTTCTGCCTCTAGACGGCGCTATACGCAAAGTCAACGCATTTGGGCTTGGAACTCCCACCTACAAAGCCGCATATCAAAAACCTTACATCCACGCGTTCGGGGGATCGAGCTGAGTGGTATAGGCCATGCCCATTTCCGCCTAAACTTTTTTTTCCGCAAAATCGCATGTTTTTTTAATTTAAAAAAAGTTAATTAAAAACATATTTTAATTAACTCCTCCGAAGCTGCAAGTCCGATCGAAACCAAACTTGGCACGGATAATCTGTGGACCAAGCTGATGAAAGTTTGAAGAGGAAATTTTGATCCGACAAAAAATGCCGCAATTACAAGCTAACAAATGTTTGCGAAAAACGCTACAAACAGGAAGTGATGTCATATCTTATGTTTGGAATGGCTGATCGACACCAAATTTGGAGCATTAATGTGGGATGCCCCCCTGAAGGCCTGTGCAAAATTTCGTACAACTAGCCCCAAGGTGGCGCTATTTATCCAGAAAAAATTGTTCCTCTATAACCACAAGTCACATTGACATGAAACCAGAGCCGAATTTTTCAGCATGGTCCCCTCTCTATAGGCACCAAAGTTGACCCAAATATGCCCATAGATGTTGCTGTTATTGCACATTAAAGATGTAAAAAAAAAATCCCTTACATGCATTTTATATCTCCATAACCACAAGTCCGAGTGATACCAAATTTGGGGCCTGATGACACCTGAAAAATTTGGTGCAATTCGGCCGAAAGGTGGTGCTACAATCGAAGCTCAAATACCCCATTCATTTCAATGGGATTTTGAACCAAAGGACATTTATCCTCATAACTACGCACCACTACATCGCACATTCATAAACCTGTGTTTGGGGGATTCTGCCGATTCGGATGGTATAACACACGCCTCTGTGCGATGACGTTGCCAAGTCCGATCGGTACGAAACTTGGCACGGACCATCTCTGGACCGAGCCCATAAAAGTTTGTAGAGGGAATTTTGATCCGCTAAAAAACGTCCGAATTATAAACTAACAAATGTTTGCACAACCTCTAAAACCAGATGTCATGTCAGATCTTACGTTTGCAATGGCCGACCTACACCAAACTTGGGGACCTTATGTGGCATGCCCTCCCGAGGGGCTGTGTGAAATTTGGGGTCAATCCGCCTCTAGGTGGCGCTATTAATTGGATATGAAATAACGCCTCCCATAGACAGACATTCATTTCAGATCTCCATAACTGCAAGCCCCTTTCATTTATAACTCTGGTCATTTATTCTCCACGTGCCCCACGAGCCGCGGCGGGGCGCACGGGCCGACTCGTGCGCCCACCACGGGGCCAGGGGGGCAGCTTATGCCGGGAGGCTTGGACCCCACTTACAACTGCTTGCAGTTCTAGTTTCAACTTGTTTTCTGAGAAATCATGTTTTTTAAGGTCAGTTTGGAGTCGTTTGGCTTTTTAACAATAAAAAGTTGCTTTTTAAAGCAGAACATCCATGGCACTCTGCCGATAGGATGTCCCCGCAAGTCCTTCCCCTCCCTTCATACTCTCTTTATCATCGCTGCCTCTCTCTGTCTTTTACTCAACATCTCTTTGCTCATCAGACACCATACTTCCTGTTCTCCGTTTCATACCGTCATCCAGAGCGTCTGAGGCCTCCGCTTCCCTCCTCCTCCTCACGGCTCTTTGTTTCTCCTCTAGCCTCTGCTTTTCTGAGTTTGCCTCATCCCATCGCCCTTCCTCCATCAGCTTCTGGTCTGGTCTCAGACGGCTATCTGTCAGTCCCACTCCATCCTCCTGCTCATTCAGGGTCAGTGCCAGCGTAGAGAAGTAGTACATGTTCTCAGCATTCTCCCTGAGTACAAGGAAATTCACAGGAGTTACACAGGGCGATGCTCTACAATCTGAACTTAAGTGTTGACTGATATTGACTGAACTTCGCAGCTGTTATACAACTACTATGACTCATATATTGCATAGTTCTGCTTCATGAAGCTGATGAGACGAGCACTTACGGGAGAGGGTATTTCTTCCACAGCAGTTTGGGAGACAATGTCTGATAGACGGTCTTCTGTTTGCCCTCTGATCCACTGCCCCCTCGGCTGCTCTGAATGATCTTGGAACTCTCTATTTTATCGTCCCATGTACCAGAGAGGATGTAGTGAGCCTGGCCCCCACTGTCTGACACCACACCTGTCACCTGGAGAGAGCAAAAGGATATCAGAAAATAGACTTATTGCATAGAAACTATAGGGAATGAAGAAACTAAAGCAAGCTATCTTTTGTTTGCAGATGTATCACCACGTTCTTTGCTTCTAATAAATGCACAGTCCCTTAGGAAGGACACCAGAAAATATCCCTAACCAGTCACTAGCAAGGAAGGCAGTATTGTGGCCCCTTTTTGGGTAATTTGTACAACCCCAAAAGAGGTTACCTCACTGCAGTGTGACTTCATACAGTGAGCTTCTTCTATATTAAACTACTGTAAGAACTGTTATTTGTTTATACTGTCCAGCAGGAGGCAGCATCACACAGTTTAACCCCTCATCATATGACATCACAGCAAGGTCAGGTGTAAGTGTAGAAAGGAAGCATTTACCTTCCGTGGAACGTCCCTGGAGAAATAACTGTAGGGGGAGAACTTGAGTTGGCAGGTCTCCTTGGTCCTGTGATTCACAATCTCAATGTCCCCTGACTGCACAAATACAGACACAACAACACAAAGGGTGAGAGAGACAAACAAAACACACGGAGAGAATGATAGCATATCCAAGCTATTAATTAACAGTGTCTGTACAGTACATGGAGGCGGCGGGAGAAAGCCCAAGTACTGAACAGAGATAAAAAGGGTAGATACTGGTGAGACTTTTTAGTGGACAAAATTAAGTTGGGGAGAGGAATTTGAATCGACATGGAGGTGGTATACTAGTATCTCGAATGTCCATGCTAATAGCAAAAATAACCAAAACATCTTATTTAGAGACATCCCTTATTGTAAATTGTTATTGTAAAGGTAAATTGCTGTTGTAAAAGTTAGGCTACACTACAATGCTTTAAAGAGTTTTTCAAAAGAGTTAAAAACACAGAAGACAACCGTAAGCCAATGTAATCACAAAAAGTAAACAATGGAGAAACTAAACATAAAAAAATATTTTTTGTATGAGGTAAGAAATGCATTCAACGCATCATCAGATTTTTGCTGCAAAATTCTGAACATACAAAAAACTCCACAGAAGATGAAATACCATAAATATCCAGGAAATGCTCGATGTTTGCAAACTATTAAATATTACCAACTCATTATGCTTTGGTTTACTAATTCAGAGCTGGTATTCCTATTGTAGTTGGTAGCCAAGAAGCCTAATTACTCCACACACCAAAGTGCTTGTTCTGAGAGTAATAATTCAGAGATGTAAGTGAGTCTTTCATATTCCTACATGCAAACACAAGCACTCTCTCTCACACACACACACACACACACTCTGACTGACAGACTGATATGAAACACGGCACACGCAGAAAAAGATCTACACAAACACACAACTGGGCCATCTCACAGAAAGAAGTGGCTGTTATTTTAGGGTGCTATTACAGATCAAAGCCAAAGATAAATCCCTAGAGATTGTGAAGCTCCTTAATCATGTGCTCTGATTCCCTTCTTTACAGCACTCTGCTCTGCTGGTCTGTACCACGCACTACGGCAACATGGGCGGAAAAACCATCTATAGGCTACTCTGGAAGATCAGAGGAATTGAGGCAAGATTGTGGATTTGGAGCTGTGGATGAATGGTTACCAATCAGAAGTGCTCACAAACAGACCTGGTCAATCCACAGCTTGCCCACAATGATGTTGTGCACTGTGGAGGTGACCTTTCTCCACACATAGTGGTTCCCGCTGGAGTGGAAATGCAGGTGAATGGCACCTGGGGAGGGAAAGGGACAAAGGGCTGTAAGAGAAAAGAAATACCACAGCTTCTTTGTTCCCAATCTGCAATTGCAGACCTGGAAGTGATGTGTTAGATTGTGGGCTGTTTGTGGACATGATCAATTTGACCTGCATCACCTGAAAAACACGTAATCCAACACATGTATGCCCTGTGCACAGGGAATACATTTCCATGTATTTTCTGTGTGACCTAACCCTGGAATATTGATAACTTGTAATTGACCAAAAACGCTTTCCACTTAGGAGTTTTTTCAATTACATGGTATCGCAGCAGGCATGTAACAGGAAGTGAGAGAAGCCAGATAAATACCATCCCTTGGTTGGACCTGCATCTATCAAATCTCTGATTTATCTGAGCCAACAGACCCCTGCTCTTGGGTCCCAATGCAGTAGAGAGCTCCCTTTACACCCATACTTTATTGTGTCAGAAGGGGTCATAAAACCCTCCTGATTCATCCTCAAAACCTTTGCTATGGCTTTAGACTGTGTGGGAGGCAGCACAGTTGTCTACTACTCTCAAGTGTAGTCCTTCTCAACTGAACTCTGCCTGCTGGGGCTGTTAAATTTCCATGATACAGTCTTTATTTACACATATAGTTTGATGTATTCCCCACAAAATATGAAATGTCTCACCCAGAGGCATTATGGAGAGGTATTTGCCCCGGAACTTGCTGGCGATGGTGATTTCCTGCCACAGGGTCCAGCCTCGTTGGGAAATCACATGATGTGCAGCTGCAGGGGGGTGATGGCTCACCTTAGAAGAAAGATAAAGGTAAAGAGAATATAGGAAATATATGTTTATATAAGCAGCAAACGCTGTTTAGAGAACACAGGCTGACCTTGTGTACTTCAGCTTGTGTGTCATGTGTACGTGCACATCAGTGAGTCTGTAAACAAAAACTCCCTGGGGTCATGCTGTTACCTGCTCACACAGCGAGCGGTAGCCAAATTCCTCCAGGCGATCGAGCTCGTAGGTCTCGCCCAGGAGGGGGTTGAAGGGCTTGGCTGTTCGGTGGACCGTGGTGGAGTAGGATGAGACGGAGAAGGCAGCGATCAGGCACATCTGCTCCAGAGAGGAGTCGCAGCGAGCCGCCTTGTCCAGAAGCTCATGGTACTCCAGGTCCTCGGTGAGACGCTGCAGCATTGACAGAGGCTCGTTGAAGTTTACCTGAATGGGAGGATCAAGAAGACGTGAGACACAAGGGGAATCACACAGATTTACATTAACCTGTCAGCAAGAAGGAGGGCCATGCCTCATACACTTACAGGCATGGGAATTTTAGAGAGCTCCTTGCCAATGCAGTTTTTCATGATACTCCACAAATTGAGGGAGTAGTTGGGCTTGTCTGGGACACGAGTCCGCCTCTGCCTGAGGGGCTGCAGCTCCTTCCCTGACACATCATTACAGCTCGGAGACATCTGTGAGCAGGTGGAAGGGGACGGGGCCGATGAAAAGAATATTCAATATATACAAGTTTGAGGAATACTTTCAACTTCATGGACAGCTTGGCAGCAATATCAGCAAGTGGAGACAGAATGACAGAGTGAGTGAAAGACACAGATGTGTGCTGGAGAGAAGAAGCTGCAACAGAGAGATGAGGGGAGAGAACAACAGATGTTTGACTGGTAATTAAGATTTAGTGGAATGAAGCAGCTGTGTATCTTTGGCACCACAGGGGTGACAAAGAGACCGTAGGAAACACAGACAAAGGCTGCGCAGGCGTGTTTGTGTGTGTGTGTGAGCATGGGATGAATGTAGGGTAGGAAAGGAGGAATGTCAGAACAGCAAGTGAAGACAGTTATATAAATAAGTCAATGAGCAGCACAAATGAACCCAATATTAGGATTTGAAAAGTCAGCAGTGTTCACAGATGTCAGACAAGTTAGGAGGACCGACACTTACATTGTCGTCCTGGTTCCAATCATTGGAATGGCCACCGCTCGCTCCACTCAAATTACTCTGAGATCGCCTGGAACAGAAAGAAAATGTTTTCTACAATGAGCACTGGACATATAAACACACTCAATGTTCCTATCTCTCAATTCCCACTTACACACACACACACACACACACAAAAACAACAATACAAACGAGGGAGCAAACAGATTGCTGGGTATTACAGATGAATGCTGTGCAACACTTTCCATCATTCTTAATGCCGCTACTGGAATTGAGGGATATGTTGCAAAAGACAAAAGACCTAACAATGATGAGGAAGAAAACACTACAAGCATATTTTTTATAAAGTAAAGAAGCACACATTCTACAAAAACAAGTAGAATTGTCAGAAGGAGACTGACTCCAATGCAGCAAACAAATATGCCACTGTTGTTGTACAAAAATGTACTGAATGAGCAAAAAAACAGAAATTGGTATATTTTGCTGCAAGAAAGCAGACATGGGTTAGAGACTTATGTTAGTTTTATCTGTAGTGAACACATGTGACAAAATGTGAAGGGCACACCACTCTGTGATTTGTATGTGTGTAGATTAAGTTGTCACACCATGAGCTAACATCAGAAGCTTGTTCAGCTGTCAGTCAGAATCAAATTCACTATTATGACCAATTTGAGCATCCACAGAAATGGTTTATTGTGGTTACACATGTACACTAAATATAAAACTCAACTAAACCTTCATCACTATATCTGTCTGGCAGTTGTCCTGCTGTTTCTGCAAATAACAAAATATGGATCCCGGGTGTGCGACTGACCTGTGCTGTGTGTTCTCAGTGGCAGTCACTGTGATAAATGCAGGGGAATCCTCCATGGCATCAAAGTACTCAGTATCCTCATCTTCATCACTTGCCTCTTCTTTGTGCAGCCTCTCACTCCCTTTTGTCAGGACATATACATTTGTGAGAATTCAAAACTAGCAGAACTGTATTGTACAGAGTTCAGGAGAGAGCAGCGTATAATCACATACCCATGGCGATTAATCAAGGAATAATCAGCTTAGTAAAACTGGCAATGTTCCTGCTGGTTAACTAGCGTGAATGTTGCGAGCTCCTCGGGTGCGTGTGTTTCTAATATTCAGTATCCAACGTTAAATTTTCAGTATGATCTGTTATGTGTTTAAACTAAAGCTTCCAACAGAGAGGCACAAATCCAAATATATAAATCAGAGTACTGTGTAATGACAAGTGATTCTATTAAAAAATAGGATAAATTATGACCAAACAAACAAATAACCACTAATATGCACAAATACTGTCTTTCACACAGAACTTTTACCATTCTTTTAAAATCAGCTTCTACTTAATAATACGTAGTTTGATGCATAAAAATAATTTATTCGATAAAGATTTGCATCAGCCTGAAGTGATGGGTTAACTCTACTCCACAAATAAAAAAACTGGATTGAGAGAAGATCATAACCGCCACAACATCCTGGCCATGAATACACAAAAGAGTTAGGAAATGTTTTTTCGCCCCTCCAACTTTTTAAAGGAGAAAATACTCCGGTAAGCCATTACCATTACAGCCATCACTGCACTATATAAATGACGGAATACTATAAAGTGTAGCACAACGTCCTGTTTTGGTATTGAATGATGTTTGAGCTATTTGTACAAATCATTTTTCTATAGATGAAAGATTCACACTAAAAGGTAAGGTCATGTGTTCACCAAAATCAACGGGGTTCTTTCTATAGGAGGATGGATGTACACAGCAAATTTCAGGCCAGCCTGTATGTTGGTTATAGGTAAACAACAAACAAAATAAACACATGGGTGGGCAGACTGACAGAAGAGACTACACGGACCTACAGTCCTTGGTAAATATAATTACCATCTCTAACTTAACGATAATCCAATCCAAACCTTGTGACACAACTTAAAATCTACTTCCTATGCATTAGGACTTTCTATAATATGGACCCAGATGTCACATGACTGTTAGCCAGTATACTGAGGCACACAGGCGTAAGTAACACATAGACTGTCAGTCTCACCCTTGTTGGTGGTAGGGGCACTGGGTGTGGTGGACGCAAGCGTGGGTGCTTCTCTCCACGCTCGCTCCAGGCTGTTATGCTGCTTGGCTAGCTGCTCAATGGTCTCCTCTAGGTGGGTACGTTGCTCTCGCTCATACTGCAGCGCCCGCTGCCATCTTCTACTGTGAGTCTCTGCTAGGTCCAAGAAGTCTCGACACGCCTGGGAGAACACATACACACATGTACATAAAGACACTGGCAGCTATGAAAGTTTAATTTCCAAAATATACAGTCTGAAAACAATCTGCTGTTCATAATCCTTAGCAAGGTACAAGTTACTTTCAACTTGCTATGACAGCTCAGACTTCTGCATTAAGAGACACAGTGTCCTAAAATGGCTCTTCTCACAGCTTTACAACAAAGTGGCATCATGGGGATTTTGGAAAAAATAATGACCTTTTTGGTTCCTGTTCTTGTTTAAAACAAGACCATTAAAATCATAAAACATTTATGAACACTTCCACAATTTATTTGAGTCAACAAAAAATAAAAAATAAATCATCAGTATATCATTTTTCATTACATCCTGATATAAGAACAATACAACAATCTGAGAGAGAGAACATTGGGATGGAATAGGGTGTACAGACACTCACGTCAATCATTGTAATCAAGCCTATTTATTACCAATGATCCAAGCATTTATCAAAATGTTAATTAGCCGTCTGCCGAGCATTTACTGGGTCTCCCTGCTGTGTCAAATGTGCCTCAAAGCACAGCGTAAACAGAAAACATCAGTGAGTGATGAGCTAGAGGTTAAACCTCCGATTGAAAAGCAGACTATATTAGAGTCATTGTGGCTGCCTTGATTTTACTGCTGAGACTAAGAGGTTACTTCAGATCAAAATATATATTACATGTCAGCATTTTTTGGCACTTTCCGACAGCCCTGCCTCATAATGAACTCAAAGGTCAATGAACCTAAATAACACCTCACAGCTGAAAACGTGCATGATGAAAATGTCATGTGACCGTCATCGAGCTGTCAGCATAGGGGGCCTCAGAGCAGGGTTTCTGAATAATCGTTTTAAAACTGCTTTACTGTACTCAAGCAGTTTTGTGGGGGCTAGTCATTGTTCTTCAGTGGAGCAGCACACGACTACATATGGCCCGAACAATATTTTTCCTGAGGCAGAGGGACTGTTGAGAGTTAGCTTGAATCACTTAGATAAAGTTGTGTCTTCATGCAGTGACCTGGAAGCGTGAAAGCGTCACACAGCCCAAAGAATCTCCGTTCTCTGGCTGGTGAGAGTTCAGTCAGGATGTGCAGTATCACTTTTAAGCAGCAGAAAGAGAAACAAGGATGCGTAACACCCGACTCCTTCTCTGATTTGTTTACAGAAAGCAGGATACCTATCTGCCTGTTGAAAAAGGACTCCATCTTTCTCTCTCTCACACACACAAATTACACTGTAAACTAGTTGTCTCTTATATTTAAAAAGGGTGGTTTTCAGTGAAATTAAAAAGCTATTTCTAAAAATGACATTATAATAATATGTTTTTCCCCTTTAATTTGTTAATTCAGAAAGAAAAACAGGAAAATGATTCATGCTTATCTTAATGCTACTTAAACAAGTTACTAATCTGTACAGACAAAGGGATTTAAAACGGTTATAATGTAATATTGTAAAATCATATGTATGGTAATGGTGCAGTTTTATTATATGATGACAGAACTGAAATCATTCATCCTTACCCATCCTTACAAAGGCTTTAGTTGTTCTAAACTATAACCCTATTTGAACTGAAAACACAAGAATAAGGTATGAAAATCACTGGAATATCTGACAGTAAAAACATCCAACCCCTTACCTTCAGCAGACTTGCATCAAGTGTCTAAACATCAATGTCTGAGCCTCAGTTTAAATGTTAGAAGTGCATGTGATATTGCGGCCCACTTCCTCAGACATAACCATGGTATGAAACTGAACACCCACTTAAAAAAGTATGATAGTTCCACTTTTTTTATGCTGAGTCTCCAGTACAAACGCAGACTGCATATGACTTCCGTTGGGGGGAAGACAGGCCGAGCGGTGAAAAGTGAATGGGCAAGCAGAAGGGGATATGTAAGTAAGAGGTGGCATCAGCAGTTGTCAGTGTCAAATTAAAAGTCCGGCACAAATGAACTTGAATTTAATGTGATGAAACCATACACATCCAAAGTGGTGCGTGTGTAAAATGCATGCGCACACAACCGGACAAGAGCCTGGACTCAGTGGCACACGTGAGAAGTTACATCACCACTGAATGTACTAGTGCAACCCTCTCCACGGGTCGGATCACAGAGAGCATGCAGTTGTGTCTTGCCATTATGGCCTCCTAACTTCCCTCAAACCCTCCTCTGTCCTTAATTCTCTCCTTGCATTTCCAACCCAATTTCTTTGTGAAAAGCAAATGAAAACTACAGTTATATTTAAAAGTAAATGTCTTAACAGTGGCTGAAAACGTGGCCAGATACCCAAATCCTGTGCTGCTCTCTGCTCAAATCATTACAGGGAGTTTCTGGCAGCACGTTTGCTCATTAGAAGCACATTCTTGGCAAACCTAATGGCATTTTAATGAGCTTGGTAATCCAAGAGGTAAGAAGTTTCAATTTCCCATATCAATTAATAAACAAAAACAAATAAAACAAAATGGATGACACAGAGAAACAAGGGGCTCATCATTACACATAATTCACATTCAAAAATGCAATCTAACTTTTATTTTTTTCCCCTTATCATAACAGTACGGCTCAAGTCTGTTAACAAGCTGTATTAGCACATACTTGTACCATATGAAGAGTAATAATTTAATTTGAAAAAAGTAAAAATCCTTGAAGATCACAAGTGATCTTTACTAAATTATTTTTACACCTAACAGCCAGACATTTCACAGAAAAATCAGTCAGGCATGCATTATAGTAAAAATAAACATCCACTCCCACAAGAATAAACAATGCTATCAACAAAGCCATCGACAGAAGCAGGAAGAGAGACAAACCTGGTGCGATTGTCTGGTTTTAGTCAGAGCAGGTCTGTATGTCAACTCCAGAAGGCTCTAACATTCCTCACCAGGCAGGGAGGGAAGAGGGTTTTAGAGGGGGGAGCAGGGGCTATTCCTGTCTCCCCCACCCACTATCATATCTAGTATCACTTCTTTAGGACCTCAACTCTCCCTGAACTATCGCCCACTACTAACAATCTGTTAAGCCATATGGTATTTACCATTTAGAAAAATGCAACAGGGCCAGATACATTAGAGCAATTTTTATTCTAGTAATCAGATACAACATTTAGTAGTTAATGTGTTTTCCTAAACATAGCTTATTAGGTGAATATTTTGGTGATACTGCAATATATTATTTTGGAAGAGATCTTTTGCTGTTGGTCCTCCTGGAGTTTCTCTCTTTTTCTTATCAAATCAAAAATACAAGCATAGAGTTTCACATATGTGAATTTGTAAACAGCAAAGATGTTCGTATTCTTATACGATACGCTGTGACATTTTATTAATCTCCAAGCACAGGGAACCACCATCAGCTCTGCAATTAATTACTGACTATCATTTTTAAACATTAAGTTAGACATGGTTACGTTTAAGTAGGTTTATCAGGATCTGAGAGGATCTGGCACCGCTTTTCCTAAATCTGCAGCCTCCAAACTGCAGCTCGCTGACATTCATTTAATATGCCACACTGTGAAGTGATCTCATCACCCCCTAACCAGGACATTATAGGTGACTGGTATTCTTGTCACTGTGATCATGCTGGAGCATGTGGGACGCAGCCTGGTCTGTCCCCGCTACTTACATTGATCATAGCATTAGAAGTGATGCGGAAGAGGGTGGCTCGCTCATTGACTGCCTTGATTTTCTCCCCTCCCTCCACGGAGACTTTCAGACCCTCAAGTTCACTCAGGGAACGCTGCAGGGCTGCCCCATGCTTGGCGATCAGGTCATTGCATGTGCTGAGGTCATCGAGCTTGCTGACAAGTATCTTCAGGGTGCCCTGAATCTCGCTGCGGTCCGACTGGGTTGTAGGTTCCTCGTCCCCCGAGTCATCTAGAAGAGAGAGGTGAGAGGTCACATATACATACCATCTTGAACAAGAGAATTTTATTGGGACTTGTGAGAACAGCAATCATAAAAGAGAAGATTAACAAAGACAATTTAGAAAGCTTTTTCTTGGGAAACTTTATGCAACATATCGAACTGCGTAGCTGCTGAATTGCAAAACATGCACACACACCCCTTTTTATGATACAGATATTTCCCATTAGAGATACCTTCCCAAGCTAAGGTGGTGAAGACAACAGGCAGCCATAACAAACACAAAGTGTTGTTTACTCATTTCTATGTTTTGATAATGTGTTAAATAACGAAACTGAGCAAAAAACAAAAATATGATTAAATGATAAAAATGACAAATTACTTTTCCTATGACAACAAAACATTTCACAGTGATTAGTACCACTGACGCAATTTGTGTTAATTGGACAGGAGCCTCTAACCGACGTAATTTTACCATGTCGGTTTTTTTGGTTAGCGAGAGAGTGTAGAAGTCCTTAGAAGCTTATCAAATGTGCATTTGAATACAGACAGCTTTTCCATACACATGAGCCTTTTCAGTAGCAGATGCCTTTCACTAAGATGTCACTAAAGAGAAGTTACTTAAGCTTTAACAGAACATACAAGAACAGTCTTACAGCGTCAGCCCCACAAATTACACACACACACACACATACACACACGTCGACTGCAAGCACAAGCACACACACAGAAAGACAGAAATACCCCAAAGGTAAGACCAAGGTCCATAAAAAGCCTAGTGATGTCATAAAAGGAACAAATCAAAAAAAGAAAACAGAAGTCTTGATGTTTCAACTAAATCAGATGCACACACAATCTTTCTAGAAGATTACATTTTATTATAAAAGGTATTTTTCTAGCAAAACACCTGGAACTTGCATGATGGATTTTGAACTGACTTAATAGAACTACCGCTGATACTAAAACTAAGAAACGGAGGGGGAGAGTAGCAGGAGGATACTGTTTATCTCAACAAGGAAAATACATTTCTGATATAGTGAGGTTAAAGGGTTGAGTGCAGAGAGAAAGCCTGTCCACCCTCTAATCCACCTGCAGACCCTCTAATGCTCTAATGTCTAGAAACTGCTGTTGTGCTGTCTTCTACTCTTCACCATGCAGAGTATGCTTTGACACATTGAAAAGGTCTGTTATGTGTGTAGCTGATAGCAGAGACTGTCACGTCTCGGTGAGAGGCAGCACTACAGCAACACTTTCTCCTAGAATATGGCAGCTGGCTGTGACCTCACAGTGGAAGAGGCTTTCACCTCTGTCATGTCCATTTAGATCATGCAAGTACAACATGGATCTCCTCCTGGGGGATGCTGGTAGTGTGGGTTCACATTTGACCGGGATCATTGTCCAGTGAAACATCCAGTTGTTTTTAATACAGTCTATGGTCCAGCTCCACTGAGAAACAAGCAGAACAGAGTTATCCAACGAAGGTTAAAATCAAGGGCAACTGGACTTGGTTGAAGATACTGGAAGACGTTTCGTCCCGCATCCAAAGGACTTCTTCAGTTCTGACTGACTGGCAGGGAAACTCAGCTATTTAACCTCAGTGGGGTCGTCATCCCGGGTCATCGATACCGCTGGTTCGTTAGTGTTCCTTGTTGCTGTGACGACAGTCGTTACAGTCGTTAAGACTACCTGTGGCCAAGACTGAACGACCATCGTTGGTATCTTCACCTGAGGCCAATTGGTTACGTTTGTTGAGTTTCCTGGGAAGTGATGAAAGGACAGCATTGTAAGTGGGGGATAAGTGGTGGCGTAGACCCCCTCCCCTGTTCAATGACGGCTTCTCAACCCTGGTGTAGATGGCTTCCTTGACACCTCTTTCAAACCATCCATCTTCTCTGTCTAAAATGTGCACCTGGTGGTCCTCAAATGAGTGTCCTCTGTCCTTCAGATGTAAGTAGACTGCAGAGTCTTGACCTGAGGAGTTGGCCCTTCTGTGTTGAGCCATGCGTTTGTGTAGTGGTTGTTTAGTCTCCCCAATATACAGGTCTGTGCATTCCTCACTGCACTGGACCGCATACACTAGATTGCTTTTCTTGTGTTTGGGTGTGCGGTCTTTGGGGTGTACCAGCATCTGTCTTAGTGTGTTCTTGGGTTTAAAAAACACAGGGATGTTATGTTTGTTGAAAATCCTCCTGAGTTTCTCTGATACTCCAGACACGTATGGAATCACAATGTTGTTGCGTTTGACCTTCTTTTCCTCCTCCCCTGTAGTTTTGTTCTTCTTGGATCTTGTGGCTGTCTTCACAAAGGTCCATTTAGGATATCCACAGGCTGTAAGTGCCCCCTTCAGGTGGTTCTCTTCCTTCTCTCTGGCTTGGGCAGAGATAAATCTGCACTGGACTAAGTAGAGCTGGCTTGACAATATCAAGAGTAGAGCCTAACGAAAATTAAAGAACATCTGATAATGATATATTGTTTCATACAAACACATTTACATTTTTGATGAGAATCCCTTAAATTCGGTCAAAGAATTATGAAAACTTAATAGTGTTTTTTTGCCATACTAGTGGCTTTAGGGAAGTCGATCAGTCGGTCCACCATCGAAAATGTTTCAACATCTACTGGATACATTGCTAAACGCTAAACTATGATCGTGAACATGATTGCTTTATATATATATATATATATATATACACACACACATATACACACACACACACACATATATATACAGCGAGGAAAATAAGTATTTGAACACCCTGCTATTTTGCAAGTTCTCCCACTTAGAAATCATGGAGGGGTCTGAAATTGTCATCGTTAGGTGCATGTCCACTGTGAGAGACATAATCTAAAAAAGAAAATCCAGAAATCACAATGTATGATTTTTTAACTATTTATTTGTATGATACAGCTGTAAATAAGTTTTGAACACCTGTCTATCAGCTAGAATTCTGACTCTCAAAGACCTGTTAGTCTGCCTTCAAAATGTCCACCTCCACTCCATTTATTATCCTAAATTAGATGCACCTGTTTGAGGTCATTAGCTGCATAAAGACACCTGTCCACCCCATACAATCAGTAAGAATCCAACTACTAACATGGCCAAGACCAAAGAGCTGTCCAAAGACACTAGAGACAAAATTGTACACCTCCACAAGGCTGGAAAGGGCTACGGGGAAATTGCCAAGCAGCTTGGTGAAAAAAGGTCCACTGTTGGAGCAATCATTAGAAAATGGAAGAAGCTAAACATGACTGTCAGTCTCCCTCGGACTGGGGCTCCATGCAAGATCTCACCTCGTGGGGTCTCAATGATCCTAAGAAAGATGAGAAATCAGCCCAGAACTACACGGGAGGAGCTGGTCAATGACCTGAAAAGAGCTGGGACCACCGTTTCCAAGGTTACTGTTGGTAATACACTAAGACGTCATGGTTTGAAATCATGCATGGCACGGAAGGTTCCCCTGCTTAAACCAGCACATGTCAAGGCCCGTCTTCAGTTTGCAATGACCATTTGGATGATCCAGAGGAGTCATGGGAGAAAGTCATGTGGTCAGATGAGACCAAAATAGAACTTTTTGGTCATAATTGGACCAAAAAGGAGGGGTCTGACAATTTCAGACCCCTCCATGATTTCTAGTGGGAGAACTTGCAAAATAGCAGGGTGTTCAAATACTTATTTTCCTCACTGTGTGTGTGTGTGTGTGTGTGTGTGTGTGTGTGTGTGTGTGTGTGTGTATATATATATATATATATATATATATATATATATATATATACACAGCTCAAAAATAGATGGGGTGAAGTCCTCTCATCTAAAATGAATAAGCACCAAGAGGAGCGAGGGTGGGACATAAAAGAAACCAGGGGAGGGTGAGCAAGGGGGAGAAATCTCTCACCATATCAACATAAAGGTAACCAAAGTTCAGCCAGGAAGAAGCAGAAAAACACAGGCCACTAAGCTCTAGCCTCCGAGGTAACATGTGAACATGCTGAATAGGCTTTCAGAGAGAGACAACTGTCTGGCCATGAGTGACAAAAGCAAACCAGTCCAGCCAAAGGTCAACAGCCGTACAACAGCAATAACACTGGGAACAAGGGAACATGGACCAGAAAATGACACTACCATCCACCCAGAGTAGTAGTAGTAATCAAACTGATCTGAATTTTAGTGTGTCGATAGGCGGGCAGCTGCAGTGCAAAGGAAAGCAAGAGTCTGTAAAAGAGGTTTGAGGAAGCCAAAGAGCAAGCTCTGAGAGAGTTGGAGAGATAATAAAATAAGCCTTAAATTGATAAATGTCTGACCATGAAAGCCTTAAACAGATAAGTTAGTGTAGCTTTGAACTTCCTCCCACGAGGCAACAACAAGTCTGCCCCAAATCACATTTGATTTGAAAAATTTATGTTCAAAATTAGACTTTAAAAATATTAAAATGCTCTATGGGTAAATAATTAGATTTTATATACTTTAAATATACTGTAAATATAATTTGTCATATATTTGTCATTTAACACCAAGGACACAGAATTTGAACTTGGAAAAAGTATTTTCAATTTCACTGTGTCTCAGAAAATGAATGAAAAACTGTTTCTTGAGATACTAAAAATGGCGTCAAATAACAACTACAGTCTGGCCTGAAGGTAGATTTGTAGACTAAGCATAACTAGATATTTGGAGTTAAATTGTATCTACATTGAATTTATCTATTTAGAAGCATTGGATGTGACAAGTATTATAATTACCTTTGATATGTACTTGTCAAATTAAGTCCATTAGTGCAACTTTTGAAAGACCAAAGTGGTGAAAAGCAACTTTCCTCAAGCAATAGCAGGAGACTGTGTGTCATACATGAACAAACAACTAATCAAATTCAAATTCAAATTAGCTTTATTGGCATGAATGTGTAACAACAATATTGCCAAAGCATCATACAAACTACATAAGAACAATCAACCCCATACATTTCACTAACTAATCAGTGTACATTAAATCTGAAATGCTGGAAACCAGAAAGTTGGTTTCTTTACAGGCTGCAAACTTCTTGCAAAGCAGGCCAGGCTATCATTATTATGAAAGTGAAAGTTACACATATCCCTTTTTGGAGATAGCAATTGGGTGCTGTCTCCTGTTAAAGTGGGTATTTCAGGGCCAAATGTTGGCTTTGTTGAGAGTGTGCAATGTGCAAGGACAATGAATCCTGCTCTCACGTTTCTTTGAAATTGTTCTAAGTTGTGTACCAAATGGAGCATATAATTTAACATTGGAAACCCCTCAATGCAATCAAACAAAAATATGACATCATTTTATGTTCTGATGGAAAACCAAGGTCACTGAATGGCAAAGTCACCGCCAACTGTGTAGCAGTAAATTCTACCACTGTGCTCTGCATCACGTCCACATTTGAGATGTGAAATTGCAGAGTAGGGTCTCAATAACATTAGGATAATACGCCATATACTGTTGGAAGGACACTGGGTGGTGTTTTCAGAGCTGCTGTGAGTAAAAAACAAGAAGCTCATGGGGTACTATGGCTGAACATGTTCCCAGAAAACACTAAAGCTAATTGTTACGACCCGTGAGGTCTGTGTGCTGTGTTTGTGTTGCTGTGGGTGTGTCTGTCTCTCTCCTGCAGGTGTGTGCCTGTCTCCTGAGTGTGACGCTGGGTGGAACTCGCAGCTGTAGCTGATCAGCGGCAATTAGTGGGCCGTACAAGCTGAGCCGGTGGGGCGCTCTCGGTCTCCCTCACTCACCCTTCCTTGGTTGCTTGCATCAGTCTGTGTGCCTCGTAGGACATGACCTGCTGGGTGCCGTTCACAACTTCGCCTCGCACTGTGAGGTTGGTGACTCCATAGAGGTAGTCGTCAGCCTGGCATTCCTGACCAGTGGAAGCCATTGTGGTGAGCAGCGGGTTACCTCCATGTGTGCTTCCCCAGCGCGGTGGGAGCCGTGGAGACTAAGAGATTAAACGCCTTTTTTGTTACTTTGATTGAGAATAAATACATTAACCTGACACGTGTTTTGAGTCATCCTTGGTTTTTCCACCCAGTTATTTGTCTCTTTATTCGTCCCACACCCCTAGACAAGCCGGTGACATAACACTAATGCTCGCTCCCCCCCCCCCCCCAATGTTAAAGAACATGTACAGCTGTGATGTTTAAGAGTAAACTAAAATACATGGCTAGTAAATACATTTGCAGCACTGCAGTGAGGCATTGCTCTCATTATTCACCCTCATTCTGCCAATGAGTTCAGCAGCTCTAAGTAAAGCCACTTAAAAATAAACTGTCACATGTACCAAGGCATATTTATTTAGAAGAGACTCTGCTTACAGCACGTTGCCTGCTAAACTAATTCTCTTTGCAAAACCTCACTGAAACAAGTTGTCAGCTGCAAGAACACACATTCTGGCCCTTGGCTCGAATGTATAGAGACCCTTCAACCACAAGGAGAAACCAGGACACATGGTGTTTTTAGATCTAAAATGAAGCCTCCACAAGTTTGTCAGAAATGCCCTTTCTGCAGTGTCCTTTTGGTTCACTGAGCCAGATCCACATAGCGTCAATAAAATGTCAAGCAATACCAGACAAGTTTGAAATTTGGAGATGAAAACCCTTTAAGATGTCTAAACATTTTGTATCACCTGTATATCACTCAGCCTGGAATAAAAAGTGAAGACTGGGTCAATAAATAGCTAATCTTTGCTGTCCGTGCATCAGAGTCACCGCCTAGCGCGCCCCCTCACATTTTCAACCCCTTCCTCCCCAACAACAGATGTGGATGGATGGCTCTCTATAGCGAAGTCAACACCAAGGCCAGGAGCCCATTACCACGCCAGTCATGCCTCAAGGGCGGACTACCTCTCCCCTTCCCCCACATCCTACCACCTTGGAGAACACGCTGCACCAACACAAATGCCTGTTTCCAGTTCCCACCATGCCTCATCAGAACACAATCTAATTTAAGCAAATATCTGTGTGTGAGGCAAGCTGGGATACAAGTTTACAGGTCACAGCTCAACAATTCACAACATTTCAACATGTAAACACAACCATCTTTCTCCTCAGCATGTGCAAAGCTTCATCGCCCTTCACTCCTTTCTTATTGGCCATCTCAGTGTTGTTGCACAAAAGAATGAGGGGGAGAGAGAGAAAGCAGGAGGATGGGATGCGGGAGAATGTAATTGGGAGAGCAGTAGTCTCTCCCCTATCCCACCGTCAGGGCTCATCTGTCTGCTCGTCCCTGAGGACAGGATGTCAGATCAGTGGAGCCAGGCCTCTGGCTGACAAGACGTCACCCTGTGGCAGAAAGATGCGCACGTCAAGAAGCCAAGTACATGGCAGAAAATGTACTACCCCTCTGGATTAAAGATGGTATTTAAAGACAGTGAAAGGCCTAATCAGAAGGGAAACTAGTGTCAGAAAATTAAGATTGTTACTTTAATTTCTAATGGTTATGACAGTTGATTTTTGCAGATTAGAGGCACCATGGTGCTGTGGACTGTAGAGTAAATTCACATGCATAGCTGTCACCAACCACATGTCACTTATGTGCATAGACCACCTTGTTTTAGAGATGAATGGGTATCCAAGCAGATTCAAGACAAGTTTATAAAGTATAGTATACCCAGCTAAAAAAAATGCAGTCTAATACAACATCCCTGCAATAAATCCTTCCCCATCTCCTAGAAATTCCATTTATTTAGTACTAATCTGTCTTCCAGTTATGTTGTGTTTACAAATGTTATGTTCACAGGCAATGTTTTTTTGTAGAGAAGCGCTACATTTACGTATCACATAAAAGTCAAAAAGGATAATGGGTGTACACAGCACAGAAACTAAGACACCAGAGACTGGGATCACATCGCATGAGGTTCAGTCTAAACAACAAAAGCACTTTGTTAAGCTTAGGGAATAACTCTAGGTTAAATGTTAATAACGTATACATGCTGTGTGTCATCCTTCAAGTCACTGTGGATTTGGGCCAGTGAGTGCCCAAATTATACCATTAAAAAAAAAGGGAAATAGAGTATACTTAAATACTAATCTAAATTGTGTGACTTGCCAGAAGTTTCCTAACAATGGTGATTTAAAAAAATACATAAAAACCTCCAAAACTTATTTTCTGTTGCAAATTAGTTGTAAATATAGTGACCCAGAGCTGAATAAATTCTACTCGAATATTATTTACCCTCATTCATATACATTTACTCATTTAGCTGACGCTTTTATCCAAAGCGACTTACAATTGCTATACATGTCAGAGGTCGCACGCCTCTGGAGCAAAGACGGGTTAAGTGTCTTACTCAGGGACACAATGGTGGATGGGTCACAGTGGGGAGTTGAACCTGGTTCTCTCACACCAAAGGCAGGCATCTTATCCACTGCTCCATCACCCCCCCCTAACTGCTTTTGGCTCGGTGTACGAAATAAACATGTAACATACAATACAATATGGGACTTTGCTTTTGCAGTCATATGTGATATACAGTATACCAGTATTAAAACAATCACATTATCAGATATTCATTGCAATTTGCCAGTCTTAATACACATGCAATCTGAAGATTATTGTATTTTTAGCACAGAGAAGAGCTTGTAGCTGTGGTTGGAAAAGATTTATTTCAGCACTGACAGCAAAGAGAGAGGGAGATGACCACTTTGCAGCTGACTGTTTTGATGGAGTGCGCACGAGAAAGAGAATATATGAGAAGTATATCAGAAACAGAGAAAAGAAGCTAGATGAAAAGCGAGCATGCGTCCCTGAGGAGAGGAGTGTAATCCTGGGCAGTAATTGCTAACTGGCTCCATACCTCCCCTGAGATACATCACAAGGAGACAAACAGAGGAGACAGCAGGTTAAACCCAGTAACACAGCGCTCAGCTCTCCACAAGCAAATGAGAAACAGTGCAGTGCAACTCATCACTGTCCCACAGCTCTGCAGTACAGCTCTGGCCGTGTATCCAATCGAACATTCTCAGAAAGCAGCAAATAACAAAAGAAAACATTAACAGCAAACTGCAGCAACTAAATTTTAATTCAGTACTATTGTATAAGGTGCTAAGATAGACAAAAAGAAAAACAATCCGTCTGCTGACTACTAAACTGCAGATTTATATTCTGGTATGCTGAATACATTTTCTAAATTCCCAGCTGGTGCATCAAACCTATGTGAGGAAAATGGCTCTTGCTTATGGCATAACTGAAGTTTAAGGTCATTAATTATCCTACAACCTCAGAATACTAACTGAGCTCATCTGCACAAGTCTGGTCACTGTGACAGGAAGTTTGCTGCTCATGTGAAGCTTTTACTGGCAAAGAACTTAATCTAAACCCATGCACACATGACTGGTAAGCATACATGAACACACATAAATCTTTCATTAACGTGGAAGCAAGCAGCTGCTCAAGCTGTGAGAGGAGGATGGTCTGTTGACAGCTACCTTATTTCATATAAAACATGGCTGGAATATAAAAAAAAACGTGACTACAAGTGAGACCTAAAATACAGTAACACATCTTTGAGTTACAGTATTATTACACATTTAAAGTTAGGATCTTCAAAACATTCATGAAACCAAAGTCTATTTTTACAGTCGAAGCTTTTTCTGTAATAGCCATTCAATACATTCTGTAATGCGGTCTGTATATAGCATTTTTTTTTTCTTTAGTGGCTCTCTGCCTTTCCCATGTTGGATTTAAATTGCCTTCACATGCATGCGAGAATGGTTTATGGCACCAACACAGCTCTTCAGCAAGCAAGCTGTAAGAAGAAGCAAAAAGTCTATATTGTAGAATGTACTTTAGAAGAAGCTAGCTCGGTGTTATCAGTATGGATATATGGCAAATAATAACTTATTAGCTGGCTTGCTATGTCTTGTTTTGTTGAGCTGATGTTTGCCTGTGTTGCCGGCAAAATCAGCCAGAGGTTTCACAGAGGTTTAGCTGCTAGCTATAAATATTGAGTTGACGTTGCGGTCTAGCTTGCCAGCCCAGTTTCAAGCAACTATATTGCTCTGCAGCGGAAGAGCGCAGCCGGTGTCGAGCTGGAGCCGGGCGAGCGGGCAACATAGCCAGGCTTAGCAGCCTCTATGGACATAACATTAGTTAATGGCAGAGACGAAGAGACCGAAGAGGATGGTGATGAAGGAAGAAGAGAAAATCAAGAGTGACCAAGTAAGAGGCTCCCGGACATGGCGAGAGCTTCGAGAAATAAAAGGCTGCAAGACGAAGGGCGAGCTGGCATTCTGGGTACACAGTTAGACTACTACTACTACTATGTTTGTCGACCTGCTAGTTTTTGTTTAAAATTAATCCTAACAAAGTATTTTATCCATATCACCCACTCATACTAAGCACTGCAATGGCAATTCCAACTCAACAAAACTTAACAAACTAGTTTTAATAGCTTGACAAGCATTTTGATCTCCTATTTGACTGTTCATGCCATTGATAAGAGCTCATTGTTACTGTAACTGTCTCTCACCCTAATAATGTAGAAAGATTTAGCTCCATGAGTCAGTAACCTTGGAACACAGCAAGATCGTGATTCATCATGATAATTGTCTAGGTGCCAGCGCTGCAAGATAATGAGCCATAAAGGTAACCATCAAAAAAGAAAAGAGGGGACTGCCTTCACAGAGCAAGAGTAGAGGTGTCTCTTACGTTAAGTGCATTAATATTTGAAAAATTTAAAATGATGAGTGCATAGCAGGAGCTCAAGGGGCTGACCCTGCGCTCTAACCCCTAAAAATGCATACAGCATGAGTTTGTAACAAGGGAGGGATAAAAGTAAAATGTCAACTGCCTGTGCACACTGACAAAGTTTTTATATTCTCAGAAACACAGACATACTTCACTGAGAATTGATTATCAAAGTGATGCGGAATCTCACATGGTAGTGGAGCCACAAACCACTCCACAATAATTCTGTTCATCATAGCAGCCTACCCAGTATGCTGGGTAAGAGAACTTTCATTGTCTGACTGCAGATGCCACCAATTATCAAATGTCCAATTTCATAAATACATTTTTTATAATTAACAGGGACAAATGCCTTCAGTAAAAGTAGATATGAATGTAATGATGTGAATGGCCAGGTACAGGGCCAAAAGTGTACCCACTTTTCTGTGTTGATCCCAGTGGGGCAACATATAAGAGAGTATAAGAGACAGGCATTCTCTCTGGGTGCTGCTTCATGTTACAAGAACAGAGAGTAGATATATGCCCATACTTCCACATCTACCATCCATCCATCTTCAACTGCTTATGCTGCGTACAGGGGGGCTGGAGCCAATCCCAGCTGACATCGGGCAAAGGCGGGGTACACCCTGGACAGGTCGCCAATCCATCGCAGGGCCACACATAGACAAACAACCAGTCACACTCACACCTAAGGACAATTTGGGGTCACCAATCAACCTAGTCCACATGTCTTTGGACGGTGGGAGGAAGCCAGAACCTTCTTGCTGTGAGGCAACAGTGCTAACCACTGCACCACTGCCCCCACATCTACCATTTAAAATTAATTAGACAGAAGTCACAAAATGTTTCAGAGGCTTGTCAGATTGCAATCAGGATTGTTAGCATAAAGAATTTATCCTTACATAAAGCAACAACTGCACTCTTTCTTTTGCCGTTTTTCTCTCCTATTTTTCACTAATCCCAAGTTCTTCCTAAAACTGGAGCGCTGCCTTCA
Organism: Micropterus salmoides; assembly: GCF_014851395.1. Lineage (NCBI taxonomy): Eukaryota > Metazoa > Chordata > Actinopteri > Centrarchiformes > Centrarchidae > Micropterus > Micropterus salmoides. The sequence continues at coordinate 24,744,240 of NW_024044459.1, forward strand.
TGACAGTCACAATGACATGGCTGTCAGCCAGATTATGATTGTTTGTCATGTGCGTGCCTACCAGAGTTCTCCATCGTGGGGAGTTGCGACACTGAAAGGCATCTTATTATTCAGGCTGTTTTATTTGTTACTTTTTAAACAGTGGCCCAGTTGGAACAACGAGCTCTCAAATATACCGAGCTAAAGTGGTTTCTACTGGCCCTGAGCCACCGCTTAACCATTGTTACTGAACTTTGTCATTAAACTATGTCTGTATTTTGATTTATTTGCTTGGTAATGACATTGGGCTCTGATTTACACCCATATAATTATCTATGTTAGTTTAGAGTTTATCTTTATTAGTTCATTTATTTGTTAGTTGTACTAACAGCTGGTTGTTTATGGACATAATGAATAAGGCGATCTAGAAAAAAAAGCTATTTAGACATCTTTACATTACAAATGTTCATATTAATTTCACACAAAGGCACCAAGAAAGAAAGAAAGAAAGTGGCCTAAAGCAACTTGTGTCTTATATTACTAGTCACATTTATTCACATATCATAATAAAACAATCACCTCCAATCTAAACCAGCAAGTTGAGCCACATTTTTGTATCAATGTCCCAAACCCACATGTTGTATAAAAATATCTTAAATCCACATGTTTAGCATGTAAAATGTATTTTCTCTGTCAATGTTTCAAACATGTTCACAACAGGCTGGCTCTTCGGAGCCTGTTCAAGATTTGGGAAACACCAGTATAAACTCGTAAGTGTTTATACATAAGTTTATACATGAGCACTTTCATATTTTAATATTACCACTGTTACATACAGGACATTGTTATGAAGGTTTTTGATCTATTACATTATGTTGAGTCACGATAAGACAACAGCTAGTACTATTGTGTCCTTGGAGGATTTCAGAGTTCAGAGTTGTGATGTGTTGGTTCTGACTCACTTGTTTTTTTGTGTAATTTAATCACATCCCAACATTCATACAGAGTACAGTGAGCAGAAGCCTACTGTGAAAAGTCTTAAAACAACATGGCCCATACCACCTATGCCAAACTCGTTTGTGAAGAGACAGAGAGCCCGGGGCTTAAGAGCACAGCTGTTCAACCCAATATTGTCCAACTCTGCTATAAGCAAGAAAACCATACATGTGAGTGAGAGAGGTAGAACGGCAGGGTGAGACAGTGAGAGGACAATGACAGCTAATACATTCGTTTGTTCTTCCAAGGGTAACTACATAATCATATACAGACACCATGAAGCATACTGTATAGGATGTTATTAACCTGCCATGAGCAGTAATAGAATATTGATTTGTTCTGTGCAAAAGCCTTTACCATTTGGACAATATGTTATGCAGGATAGTACTGCTTGTGAGTGAACAGTGCAAAAATCCTATTAATCTGTGGTCCTTAGTTACTGCCCCGCAGCACCATAATACATTATATGAAATGTCCTGTTGTCACATTTGCGTTCAGGGACAGGTTCTAGCCTGGGATATACAGCATGTCACATTTTACAGTTTCTGATAATGCGAGAAACTCTTCACACTTTAATATGCAAACACAGAGACACAGACACAACACGTAGGCCTGGCAGGCTCCGACTCCTCCATATGCAAATGTGAGGAGGAGCAGGCGCAAAGAAAAGAGAGGAAATGAGTCTGAGCGAGAGCAGCACGGGAGAAAGAAGGGAAAGAGAGAAGTAGACTGCATGCAATGAGAAGTGCAGGGTAGAGGACAGGCTGCTCTTTTTACAGCATGAGGCGCTGCATTGCTGAGGGAGGCTGCAGAAATGTGAGCGACCATGACAGACGCCCGAGAGAGCAAGATGGATGAAGGAATGACAGCTATCTCTCATTCAGGCGTACGATGAGGAGGAGATAGCAGGATGAGGAAGGTTTTGTCGTTGGACAGATGGAGAGGAGTGTGGCAGCTCCGTGCTCCTGTGTTATAGTTTTAGCCATAGCTGTACTGACCCTGGTTGAGTTTACTCAGGCAGCCCGAGTTGCAGAGGGAGCGGACCGTCCCTGGGTCCCAGCAGCTCCGGCCCTTCATCCCACTCTCAGCAGGCCTGATCCCACTCCACGCTTTCTGAGACGCAACGCTGCCACGGGCCACTACATAATCCCAGCGAGGGGGGGGCTGAGGCAGCGACTTGCCCTGTTCAGCATTGCAGAGTGCACACACATACTTGCACGCTCACACACATACATACATACACACATACATACATACATACAGTACACAGACAGGGGAGCAATGCAGGCGCTCCCTATTGTAATTCCTATGTACTCTCCTGCATTGCTTCCCTTTCTTCCCGGAAACACACACGCACTCGGGACACACACATTCACAATTCTCCTCCACATGCTTCTCTCCGTGCAGTGCAGAATGGAGAGGGAGGGGGAGAGGGAGGGAGGGAGAGAGTGAAGCAGAGAGGAGATAGGACTCGGCAGCCAGCAGTCATCTACACAACTAAGACCAGAATGCATTGCTTCCTCTCTGTTAACCCCCCGTCTGCTGCTTTTGTAGATTGACAGAGAAAGTCAACTATTTGGGGAAATGGCAGAGATGATATTAAGTAAAGGCAATGCTGCTTCAAAAAGGACACCAAAAGGACCTTATGTATGATGAGACATGAGGGAGGAAAAGATTTCAGGTTAAGTTGTGACATATTAACTCAGAGTACACCAAGGGCAAATGGTCAAATACAATAAAATTTCCTCTCCTACTAATTGACGTGTCCCTCCTCTGTCAGAATCTCTTTATAATAATCACTTGCCACTGGACTACTTCCAATCTGACCTCCCACAGAGAGGTCAATGTCACTACCAACGTAACGCAATTCATACTGTAGTTAGCCCCAGGTTAAATTAACAAACTTCACTCCCTCCTTTTCAATGCAAGTGAAGGGAATTGTTTCAGTGCTACTGCCAGCGTACATATCACACTGTACTGCAAATCAAGGTCACCTTGGCCACCTGAACTATAATTCTCTGCCCCTAGAGTTAAATGTGGACTACCATGAACACACACATTTCTAGGTAGGGCCGGTGTTGTGCCGAGTTCTGCAAGCCTGCCGAGAATTGCATGCATCTCCAAGTAGTGTTTAAAAACAATTAAATATTCTTTGTGGGATATATCAATGATGATAAATGATTCAAAGTATATATTTTATGAACGTTTACAATAATTAATAGTTTATTACACTTAGTAGAAGGAGCATTCCTTGAGATTCAGCAAAAGTATGTGGTGAGCATGAGCACAGCAAAGTGTCTGGAAAAGGCCCCTGAAGAGGTGGATGCATTATTCGGCAGAACAGATGTTGTAGGCTACCTGCCGAGAGTTGCATCCATCTCGTCCCGTTTTTTCAGCATATATGAGTGTTACCTCCCGCGAGGTGCATGTAGTTCTCGGCGGGCATGCAGAACTTGGCACAACAATATTGTTTATTTACTTGCAGTGACAACATAATAAACAGTATGACCATATCCTGTTACTGTTTCACAATTTGTGCTAGTCAAAGCATTTATAATAAAACATGTAAAAATTAGTTTTTTAACTTTTTGTTTGACATATGCAGTATGAAGAGTTTGATCTCCTGATAGCCATGATTATTTTACATGTATGTGATTGTATGATATTGTGATTATGTATTTGTATCAGAAAATATCCTTAATACTATCGTGACAACATTTCACCCAGACTTAAGCCTGGATGATAAACCAAATTTATCAAATAACTAGCATTGTGAGCCTCTTGCCAATCTAACACAAATATATTCTTACTGAAATATACTTTCATTTCAGTTTTTAGTAAATAAAGTCTACTTAGACTGACAATAGCTAGAACAACCAATGCCATCTAATTGTACATCCAATTAACCAACTAATCAGCTCAAACTCTAAAAGTCCAAAATCTTTTTCTGGTTTTACTATAATTAATCCAGACAAACATATACAAAGTAAGCCAGCACAAGAAAGGAAATGTCATGCACGTAGGTATTTAAAGAATACTTATAGTTGCATTTGTCAACATTGAAATAAATGTGACAGTTTACTGTTTTGGATTCATTGTTTTAGATTAAGTGACTTTTAGACTAAGTGTGTTTGAATATGTGTCTGACCCTGGCTGTTATCAAAGTGCCTAGCTTTGGTTTTAATTACTAAGCTTTGTAAACATGGCCTCAGAGGGCCATTTTTAAATTATATTAAGGCTATTGCTAGTGTTCAGAGTACACACTCTTTAGGTGTTACTGATAATAATCAGTGTATTTTAGTAGGCCAGGACACCCTACTCCTTGGATGCAACATCACACATAAATGTGTGAAATGAATGCATCCTCTCCCTCATTGTAAATCTATTTTTACAGAGAAAACAGAAGGAATTTTGGTTTCAAGAAAAGTATAGCTGTGACTGTTTCATTATAGAACATTTCCTTGGGTAACAGCATGGATAGAAATGCACAGATTAGGCCAACATGATACTAAGTTCCTACCTTAATTGAAAACACTGCTACAGTATCACATAAAGCTTGTCTACTGTCATGTCTGCGACGTTGCAGTGATTCTGTAAAATATCTGATAACAGCAGAAACAGGCAACAGGGGAGGGCTGCTAGGGATTGTAAGTGAGGTGAGGGAAGTGCTGACAGGGAAAGATTGTTGGACTGTAAATAAATAACATCCCCTAAATGTCCCGGGGCATGTTCGAGGAGCTGCTGAAGCATGAAACCTCAATTAATTTCATTCTTGACCTTCGTTTTTTCTCTCTGTACAGTTAAGTTTAACCATGCAAGAGAGCCAAACCTGACTGGTGAGAACTGCAGGCTTTGTGTGATGTATCTGCTCATTTTATCAATGCCCTTTCAAATATCATCTTTTTTTGGCTGCATTTTACACTCTGTTCTTTCTTCTATTTAGATTTCAGTCATTCAGCACACTGAGCTGTTGTGTGAAAAGTGCTAATTTAAATAGTTCTAGTTTTTATCATTATTATATAGACCAATGACCAATTAAGTCACTGTTGAAGGTATCAGATTCCCATGTGGCGCTGAATGGCCTTAAAAGATATATATAAGAAATATATTTAAAAGTGAATATTTTCTCAAGCTTCTGTATTTGATTTCACATTGTAAAATACTAAGTGTCGTAATTATACAGTACATATAGACAGTGCTATCAGGTAATAAAAACACTTACATACATACAGTATGTTTAAAGGTAAATTGGTATTACATCTAAATTATAATAATGCTCTGGGCTCTAATGAGTGACATCTAAGTTGCTCCAAACATTACATGATATTCTTTTGAAATCCCAAAGTTAAGAAGAATTCCAACCCCACAAAGACCTGTTTATTTTCTGGAGGAAAGCCAGATGAAGGCCAAACCACCTGAAAGACAAACTAAAGAGAAAGAAGGTGTCTCATTAGGCCAATTACTGCATAAATATACAGGAACCCAAACACTCCCCACAGCCTGAATGCTCATTAAAAACCAGTTCAAAACAGCTCTGTTGAAGAAAACTATTTCCTTGTTGGAAGGAAATAACAGGAAAATGACATTTTAGAAGTCACAATCAGAGTTTGAGACCATTTAAAACATTAGGCTGTGTCAGTTCCAGCAGCAGAAGCCATAAATGCTATAGGTCCATGCTAAAAGACATCATGCCAGACCCAGTCCTGCCTCACTGTCACTAAGGCAACAGAAGACAATTTGCATGTATGAACCAGAAAGACTACAATCAACTGCAGTAAAATACAAGTCTGAAACTGAGGGCTCCTAATGGACTGCATTCCTCCTGTGGCGATAATAACCTGCTTATCCAAAGGAGGTGGAAGATCTTTAATTAACCACAAATGTAAGAGTTTAGAGTAATTGCTTCCTGCGTCAGTCTGCACTGACTTAGTAGAGAAACCATGCATCAACTTGATGATTTATGTAGTAATCCCAAACAGACACTTCATCTCAGTGCCCCACGTAGCAGAGTGAAATTATAGCTGACTCTCTATACGCTGGGGCGATGAATCATCCAACCTGATTGCACATATTCATCACCAGCAAATAACCTCAAGTCCAGGTAGCATCTTCGCATGGCAGCTGTTGGTGTTGGCACTGTAAATACCTCTGTGAGTTGTGCCCTTAAAATTTTGATGTTTAAAGGCTCAAAAATATCCCTGCATGTCTTGAAGCATGTATAGGTAATGGTAGTTAAACATACAGAACTATTGAGAATTGCCTTAACTCCTGCAGCAACTGTTCCCTCTGCAATAATTTGCATGGTCATAAAAATGTGTATAATGCAAATAAGAGTAAGTAGTACTTTAACTTCTGAATAAAGATTCTATTTAAGTATCAAGGCATTTTGCTGTGGCCAGCCTAAGACACATCTGTATAATACCCATGCTGTCTGATCATCTTGATATAACACACCTGTGGGGTGGATTAGATTATATCGGCAAAGGAGAGGTGCTCACTAACACAGATTTTGACAGATTTGTGAACAATATTTGAGAGGAATAGGCCTTTTGTGTACATAGAGAAAGTCTTAGATCTTTGAGTCCAGATCATGATGAATGGGGGCAAAAACAGAAGTGTTGCGTTTATAATTTTGTTCAGTGTATGGTTTCTAGTTTCAGTGAGCTCAAACTGAGCTTTGAACCAATCATTTTATAGACAAAGGCCCATAACACTACAGTTTGGAAGCAAGAAGTTATTCAAGAACTCCATCATAGTAGGCTAGTCCCAAAACACCTGCATACTACAGTTTGGACTTAAAAGTCTGACTCTCCTCGGTCCAAATGTAAGGATGTTTGTTTTTTGAGAGCATAACTGTTCCTACATGAACATCAACTGTTGTTCAAAATGTTCAAATGAACAGTAGGAAGAAATCACCTCCTTGAGATTTTTATAGCACTCGTGTAATCATCTTTATATCTCACAGTAAACTGCTAGAGGTCCAAGTATTTGTAAAGCATACCTGAAGTGACAACAACATGGACCTTGCAGTTGTTGTAATGCATGTGTGTATTTACATAGATTGCTTGATATCAGATATCAGAGAACACTCCCTTAATAGAAACTTCTATCCTTTAGGTCAACATACATGCTGCCTTGACTATAAATGTCTTAATGTATGTAATGTAGGTAATGTAATAGTATGGTTGTTTATTTGTTTAGTGTTTTTAACCATCTAACCTACAGAATGATTATGAGATTTTGTTTAAAAACGTTAAATAGGAACTTGTGTAATGCCAGTGTTCACAAAATCATAAATGTACAACAGTGACAAAATATAAAATGGGATTCCATCTGTTCAGACTTTACTCAAAATATTCTGGTAATATTAAACCATGAGCCAAATAGGCTTGGCGGTAAGAAATACTTTTTACTTTCATCTCTCACGGCCCTTTGCGTGAAACACCAGAGAGAAGGTCTAAATTAATATTGTCCACAGAGAATAGAGCTTCCATCACTTGTGGCCTTTCAACAACAACAAAACAACAACATCCAGCCCACTCTGGCAGACCGCAGTACTGTTGGAAACACTATGCCGACTGTGTGGAAAAGAGCAGAAGTTGGCACAAAGAGCAATACCTGACCAGTGAAAAAGAGGTGTCACAACACATAAATCCATTAAGAGGATTAAAAAGCAGGAAAATGGAAAAGTGAATGTGAACACTAAACCACTATTTTCCCAGTTGACCGCCTTGCACACTGTTTAACTAATTTTTATTTTAATGACCTGCCTGTATCAGCGTTCCCAATTTCTACAGTGCGTCAGAAGGTGTCAACTGGGACACAATATGAGCTTAATAATGAATTCAGGTTTCATGCAGCATACTGCGGGTCATTGGACACACTGGAGCCATACAGAGCAGACAAATCCCAATGCAACAAAAGACAGCACACTAGTACCAGTGATGAAGAGTGGATTCTGTAACAAAGGTCTAATACCAAAACACCCATGCAAGAAACAAAAGGTGAGACTCCCACAAGAACGCACTCACACATGCAGTACATAACCAAGCAGAAAGGAAAACGATAATTCTAATTATTTACTACAATATTATCCAAGTTTTGGTCCAATTAACAACACCTATAACCATTGTAACTGTGCACATCAAAGATGGCGACAGCTTTATCCTCAGAAAGCTTAAAGACAACAGGACTAAAGTTTCACTCACAGAAACTACACTAAAATGTTTAATTATGTTTACAATGAACTCAACTGTTACTTGTTAACACTTACTTACACAATGTTATGTTGCTACAATTTAAAAGTTGTCATGTGTTCAACATGCAAAACACTGAGGCCCTGTAGGCTTAAAAACCTATTGTATAATGCTTATTGACAGGAAAAGGACAATGGGTTTCATTAGTTTCACATATACTCTAAAAACAACAACTAAGACACAATGGAGTTTCAAAGAGCAAGTCAGAGCAGTGGGAGAGGAAGAAGGTGGCATGTAACTTCAAGATCGATGTAGTCGTGGCGAAGAGTGGTGGGGAGGCATGCAGTTTATACAGGGAGTGTGAGTTTAGAGAGGTAAAATCCATTATGAGACGGGGCTGTTACATTCACAACATATTTAAGAGGCAGAAAAGGGAGGAGGAAGTTAAATGTGGCTGAAAAACAGGAAGAAGGGAAAAAAAGGAGATAGAAACCCTGAGGATGATTTTTGGCTGGGTGACTACTTGGACAGCCTCAGTGTTTGTGATCCCTGGGTAGAGCTTGGCTTCATCTGGCAGAGATGTTTGTTATGTCACAAAACTGAATCCGACTCTGATCTCTTTGTCTCCATCTCCCTCGTCATTGGGGACAGAGCTGATCTAGCAAATCGACCTCAGCTGGCACGCGCTTTTACATCCAAGACAAACAAGGACAAGCAATTCAATACACAGCCGCTGCAGAACTAATTGATGAGGATGATAAGCGTGCCATCTGCCCAACAACACTTTAAAACACGTTTAAAACACCGTTTTTGGCTCCATTTAGATCAATACAGTAAGTGTAGATATTTCTAGCTATCTATTTCTAGATCTGTCAAAAGATTCCATTATTCACTTTATAAGCAAATCATTAAAATCATGTTGTGAGTCACAAATTTACTGAGGCATTCATTTTGTGGAAAGGTTACTTTCTTTTTCTTTCGTTTTCTGCCTGAATGTATGGTCATGTAGACAGGTGTAATAAAACAAATGTACAACAAGCATAAACACAGCCCTACAACCCTTTCACAATGTATACAAAAGAGCAAAACAATTGAATCAATTGAATATATTCTTCATCAATATATTCACTGTTAATGGAGAAACATTTTTATACTTTAATAATTCTACAATGTTTTCCAGTTTCCAAGCAGAGTTTGTCTCCTGAATGAGCTAGAATAATTTCTGGGACAGATGTCTACAGTATTCAGCCTCTGTCTAACAATGGAAACATTTATACACAGCTGCATCTAATCACCTTAACCAGATGAACATGTATACACGCACACACGCACACACAAATAGAAGAAAAGCTGCATACTTACAAGAGACTGAGAAACCGTGCCTTATCCCATTTCTATTTTGTCCCCAGACTTTTTAGGATAATAGCAATGTTTTAAGCCAAAAAACACGTGAAGAGTTGGAAAAACCAGAGGGTCATTCCATTCAGGGCTAAAACCCGCTGGATGAAAAGCAGAGTACATGGCTTACTGAGAGAGAGGAGGAGAGAGAGAGCGTGCGTGCGCGAGAGAGAGATAGGCAGGGAGGGAGGGGGCGGGAGGGGGCGGGAAAACCAGACAGCAAGTGAGAGGGTGAGTGGAAGAGAGAGAAAGATCGAATGCCTGAGTGTATGGATGGCTTGGGGGGAGACAGTTAGGAGATAGGAAAAGAGGAGGAATGGTGGAAAGCTTGTTTAAGTAAGGCAGTCCTAATAATTCCCACTGTTTCAGGACCATGGAAAGAGCACTTCCTTTTATTTTAAAAGGAGAACAGCAGCTTGGGATGTTAAAATAAAAGAGTTAAAGGGAAAGATACAGAAAAGTAGTAAGAGAAAAAATAACATTAGCAGAAGGATAAATGTAAATATATATGCGATAACTGAAACCCAACAAGTAAATCATGTGCCTACCAGTTTACTCACACACTAGAGTAACCAGAGTCAGTTTAAATAAGGATGACTGTCAGACTGACTTACTGATCAAATGCTAATGCAGATCGATGCGCAGTTGTTTGAGAACTCAAGATACACATCAGCTTTCTGGGAACTTCAGGGTCAGGTGCAGGAGGAGAGGCTCTACTGTGGATCTGTAGCTGCTGCTGTTCCTCTCATGCCTACCTCAGCTAAATCTCTCTGAACTCAGCTAGACCCACAGAAACCACTGATTGGATGACTGGTTCCAGCATCTACAAATTTCTCAATTTTTCCACCAACTTCCACTAAACCGTCCCAGTTTCAACTAAAATTGCACCACCTAAGCACATTTTCACTTGTGTGAAATTCAAATGAAAGTGCATGTCAGGCTCGCAAAATTCAAGCCATTCAAGTGAATCCACTGGCTGCGATCCCACTTTCACAGGCAGTGGCAAAAACAAGGCAGGCAAACCCAGAGGAGAGGTCACATTGAAGTGAGGGGGAACACTGCCACCTGCTGAACACATGCAGGCAGCAGCTTCAGTAAGCTGATAGAAATCCAATCTAAGCCTAAATTACAACAAGATGCGCTCTTGAAGGACAGGCAATTTACAAGTGAAGGCTTATAAATGGAAAGGACTGCAGATGTGACACCAGTACTAACAAGAAATTCAAGTAATTGATTCGGGGTTCAGGTAACTTCAAAACAGAAAAGAATGTCATGGCTCACAGACAAAGAGAGACCTGAGATTCGAGGTGAGACAGGAGTCTTAGTGCATTATTGGATTTTAAAATCTTCCTGTCTGCGTAAGACAGAAGAACAACAACAAGCCACGGCAAGGCTATCAAGTTATACCTGGTCTCTATCTACACATACGATGAGTTTACACTGTGCTCTCCTCAGGTCTCAACTGGAGCTCTTTGTTCCACAGACAGAGAGAGGAGCAGCAAATTAATGAATGTAGGCACCTGGTCACTGATCCGTGTACGTCTAACACTGGACAAAGAATGAGCCTAATAGCAAAATGATCCATAAATTAAATTTTGATAAGCACTGACATCATATATAGCCATTCACTGTGGTATTAAAGCATTGCTCAAAGTTGTATTAACCAATACTTCATTTTCTGATCAACACAATGTGCCCCTTTCTCATGTTCTCTTAAATCCTCCTCCCACAGATAGATTAGCAGTGAAAGGAAATGTTAGAAGAACACAAAGACACACGTACTCTTTCTCTAAGCTTTAAAGCACTTACTGAGTCAAAGCTTAAACAAAGTACAAACAATGTACAGCTTTATACAATAAAAGTCTAATCCATGGCAGGAAGTTATAGCACTAATGCAACAGTTACTAGAGATTTAAAGTTTTGTGTTTAAAAGTATTTAGCAAATAGTTTCAGAAATTCTAAATGACAGTGTTAAAATCTACAAACTACATTTAAATTTCAACAGCTTGCTAAAATTGACAGTGGGTCAAGGGCTAGCTGGCCAAAAGCCTTTGATTGTCATTTTCAAAGCACAAAATTTCATATGTGTTTAACAGGTCATGAAAACTGTATCAGTTCTCTACATTTCAAATAGATAGAGTATGTTTTTTTCTTTGAAAAAGACATTTCTAGCTTATATCTGAATTTCATCATTTTTCGCTGGATTCTGGAATGGGTCCAGAAGAAAACACTGGTGTAAACTGTTGTTGGAAAGCATGTTTTATATATTCGTGAAATATGTGTAGTTCAAAAGTCTAACCTTTTCAAAATACAAATACAGCAATATTTCTCTCCTGCTTACTGGAAGTGGTGAGCCAAAAAGCACTCACATTCCTTCCCACTCTATATTTAGTGATCTAGCTTTCAAATGGAGGCCAGAGGAATATATAGCCTGTCTCAGTCTCTGTAGACCCTGTCTGCAAAAGACTGGGGCAGAGAGGCATTGGGATGATTCCAGGGTGAAATATGAAGAAAAACGGTCCTCCTGGGCTTTTCCCACAGCCTTCGACCCGCAACACCTAATTCAAGCATACAAGTCACTCTTGCAGAGGAGATTGTTCTGTTGTCAGGAGAAGACTGAATAGAAGCCCCGGTTTTCACAGTACCATTTGCATTCTCCATACTTCTTTTCCAACTCGACTGAGCAGACGGCGCTGCCCTCTCCTGGCTCACACCGGAATCTGAATTACATTAAAGAGGGAGGGCGTGAGCTGAAACACCAGCTGTGCAGAATATGAAGTTCCAGGGGACAGTGGAACATCAAATATCCAAATGTCTATGCTGGCCTGAGGACCATGCTGAACATGCTGACCTAGTGATGACCACACCTTTAACCTTACAGGGATCTTAATAACTGAACAAACAAAGTCATAACACACATTTGCATGTTTGCCCAAGACTTTATCAGCCCAGCCTTTGTTTATCAAGGTTAAAGTCTGACCATTAATGTCTTGCACCAGCACCTCATGTGTGTATTACACAGTTTGCACTTGAGAGACTATAAACAGCATGCCATGCAGCTTAAAGTTTCTATATAAGTAGCTGCTGGCTCCAGCTGCCCTTACCAGACTGATCGTTCATCATGCGGATGGCTTTAGCTTTGGCCAGCTCCAATGCTGTGACCCATCTCTGCCGCTCCACCTCTGTGCTAGCCTTCAGGTGGTAAGTGCGGCCGCCACTGCTCAGGACAATATTGCAGGCATCCTCTGTGTCGATATGTGCTGTGGCCAAGTTGATTGTCCCACGACACGTGTGGGCCATCTCTGCCTGCGTCCTGCAACAAAATACAAGGCAGAAAAGGAGACAGAAAAAGACAGAGAGAGAGAGAGAAAGACAAGCAGACACAAGAGAGCTGAAGACATTGGTCTGGGGCTGTCATCATGCATGTAGAGAGTACAATTGACATTCATATAGTACATATGCACAAGCAGGGAGGCGAGAAGGGACAGAGAAATGCTGAATATTATATAAGTGTTTGAAAGCCAAGCAGCAGCCACACCTTCTCTATAGTACATTCATGAAACCTAAACCCGCTAATGTTAAACAAATGGTATAGTCTGAATTTCTGATTAACTCAGCGTGACCTCCCTGCCCTGCTGTGAGTGTGCTGAATTGTGGGTATTCTGTGTAGCCTCCACTAAGACCAACTGTTGCACATTCAGTGGGCCACAGTAGTATAGATAACAAGGCCATTGTCTGGCTTGCAGCCTCTGTAGTGAACAAAACCAAACAATGAATAACGGCGTGAACAAAGAGAGAACAGAGTGTGAGAGAGGTTAAAAAAAAAAAAAAATGAGAGAGATAGCAGGGGAGAGAGCCAAAGCAGCAGAGCAAGACATTGGAACAAAGAGCAAAGCCAAGGGAGTGTTGCACAATGCAAAGTCTAAGCCAAATGTACAGGCTGCAAGTTTACAAAGAAATCAAATAAACAATGGCTGCACAGCAATTGTTAATAATGCTGCACCTCATCCAAATATGAAAACTGCTGTAGAATTGGCTCAGTAGCATAATTATGAGACAGTTGTTCTACATCATAACACAGTAATAATAAGGTCTCTGTTGGAACAGGGTTACTGCAACTAATATTGTTAACTGGAAAAAAGAAAATTAAAGAGAAACATTGCATTTACAGATCTGTGGTAGAAAGCTGTCTGCCTGTGATTCTGTCACGGTTAAACAAGCTAAGCTGCAAGGATGGGCCTTCATGTCCCTCAGAGAGCTCCGGCCGCAGACAGCTGATTTTGCTGATTAACACCCTCGACCAGAGAGCAGCAACTAATCAGCGAAATCACATGCTGTGTTTAAACAGATATATACTCAATCCTCAGTGTCACACCACCGCCCATCCACACTCTTGGAAACAGCCATTTTGAAGCATGCAGCCATGCAATCACGAGGATGCGTCTGTATTTGTCTGTGGGTGCCAACATCCATTCATCCATCCTCGGTGAGCCCTCACTGCCACGAGCAGCTGCCTCTCAGCAGCACTAAGCCCGACACCAGCTCCAGTCTCAGTTGACACTGACAAGGTGGCTGCAGCCTTATTAAGTCAGAGGTTGAAGTGTTTTCATGAGCTCTGCCAGGCAGTGATCCCCCTAACACTGCTTCTACAGCCTGAAGTCAAGTCTTGTTATAATGCCAATCCAGAACAAGCGCTTCAGTGTACTGCTCTTCTGCTGGCGCTCGGTGCACATCAGTTGTGCAGACGAGACCGCACTGGGGCCATGTGAAGCCTTGCGGAGGGCGGGCAGGCGGGTTTTCTGAGCAGCCCAGTTTCTAGCCGAGCCCAGCCGTGCTCAGCTGCAAAGTCCTGGCTGTAAGTGGGTCAACAAACTGAGTGTGCTGCTGATGACTAAGATGAGATCCCCACTGATCGCTTCTGCCCTGTGGAGAGGCGAGGCCATGCAAAGGCCATGAAATTATACAGTCACGGGGTCTACGAAAGCTGGGAAAGAGAGATAAGCACTACAGGGGCATTAAGGCACTAGAGGAGGAGGGGGTGAAGGTGAGTTGGGGCAGCTGAGGGCATGAGAGAGGTTCCTGCATGTTGCGCCGAGCCAGGACAGAATAGCAGTGCTTTACCTGTCAGTCCCCTGTGCACACATCCTCATAAAACACAAATCCACCGATCTGGAGCATGTAATGACAGAACAACAACCAGTGAACAACACAGAACAACAGCCATAAGCATGAGGAGACATACACAGACAGGCAGAGGATATAGGACACAGTACCCAGACCATGAGAATGTGTACATAGGTTTTTATTGTGGCTGGGGGGCTGAGATATCACAAGACATGGAGGGAAGGAGCCAGAGAAACTCTGGGGAATGTGTAATGCTGATAACAGAAAGGAAACATAAGGCAAGAAAACCAAAGCAACACGGACAGCACGACGTGACCTGCTGAAACGCTGAAACAATGAAGTAGTGAGAATGTGGCCAGACTCCCTGCTCGTTTTAAAGTCACTCTGCTGCTCTCACCTTCACATAAAAACATGAAGACCGCCCGGGCAGGCCCAGACACAGGGACGCTTTCTCTCTCTCTCTCTCACACACACACACACACACACACACACACACACACACACACACACACACACGTAATGCTAAGAACAACGAGGAGCCCATTAACAAGATTAGATCACAGCATCCACATTTTTTGCTCCAGTCACCCTGCTGATGTGCCAGGCTAATAAACAGAGTTCAGACAAGGCTCTATCCTCCGGCTGGGCCCAAGGTTCGCTAGCTCACTACTGTCTCTTCCTGCACCCAGGAGCTGAGTGTGTGAGCAGTAACACCATAACCTGACACTCCAAAGGGATGCCAGTGGTGCCAAACCCCCACTAAGCATTTAAATTGCTTTACTATCTAGTTACTCTCCTGCAGCTGAGAAGGAAATGTGGCAGGCCTGCTCTACTAGGAAAGACAAGGCTGGATTCACTGATACGGCAGCTCCAATAGCACTCAAAGCTTTAATGCCCTGTAATCTTTCCTAAAGCACCAAGCCAGATTTACTTTAAGAAGTGAGTAAGTAGTGCTGAGAGTATTAAAACTGGGAGCAAAAGTCAATTAGGAAATTAAAAATGAAAATTCAGTGAGAGAGGGAGGACAAAGATCTTGCTACAAGTCCTGGTGAGAGTAGCACAATGAGGCTCTTTCTGTGATTTAAACTAAAACAGACAAGGCTGATGTGGAATAAAAGACTGCAAGCTTTGCAGCGTCAGAGCCAAACATAATCAATAACAAGTGTAATGTTGAATCTCTATAAAAATCCGTTAGTGTTTTAACAGGCGCAAGTGCTGAGTGTGGAAGTCAGAGCACACCGCTACAAGTCAGAGAACTAAGCCTTCGCTTTGACATCAGCAGGTCTTGGGAATGAAAGCGATGCCTCCGGTTATTGGCTAGACCTCTAATTGGCAGTCAGTCACTATTGATTTAAACATTAACTGGCTTTTTCAAAAGGGCAAACAAATATTGAACACTGGTCAAAGCATGTTGAGCTACATCTGATGGGACGTGAGTCTCTTGGGCTTTAAAGGGCATCCTCTTAATGACAGTTTAATCCATTATGAAATGTCTATCCATCAAATTATATCATATACTTCTCCAAAGTGACATCATTAAATCCTTAAAAATTGGGTTCATGTTTATTACAGCGCTCCATCCTCAAAGACAAAACAATTGTGGTTACTTATTTGACATGTAAGAGCAGAAACTGTAAACTTAAAATAGTGAGAGGAAATGGTATAAAGTTATTTCCAACTGCCATACTTCTCTGTGTATTTGTCTCGTAATTGTAGGACAAGGACAAAAATGTTTAGCACAAAGTGTACATCTGAAACGCAACGCCATTATCACTTGACACACAGTGAAGACACTTTAATTAACATGTTGTCACATTTGTCTGACTGTTTCCCTTTAGCTTCACTCACAATAGAAGTGCAGACAGTCGGCCAGAGAAGGCACAGACAGTGGCCTTCAGGCACACAAAGCCTGAATTCAGACATACAGTGTGGCCTGCCAGGAAGACATCAGTGTAGGGGACAACTTGTGTGCTTCACTGCCTCTGTGCTCAGATGTTGACAGGCTACCTTTGTTTCAGGGACAGCAGTCACCTTACAACATAATGGACTATTAATAAAGGGTAGAGGCAACAGGCGTCTTTTCTTTCACCACAAGAGCAGGCAGGAGTGGGGCTTTGGCTATCCTACCTCTGTGTCAAATAACAGTGCTGACAACAAAAGACAATCAGGCTGCTTGAGAAAGTGTGGCACTAGGCTGTAGCATGAGATGAAATGGGCTCCACATTTGGTTTAGATTAGATTTTTCTGCGAGCACAACCACTTGAGAATGTTCTCTATCCAATCTGATGAAGATTTATATTTCTGAAGATTGCATTTATGACTGCTGGAGCTGCAGGGAAGCATCGTTAGTCAAAACTTTGGCTTGCAGTCAGAGGACCCAGATGCAAACCCCCATACGGACCAGAATTCACTCTGCAGAAGAGCCTTTAAACAAAGCAGTGAATGCCCTCCTCCTTCATAGCCAATTTTGCACTCTATTTGAAAATAATACTATCCTATAGGGATCAGCTTTGTGTCACATTGTTTTTATTATCAGTTTGTACATAAGCTAGAAGTTGTTTTAATCATAGGCTATCTGATTTGTAAAGGCATTTAAACTCCACAGTTACAGCTTTGACTAATAGCGACTAATATTTCTGTTATCAGAGGACAGTTAACTCCAGTGGGTGCACATTCATTCTGCTATGATCCATTTATTTAGTAAAAGTGGATCAGATAGGGGGAACAACCGTTGCAACAATTACTCTATCTCTCCTTTGATGAGGATCATGCACATAGGTGGTTCAGGGCTTCCCGGTATGGCATCATTAATTTGCTCCATACTCACTCCATAGTGCAAAAGATCCAAATGCTGGGTCTATTCATGAATTTTGCAATCAATATTAAGTTTGAAATTGGTAAAACCTTATCAGTGCACCTAGGGCAGTGGTTCTCAACCTTTTTTGGGCCAGCGCACCTCTATCCATTATCCAGGTCCCTTACCGCCCCCCATCAAACAAGATGTTTGCTATTTGCCCTGAATATTGTTGATTTTTTTATTGTTACTATTGTTATTAAAAACATGGAAACGGTAACAAAAAAGCCATGTGAAAAGTAATTATATTTAACTAATAAGTGAATGCTCCAATTTCTGCCTTTTCTGCACCAATTTATGGTGGCAATGTCTAAAAATTCAGGTGGCAGGTGACAATTCAAAATATATAATTATTATAGAATATAATCTACTGAGGCTCTCAGGCATTCTTATTGCTTTTAAATATTTTTCTCCTGTAGATCAACTTATTTAATATCATCCCTGCTCAACACACATGATTAAGTCTTACCACCTCTTTTTGTGGGGAAGTAACCTATAAATGTGTTTGTGGCCCCTTTTCATCTCAGTAATAAATTAATCCATTTTTATTCATTTATTGACTGGACTTTATTCGCTCATCTGTTAATAACTTATCATAACTCAGGGTTTCCCACAGAATGACAGTGTAACTGTGGCGTAGCTGTACAGCATGCTAGCCTCAAAAACCCATCTGTATTCTAACATTAACTTAGCGCTCCTTATTAGCTAGGCTCCTTACATGCTTGCTAATAACTTTTAATAGCTGGGTCTCCGACATTGTCAGCTTGTGTTGGACAGATTTGTGCAGCTGTGTTAATGAGGGAGCGAGAGCAAGAGATCGAGAGACGGATGAGAGAGACGAGCGAATACGGTTTTAAATAGGCCTAGTAAAAAAAACCTAAATTCAATATGTGCCGGTAAGCCTTGATATTGTGGCAGGCCGCCACAAATAAATGAACGTATGGGAAACACTGTAACTTATCTGCTCATGTTCAAAACTTTCTGCACATTCAGAATCTCTCCCACATATCTGAGTTCTCTGAAATAAAGACTAACGTCATTAGCCTATTTAAAGGAGAATTCATAATATTTTACTACATACTCGATACTGCATTATGTTACTGATTTGCTGGAAGTATCCCCTCGCCGTCTAACAGACAAAACTGAATGAGACGAGGAGGTGCTCATGCCGGGGGGAAACGAAACTAACCAACAACACCTGTGATCAGACAGAAAGCTCACGAATAATTCCACACACGTTAACTTCAGCACCTCTGATAAAGTGCCGCTTACAATCTCCAACAGAGCAAGACAAGTCTTCAGTTTTTAACGTTACATTTTTATAGCCTACTGAAACTACAGTGTATGTCCACTTTGGCACAAACTGTCTGCGACTCACAGCGTAAGGTGGGTCCATGTCACTCGCTGGTGTCGCAGCGAAGTTGCTTTCAGGATGTCCGACAGCAGAATATCCCTCTTGTAAATGTGTAACCACTGAGATAACAAGACGTTCAACGTGTATTCCTCAGAGAAATAAACACTTTTCCACCTAGAAAGAGAAGGTCGATTTTCCAGAGTTTTCAGTTCCAGAGAACGCCATGTGGGTAAAATTTTAGAGATAAGACTCTGACTTCCCGTTCCCGTGAAGGCAGCACGAAGCTGCACCACAAGTAGCTGACAGAGAAAAAATACACAGCTTTGTCCAGTCGCAGTGGACTAAACTGGCAGGTTTTAATGTTGCAGACCACAGTTTTTTGCAAGTAGTTTAAAGTTTAAACTCGTATTGTTGTGAATCTTAAGTGGAAACTCGGCCAACCAACAAACGCCCCCCAATCGTCCTCGGAACGCCCCCCGTTGAGAATCCAGGGACAAAATAATCTCATCTCAGAGGTCCACTGACTTATAGCTTTCTTCAGAGCTTTCAACCGCATCTCACTATCTTCATCAGAGAATGAAGCTCTGAAAATGCTAGAAGGTGGACTTAAAAGTTGAGACTATTTTGTCACACATGCACACAGTTTCACCATGTGACAGTTAAATTTACCTGCTGTGGGGTTGTATTAACATTTGACTAACAATGAAGACGTTGTTGTTGTTTGAGAAAATTGAGTTTGGACTTGTTTGAATACTCTGCTTTATGTTGACGTCAAGTTATTAAAGTTGCACTTGACCTGACCTAGTCCAGTTTAATCAAACCTTCATATATATGACTTTTCTGTGTTGAAGCAAGTTGGTTTTGGGGACTAAACATTTGACTGCTTTATGAGTAATTCATTGTTTCCCTGTTGTGCCTCACACACAGACACAGACACACACCTGTTGAAACCGGTTGAAACATGACTCCTTGCGTGAGGCACCTGAGCCACAGGTGTTAGACTACTGTATAGATAACGTTAGCTCAGAACTAGCAACCTGCGTGATGAGAGTGAGGACATAATGATAATGATAGCGACCACCTCTTGCAACGCATCTCCTTGCAGTGATCACACTGAGTAACGTTAGCAGGAATCGGTAACGTAAGGCTCATGAAATTAGTGAATTCAATTGCGCAAAATGATATGACGTTCATAAGGAATAAAACATTAAGACAGTGACATTAAAATTAAAATAAATAATAACCTCGACTTTAGTAACAACACGTTAAAGACCGGTTGTCAGTGAGGAGCGGAGAGCTGGATCATGAGCGAAGGCTCGCGAGCTAGCTTAGTTTGCTAGCTAACGTCTGTACTTACTGTAGCTACATTTCTGACACTTTATTGAGTTAGAAACCTTGCTGTTATCGTTGCTGTGTGTATGTCTGTCTGTGTTTGGTGTCTCTCCGCAACATACAGTCAGTCATAGTAAAACGCCGACGCTGTCACAGTTGTCAGCTTAAAGTAAACCAACAACTGTCCATTTGACAGCTAACTTTAGCCTGCTGCTAGCCAGCTGAGGCAGCCAGCTGTAATGATCTGATGCGCTTACAGAAACATAAAGAGTCGCTGTTTATATTCAGAAATCTTACACGCCGCGTCTGCACCATTTACCTGTAGTATGAAAGCAGGCCATTGCTGAGGACAAACCACCGCCGCTGGTACCCTTTCAAATAGTTGGTCCATTTAAAAAGCCAGCCTTTGTAAGTATCCGATCCTGGTGCCGGGGCCGCGGCAGAGGCAGATGCCGAGCCCTTCCCTTGCTCGCTCATCCTCCGCTCCGCCGCACGCCGAAGGGTGCAGGATAAACCGGGGACAGCGGGGACGGGGACACTACCCCACCGTGTCTACCTGAGCGAGGACCTCGGCGCTGACGAACGAGCTCGACCGGAAGGAGGGTCCGGGTCTAAGGCGAGAGAGACCACCGACCGTGAGCCCCTTTCACATGACGCCGGAATGGACAACGCAGGACGAGAAGTGATGCCAAGACACTTTGCTGATGCAGACTGCAGAGGATTCAGAGCACAGAGCTGGATCGAATAGAAAGGACATTTCTTACATGACCTCCATATCTACTACTGATAAGGCTGTCACCAAATCAACAGCGATTTCCATGACGACCGATAATGACAGTAATTCTGGGAGGGAGGGAGCGGCTGCTGACCTGGACACTCGCTGAGCGTGAATGTGAATGGAAACGCCGCTCTATCAATTCAAGTCTATGATTCAGACCTGCACCACGTGACGTTGTTATCTAAACATTTGACATGCGGTTTGGTGGCTGATTTCAGACCTGATGCTTGTCAGGAGAGCAGACAAGTGTAGGAGAGTATGCAACAACAAACATAGGCTAAAAATACATAATAAATACACAAATTGATAACACTGCACAGTAACAGGCCTCTCTCTACCTGTTGACTGGTTTTTGGTAGTTTGCTTAGGTCAACATTTGGAAAAACGTCATTTATTTGAGTTTATATTGTGCTCCCATGGTGCATTTAACCCAATAAAGTAGACAAGTGTGAAGTGCTTTATCTAAATGACCACAAACTAGTACTTAATCTGGATTTTGGTGGTGACAGGATACATGCACAATGCACAGGTCTTTAATTGTAATAGCCCAAAAAAAACAATACTTGCCCCCATCACAGGTTAATGTTACCCACAGAGAAAGTGAGGGGTGATGATCCAAAGAAACATCATGTTGTTTAGTACCATTGGCCGTTGATGAGATAATTACTCATTTACTAATTTGTGTATACAGTGACTATTATCACACTGCCACCTTAAATGAAAGTATGTCAGTTCTTACATTGGGGAAATCACCAGATGATGATCTAGTTTGTTGAATACAATTAAGTACTGGAAGGGGGTTCAGCATGTGATGCCTTATCTGTTGCCTGTCTCTGATTTTGCTCCTGATAACGTGGCTTTACCACAAGGTGGCAATGTTGTCAAAATGATCTTAGTGTGGTGTAATTGTTGCACAGCATTGAAAAGTGACCAGAGTAAAGGTGCTGTTCTCAAATGCATTTAATGATTGATCATGTGTCAAAAAACCAAACAAAATTACCCACAGTACTAACACAGTAAAAATAAATACAAGTAACGTTTCTCATAAAAAAACGGTAGCCCTTTTTATTTGGAAACACACAGCAGACAAACCGATGAGAACTCATGCTACACACAGTTGCTTTCTAGTGTATCTCTGCTACATATTTCTTTTTTTTTTAACTAGAAAAACAAACAACAAAACTATACACAGCCATGTGCCCTGATTGAAGGGTTCAACACAACAGCTTGGGAGAGAATCATGAGCTTGTGCTCTCACATGCCAGTGAAAAACAACTACATTCACTCCACTCAGCTGCTCATTACAGTGTCAGAAAACCATGTATTACAAAAATGAAACACAATATCAAATTTTCACATCAGTGCAATTAAACCCCTGACCCGTTGGCTCTACCAACAAAAGCATGCAAGTCAATTACTCTATGGATCATCACTCTTATATACAATAGGTCTGCTTACTTTCACTGCAGCCATATTCACAAACTACCTAGCTAGGTCTAATCAAATGAAAAAGCAACTGTTAATCTCACAACATTACCAATTAGATATTATTCAGATACGGATATGAATGCTTTATTAAGGTTCCCTGTGTGTCTGTGATGCACTCATGGGATGTTTTGTGGAAGTCATTGAGCTCTTTTTTTCTGCAGGATTCTGCAAGTGAATTACATCTATTGTGTGTGAGGCATTTTTAATATAATACGATGGTACATATATAGTCAGTCAGGACATCCTTGTGGGTTTTTATTGCGCCTTCCCAATTCAAAATTCCAACATCTCATCTGTCTCTTATCTTGCTGTCTGTCCTTTGCTTGCCTGAATGTCAGCTATCAAACCTGCCTCTCTCTGTCTCCCTCCCTCTCTCTCTCCCACACACACACACACACACACACACCTCCTGTATGTCCCCAGTTCATTGGATTTAATGTATTCATCAGAAACAGACACTGAGTGAAGGGAGGGAGCAAATTAAAGCCCTACAGAACATCATGATATGGACTGCAGTATTTTCTGCTGCAAGACAACCTTAAAACACCCTTCATCTGAACAAACAGCTTTTACTGTATAGGCCAAGTTTGAAACAGGGAAAGAAAAAAAATGCTGGCTACTTCTCAGATTCTAAAATTGATAACCTCCCCAGAAAAGTGCTATTTTTTGCTCTTTATTATTCTGGTAGACCATTAACCGCACATCCTCAAAGTAATCCAAATATGTCTGGTATGAGCGTTTGCTGTTGACCTTACTGAATACAGTGCCTTGCGAAAGTATTCGGCCCCCTTGAACTTTTCAACCTTTTGCCACATTTCAGGCTTCAAACATAAAGATATAAAACTGTAATTTTTTGTGAAGAACCAACAACAAGTGGGACACAATCATGAAGTGGAACGAAATTTATTGGATATTTCAAACCTTTTTAACAAATAAAAACTGAAAAATTGGGCGTGCAAAATTATTCAGCCCCCTTAAGTTAATACTTTGTAGCGCCACCTTTTGCTGCGATTACAGCTGTAAGTCGCTTGGGGTACGTCTCTATCAGTTTTGCACATCGAGAGACTGAAACTTTTGCCCATTCCTCCTTGTAAAACAGCTCGAGCTCAGTGAGGTTGGATGGAGAGCGTTTGTGAGCAGCAGTTTTCAGTTCTTTCCACAGATTCTCGATTGGATTCAGGTCTGGACTTTGACTTGGCCATTCTAACACCTGGATGTGTTTATTTGTGAACCATTCCAGTGTAGATTTTGCTTTATGTTTTGGATCATTGTCTTGTTGGAAGACAAATCTCCGTCCCAGTCTCAGGTCTTTTGCAGACTCCATCAGGTTTTCTTCCAGAATGGTCCTGTATTTGGCTCCATCCATCTTCCCATCAATTTTAACCATCTTCCCTGTCCCTGCTGAAGAAAAGCAGGCCCAAACCATGATGCTGCCACCACCATGTTTGACAGTGGGGATGGTGTGTTCAGGGTGATGAGCTGTGTTGCTTTTACGCGAAACATAACGTTTTGCATTGTTGCCAAAAAGTTCGATTTTGGTTTCATCTGACCAGAGCACCTTCTTCCACATGTTTGGTGTGTCTCCCAGGTGGCTTGTGGCAAACTTTAAACGAGACTTTTTATGGATATCTTTAAGAAATGGCTTTCTTCTTGCCACTCTTCCATAAAGGCCAGATTTGTGCAGTATACGACTGATTGTTGTCCTATGGACAGAGTCTCCCACCTCAGCTGTAGATCTCTGCAGTTCATCCAGAGTGATCATGGGCCTCTTGGCTGCATCTCTGATCAGTCTTCTCCTTGTATGAGCTGAAAGTTTAGAGGGACGGCCGGGTCTTCGTAGATTTGCAGTGGTCTGATACTCCTTCCATTTCAATATTATCGCTTGCACAGTGCTCCTAGGGATGTTTAAAGCTTGGGAAATCTTTTTGTATCCAAATCCGGCTTTAAACTTCTCCACAACAGTATCTCGGACCTGCCTGGTGTGTTCCTTGTTCTTCATGATGCTCTCTGCACTTTAAACGGACCTCTGAGACTATCACAGAGCAGGTGCATTTATACGGAGACTTGATTTCACACAGGTGGATTCTATTTATCATCATTAGTCATTTAGGTCAACATTGGATCATTCAGAGATCCTCACTGAACTTCTGGAGAGAGTTTGCTGCACTGAAAGTAAAGGGGCTGAATAATTTTGCACGCCCAATTTTTCAGTTTTTATTTGTTAAAAAGGTTTGAAATTTCCAATAAATTTCGTTCCACTTCATAATTGTGTCCCACTTGTTGTTGATTCTTCACAAAAAATTACAGTTTTATATCTTTATGTTTGAAGCCTGAAATGTGGCAAAAGGTCGAAAAGGGGGCCGAATACTTTCGCAAGGCACTGTATGACAAATTCAAAAGGAAGACTCGATGATATTGCTGCCTCTCCGTTTTGAGTCTCACAAACACAGTTTCCATCCTGTCAGGCCCAGCTACAGCCACAAGACAACCCTCAATAACACCTGCTGCTGTGTCATTTGGGAAGCACAGCCTCAAATGCATAACTGTCTCGCTGATATGAGGAAAAAGAACTGTGCTATGTTAGTCACATTGGTTTCCACCTGCTTCCTCCTCTTCTACCTCCTTCCCTGCAACTACACATTTGGCAGAATTTGACTAGGAAGTGGTTGGATGACCATGTGTGAAATTTTAGTGTCTTTTACAGCGCAAAAGTCTAATAAACCTCATTATGAAAAATCAGCTCAGTAAAGCAGGAGGCCACAGGGTATTTTTCCAGCTATTTAGATAAAAAGTCAATTTCTCCTCTGCCACTCCACTCCTTAGGGGTGGAGGGAGCTCTCAGGGTCACATGATGGTGCAGCGATTCCTCTGTAGCGCCCCCTGCAGACGGATAGAGGTGTGGTTCTGGCGCATGCCCCGTGCCACAGCGATGCCCAGCAGCTCTTTGAAAAGCAAGACTACGTGCCAGTTAAACTTGGCAGAGCACTCCACATAGCCACACTTCCAGGTCTTCTTCACCAGGACTGACACTGCTCTGCGAGGCATAAAGCGCTGCCGCTGCAGATCTCTCTTGTTGCCCACCACCAGGATTGGCACCTCGCTGCTGCTGCCTTCCCTGCAGGAGCACGTGAGAGGTTAAAAAAAAAAAAACAGGTTCATTTCTAAAAGCACAGCTATCATCTTGGTGTTTGTCACAGTGGTTGGCTGGGCGTGTGCAAGATGTATGTGTGCAGTTTTTCCTTCCTTTCGAGGTGTGTGGGGGTGGACTGGAGGATTACAGCTCATAGGCTCAAGGGGCCTCCCACTACACTCTGCAGCGACTGGTTTACAGCATTATGAAGTCTTAAAATGTATGGCAAGCCAGAGACCAGATATAGGCATAAATGAGTGATTTAAGACTTGTGTTTGTAATGCTTTATCCTACAGTGTTAATGAAAAACATCAACATTCAGGAAGACATCACTAAGTTACTATTTCCAGTGACACCTGATTGGTGGTGGGATAGAAATGTAATCTGGCGCTCTACTTGAAGGAGAGAACAAGTGATGTGTGTAAGCACAAGACACCTGCTTATTTCCTGAGCTCAGTGTCAGCTGAGGTATAAATAATTGTCAATGCTGCTGTGTTAACAATTGATCTCTTGAATGAAGGTTTCTTTTTGTTAAATCGTGCCTCATCTTCTGACAAAGGCTTGCATACGTATGCATAATTGCGCGTGTGCCTTGACAGATGGACAGATAGCTTGACAAAGAGAAAGACACACATCGAGAGAGAAATATACAGTACAATTTTCAAGGCCTGAGGTGAAGTTCTTCAAGATGTAGGGTTGAAAAACATGTTGCAGTATTCATCTCACTTATCTTCTTTTCACAGGTTGTGCTCGCATAATAGACTTAAAAATATCTCCTCGCATATCCGCTCGAGCTTGAGTATTTTAGCAGAACGAGATGTACTGTATTGTGTGTGAGGTTGTGTGTGCATCCATCTGTGTGTGAAAATTGGGGGAAACTATACAGGAGTGATAGACCCAACATTGTCACAGTCTTCACAGAATGGAAGAGAGGCTACAGGATATAGAAAAATAGAGTTGAAAAAACAAGGTTATTCTGGTTTTGTCAGCAGAACTTTCCAGAGTATTTTAAGCATATATCTTATAGTAAAGCAAACAGATTAAATCTTTATACTTGACATCTACAGTGCAGCTACCCTGTGCTGTAACAGCCTCCATTATTCATGATTTAAATGAATATGCAGGATCTGTCCCTTGTCTGCTCTTTCCTTCCCTCCTCCACTCTGACCTTAGATCTTTGTCCTATTGTATGATTACACATTTCTCCTGTTTTCCATTTCCCTTGCATTCCACCTTCCTTCCCCAGCTGCTGGTGGTAATGGTTTTCTGTCATGGGCCATAAACATTCATGGTAACGCATTTGGAACCGCAGGAAAGTGAGGATGATCTGTGCAGTGGCAGTTTGGACATGAACAACATAGCAGAACAAATGAGGCCACTCATTGCACCTTCCAATATGTAAATATATGCAGGATGCCAACAGTGAGGATGATAGAGCAGGTGATGCCTTTACATTGGTCTTTTTACCAGCCACGCTGTCGCGGTTATTGTTTTCACGTTGTGAGTCTGTGTTTGTGTGTGTGTGTGTGTGTGTGTGTGTGTGTCATCATGGCAAAATGTGGTCCTGGAGATGCCTACTCTAGCTGGAACTACCACAGAAGCGGTTTGAGTACTTTGCCAGGTGTTTAAATTCCTGGCTGTCTGCAAAATGCAGTCACGAACCTTTACAGGTGTGTAGTTGAGATCAAAATGAAGGCAGAGTTTGAAGATGGGTGTGATCTGAGCAAGTACGCCAGACGTACGGGGGGTAGGAAGTAAAGAAGGGCACGCTGGCCCCCCACTTTATGCACTGACCCACATTGCTTTTAAGTCATGGAATTAGCTTTGCCAAGATGGCAAGATCCAGGCAGACAATAAAAACAAAAAAAAACAATTGTTGTTGGACAGTCAGTATTCTTGTTCTTGCCAAATACTGTAACTGATCATTTATCTCCTGCCAATAAAGACACATTATACATTCATGACCATGATTAATGTATGTAATGTTTACTTTTATTTCAGCAAGACAGATTTGCTTTGGCAGTGTAAACGTCTGTTCCCATGCCAATAAAGCCCCATTGAATTTGAGTGAATTTAATTGAAAATTATGTCAAAACACACATACATTAAAAGTTGACCCAACGAGAACATTTAGGCAAAATGAATAAACCCGACACAGATCACCTGTTTTGCCAGACTCACTTCTCTCATGTCATTGTGTTCCATTGCTACATCCACACTGATTTGGCGGAGCTGCTGGTGTGATCCTATTGTAAGATGGTCTCTAGTTTCCCACTATTGTTGCGTCCTTATGGCTCTTGTATTGGTTCAAACCCAGCCAGGAGACTTTTATTATATTTCCCTCTGGTTCTCAAGCCGACTCTATGTTGCTGCTGTACTCTGTTCAATAAAAGCAGAAGTATCCTAAAAATAATCTTTTAATCGCTAGTGACGTCTCAGGCAGCACTCATACAGCAATGCCAGAATCAAATGTCATTCCTAAACTGTCAGGCTGCAGGCCTGAGTGTTCTGAATTAAAATATCTCACCACAAGCTATCTCTCTCTAGCTATCTATCACTGTCACAAACGTATAATTGTACAGCATTATGGCAGGGCTGTGAAATTGCATGGTGTCTCCAGACGGGTGACACATTGGTGTCATTAGAAGTCATCAATGAGGGTTAAAAAGCTGAATGTCAGTGGTTGTATGTTCAGTTACTATCTGGCCAGCTGAGAGCATGCGGTTGACCATACTGTACCTGTGCTCCACTATCTGTTGTCTGATCATCTTGACGTATTCAAAGCTCTCGACACAGCAGATGTCGTACACCAGGATGTAGGCGTTGGCATTGCGAACGCCTCTGCAGCGCAAATCCAGCCACTCCTAATGTAAAGACACACAGAGAGAAACACAGACTGTGAATACACAAACACAAATTGTAGGCCCTACAGAATGTTTTGCCATGCTAGCGACATGGC
This sequence comes from Micropterus salmoides, assembly GCF_014851395.1. Taxonomy (NCBI): domain Eukaryota; kingdom Metazoa; phylum Chordata; class Actinopteri; order Centrarchiformes; family Centrarchidae; genus Micropterus; species Micropterus salmoides. The sequence goes on from NW_024044459.1 coordinate 24,772,828, forward strand.
TGTAGGGATGGCAAGGCCTGTCAGTTAGTTAGTCGATTCACAACTCCAGACTGAAATATCTCAACAACTACAGTATTGGATTGATTGCTATGAAATTTGGTACAGGTTTACTTGGCACCCAGAGGAGAATCCTATAGACTTTGGTGATCCCCAGTCTTTTCCTCTAGCGCAACCATGAGTTTGAAATTTGTTGTTTTAAGTGAAATGTCATCTATTGGACAGATTTAGTTTAGTTTATTTGACACAATGAGAGAGACAATGTGTGCAGAATATAATGCACCTACCTGTAGAATACAAAAACACTAGACAGCCGTTAGCTGAACAGTATGTGGCCTGTGTTTCTGTAATTATTCTACTCAGAGTCATAGTTCACCTACCTCTGCTGCTTAGCCTCTGTGAAAAAGTGCAGACAATTAAGTCTTAGAGCTAAACATGCCTCTATGAGTCTCACAGCCTAGAACAAAGTCATAAAACATGGTGACTGCTAGGCAGTAAGCACTGCACAGCATCCTAGCTACACATGTTCAGGGGCAATGACAGGGGTTACAGCTTTTAAGGGATAAGCAAATATGGAGCCTTCTGTCAGAAGAAGAAAAAGGAACACATACTACTGTTTAACCATGCTTGCTGCTTGGCTAAGCTTTGTGATGCAGTGCGCATGCAGTGGGTCAAACAGTGAAATTTATTTGATGGTAATGAGTTTCAAACTGTAGTTAAAACACATTGCACAAATTGGTACATTTGCACCTTACTGGGGGACAGTTGCTTCAAGAGAAACACAGTGACCCATTCTTCTGTTCATGCTGTTTTTCCCAGAGCTCTCACCAACCCACCACCACCTCCATCACCGCCTCTAACAGCATGCAATGAATTTATAAGCATTTGATCTGATAAAAGTGGGAGAGGAAAATAGAGGAACTTCAGTGGGTGGGAAGAAAACATCTGCTAAAGGAGGGAAATGAGAAAACAAACACAGCCCTGGAAGAATGTCAAAAATGAAAAAAGCAGCAGTGGATCAAGGGATGAGCAGACAAGGTGTCAACATAACCTCTTGGGTGCATGGACACTGCTAATGAAGGGTCTGGAGACTGTCAGAAACTATGTGCAGTTCAATTCAATTCAATTCAATTTAGCAGGCAAACAGTGGATATTACACTTTGTACGATAAATAATAATGTATGAGTATTTCAGTTCTAACTGCTGTAATGCACAAACTATATAGCAGCACTTTTGAGATATAAAGAGGTTAGACATAACAGTGTAATCATTTCATCACGGAAGATCTTAAAGGAGTAGTTTGACATTTTGGGAAATACGCTTATCCACTTTCCTTGCAGAGAGTTAGATAAGAAGATCAATACCACGCTCATATCTGTACACTAAATATGAAGCCACAGTCAGTTGAGAGGTTACAATCTCCTTCAAGAAGTGCATAACGCTACGTCACACACCAACTATGGGTCTTCATATTCAGTCTGAAAAAATACACCGTTTTACTACAGTTTCTGGGTTGAATGATATGTGAAACTGTGTGCAACAGGCTTTGAGATATGTTTTCTCTCGTTTGGTGGGTCAGCAGCAACATATATAAACCCCATCGTATTAAAAAGGCAATGCAGTGCACTTGCGTAACACAATAGCATGTTCAATACCATCTTCTCCATTTAAATAAACATTTTGACGGGGCTGAATGTTGCCCTGGTCTTTAATCTACTCTGCAGTCCTGTGATATATGGCAGCTACAGTAGTTTGGAAATAATGATATGGGCCACTGAATTTGATGAAATTACTGCTTATCAGCCTGCAGATTAGACAAGAATTAGGTTGTAAAAATGAGACATGCTGGAGTGTTTGGTGAGTTTCCTGATGGACATATAGCATTACATGTTGGTAAAGTAACCGCTAATTGTAGCTGCCATTAGCTAGTGGGTGCTTGGAGGGGAGAATATCTATGTTCCCAGGGTTCTATGCAACCAGGGTCCTATGTTCCCAAGCTCAATATCCTCATGATGACACGACCTTTCAAATAATTGTTAAATGTTTTCAGCAATGTTTTTTCCCTAAGTCAATTGTTCAGTGTATCCCTGGGTCAATACGTTGAAATCACCTACAGCTTATACAGCTTTGTGATTTTATATAAATTTGTGGGCAAGAAGTTTTCTTGACTTTAAATACTGATACCTCAAATCAGTGGCTGAAAGGATTTCTACCAGAAATCCTTTCAGCAACAACATTATCCTCAACAAGTTCTTTTGCAATTTGAACTGCAAAGTTAGCCCATTCCCATCTCTTACAATGTTAGTTTACATCAAGACACACATGCTCATAGGACTCTGAGAACGTAGGGATGATCCTGCTCGGAGCAACCGTGGGAGTGTTGGTTCTTTACACCGCTAGCATAGGAGCTTTCGAGCCCCCTCCCCAGGCATCAAAACCTCATCCTCCTGGCAGCCCAAAGCCCCTGTGCACCAACACTCCCCGGGTGTTCCGAGTTCCCAGTCCAGGCATAGTCAGCTAATAGGATCACTAGCTAAATGACTGGTTAACTGAGCTGAACAGCAGCTACAGTTAGAGCAGATGGTGCAGACCCAGTAGTCACTCTGTGTGCAAGCATTAGTGATTCGACTATGATTCAGGAGACCATGGGTAGCCAGTGGAGGTCCCTGAGTAGTAGGGTGATTGATTGAAAACCAGATGTGCTGCCACGTTCAGGACCATTTGCAGAGGTTTCACTGCACAACCTGGAAGACCAGCTAGGAGGGCATTGCAGTAGTCGAGGTGAGAGGTAACCATGGCTTGTACCAGAAGTTGGGTGGTGTATTGAGATAGTTAGGGCCTGATTTATCTTATTTTGTATAGAGAAAAGTGGAAAGATTGGGAGACGGTAGCAAGATGGTCCAAGAAGTACAGATTGTCGTCAATCATGACACCCAAGTTTCTCACCACCCTGGTTGGAGTGATGGTTGAGAAGCAAATTTTTAATTTGATGTTATGATGGATAGTTTACTTAGCTGATAACCAAGAGTTTGGCAAGAGTTTGGCAAGAGGTTTTGTTTAAGATGGCAAGCATTCATCCATGCAGTATGTCTGAGAGATCGTGCGTGATCTGTGCCGAGACGGTGGGGTCATCTGGCGGGAAGGACAGGTAGAGTTGCGTATTGTCTGCGGAACAGGGGTAAAAGAAATCGTGCAAGTGAATGATCCGTGAGTTTGTGTAAATTGAGAAAAGTAGGGGCCCTAGCACTGAGCCTTGGGGCACCCAAGCGGGAAGCTTCCGGTCTACAATATGAAGCAAATGCGGAAGTCCCTGAAACCTGCATTCTGTTGAAAATCCAGCAGGGGGCGACTCCTCTGGTTGCAAAAAGAAGTCCGGCTCCATTAGAAATAATGGGAAAATGACCTGACTTCTCAGCTGAATAATTACCCCAGTAAACACTTTCCTGATGAGTTTATGGTCTCAGTCGCTAGTTTCAAGTCTTCCTCAATACAAAATGATGTTCATTTAGTAAATTATGGTCCCATTTATTTTAAAATAGACCAAAAAACAGAGTACGTTTCAGGGTTATCTATGATTGACAAGTCGTTACCATGGCGACCTGTCAATCAGGCTAGAGCCGACTCGTACCCTCGGTACTGTGTAAATTTAACCAGCCCCGTTTAAAAAGCTTATTAGGAGTCGGCTGTTCACTTTCTCTGGTGAGTACATTTTGTTTTAAGACTGTTCGCTAGACAAAGTTATCAGCCCTGTTAAAATGACAGTTAACGTGAGTTACAGTTGCACCTAGCTAGGCAAGCTAGCTCCACACACGGCCGTTAGCTCCGCTGTATCGTCACTTCCGGGCACTTTCTGGTTGCAAAAACTCGACATGGCGGCGATCTATCGGCCAAACTCGAGGCTTCAAAATGGCAGTCCACAAACCAACGGGTGACATCACGATGACTACGGCCATTTCTTATATACAGTCTATGGGGGCACCCCCGTGGAGAGGGAGTGAGAGAAGGACAATTGTCCTTGCCATGACACATTGTAGGAACACCCAGAGAGGTAGGATTCTAACCACAGGAGTGCATTGCTCGAGATGCCCACTGCCAACAGTGCCGATAGCAGGATGTTGTGGTTGACTGTGTCAACAGCAGTTGATAGATCTAGCAGAATGAGAACTAAGGACTAGGCTGCAACTTTAGCTGATCTTAGTGCTTCTGTCTTAAACAACTGAGCCATTTCAGTGGAGGGGCTGCTCTTTAAACCCAGCTGAAATGGATCAAGAAGGTCATTCCGTGAGAGGAGCTGTGAGGCCTGTTTGAAGACTGCCCTTTTGATGGTTTTGGATAGAACTGGTACAAGTGAAACTGGCTGATAGTTCTCAGCTTGAGTAGGGTTGAGGGAGGGCTTTTTGTAGGGGTGTAACCCGAACCATTTTGAATGCGGTTGGGAAGCACCAAGCTATCTGTCCATCAGGAAACTCCACAAATCACCAAGAGGTTGAGGTAGAGCAGCCTGAGGACATCGATATTTGATGTGAGAGTACTAAGTTGTTATGAGCAAGACTATTTCTTGGCCGAGAGCAGTGACTTGTCATCACTATGAAGTTGCCAGACTCCAAGAAGTCACTTGCACACAATTCAAGCTTTTGTGGCTTGTTCGGCAAGAAAACTGTATTCCCCAAAATGTTGATCAAAGGCTATTCCTTTAACTTTGAATGTTTAATTACCAGCATTTATCAGCTCTAAGTAGGTTTATTTCAACTTGTGACGATGATATTGGCTAATGATCATATTGAATTCTGAACATCACTGAAGGGGTTGATTTTTTTCATTTGTTGTCACGATTTTCAAAGCTGTCCTCATTACGTAACACATCATTTGGCTTTGTGTTGGGTTTTTTTGACTGATGCACCTGCATCTTGGGCACAGATGATTTGGCCTCTTTGGAGTTCTGTTTGTTGCATCATGTTGCTTTGAAAACTCAGATATTAAAGAGCTGTTAATCAGATTATTTTAATTGCTATGCTTCTAATTAGCATCAAGCTAATATGACCCATGTTTGTGGCAGTGTTTGCAATGATGATTGATTTGATAGAAGTCATTTTCCATGTGGAGTTTAGATTATTTCTTTTATCTCCTTCAACAACTTGTGCAACTAGAAACTAGAAAGAGTTTGAGAAATGTACATTACTCTCAAGGTTGGAGAAAATATGCTTTTCATTAAATAATTCATTTTCTTTCTATTCCGAGACAAAAGACAGGACAACACAATGAAACCAAAAAACAAAATTTGTTAGCTAGCATCAAAGAACAAAATTATTAAAAGTTAATGTTGGTGTATGTGTGCGTGAGTGCCTGTGGCCACACTGCTGGACTGGGATGAAAGTAGATGGGAGCGAGAGAAGGGGAAGTGGTGAGCTAAGGGAAAACATGGGGAGAGGAGAGAAGAGGAAAATATACTTATCAAATCAACACACTGTGCAGGGGATCTGTAAAAACATGATCAACTGATAATTTGTGAAAGGGGAGGCTAAGGGAGCAGATGATGATCAGTTTAACTTCTAATGATGATAACACTAACACATCTGTGCCAGCGAGGAACAATATGCCTTCATTCAATTTGGAAGAGGGCGTTTGTGGGTTTGTGCCTAGGTGAGTGTGAGGAAGAAACAGCCTCACACATCAGCAGGGAGATAATGAGGCCGATCAGCCACGGAGACAAACATGTGGGACGAAGATCGCTGCCATCAAAAGTGAAAAAGAAGGCAGAGGAAGAGAGGAAGCAAGGGCGGCACTGTGTGGTATACATATGAGTATTTGTCTCTCTCCAGGTTGAATCAGGTTTGTTATTTTTTGTTGGTCGCTTCTATTGTAGAGCATCCAGTACAATTTCAATACAAAGTCGTGTCAAGCAGGCAAACGCCTCAGTAAATATTATACCTATTTTTGCCAAATAAACAAGAAACATTCTACTTCATAACACCGCATGCCATCACAGCTCACCCTTTTCTGATAATTGAGGCAATTGATGACGTGAGATGCACACAGTGGCTTCAGTTCCAGCCTCACGTCCCCGTGGGGCTATAAATAGCAGCTTGTGTGTTCATCCCATATCTCTTTGTCAGCTAAGTCCCGTTTTCAAATGTGGAGGAGGGGCTGGAAAACAAAAACACTATATCTCCAAACCCAAACAAGAGGCTAAATAAATAAATAACAAAAAGGGCTGGGAAGACAAGACAGTGCAGCAACACACGGCTGATAATCTGAAATCAGATGTGTTTAAAATGCATGTGTGGGCATGTTTATTTGTGTGTGCTGTGTGCTTTACAGGATGTGAGAGTGCGCTTGTGGGAGCGTGAATGTGAAGTGTGGTGCCACTGTCTGCATCCTCCAGTTGGTCTTGTTAACACGGCGTTCAAAAAGAGCATCTTATCCTTCGCTCCTCAACAGCCAAACAGAACATGTTTCCCTGACAACGGCAGGCCGTGGTCAGTTTTTAGCAGGCTTTGACAAAGCTGTCGTGTCTCCTGATATTAACGGAGGCAGCTTAGTGGTTGTGATGGATCAATACTCAAGAACAGGAGGGAGGCCGGTGTAACCTGGTGGGGGAAGGGTGCTGAGCAATCAAGAGAAATTTCACACATAGGCCACGCTGGCCGACTTACAATTAAAATTTATTACGTCCCCTGAGGATGAGCCCCCCCATTTCTCAGTGTTGACCTATACTAGGCAGCCATTAAAATCTGTAGGTTTTATTGTCCTTGTGATTAATTTACTTTCTTTAAGACAATATGGAGAGGATGGTCGGTTGCTGGTTAAACCATGGCTAAAATATATTCATGAATTGTTGATTTGAAAACAGGCGGTAACAAACTTTGACATTTTCGGAAATATGCTTGAGTTTGATGAAAAGACTGATATCACTTTCATATCTGTAAGGTAAAAATTAAGCTACAGCCAGCAGCAGCCAGTTAGCTTAGCTTACCTTAGCATAAAGACAGGGGGAAACAGCTAGCCTGGCTCAGTCAGAAAGTAACCCAAATTGCATACCAGTGCCTTTACAGCTCAGTAATTGACATTATGGCTCATGTTGGATTTGTCAGAAGGTTATGAGCTGGGCTGGCCGTTTCCAATTATTATGCTAAGCTAATGTAAACATCTGTCTGCGGTTCCTCCAAATTTAGCGTGCAGACACAAAGATGAAATCAGTCCTCTCATCTTACTCTCTGCAAGAAGGCAAATAAGTGCATTCACAAAATGTCAAATTATTCCTCAAATTATTTACTACACAAAATTTCACAATGTGTAGTAATTTCCCCCTTGTTATCATGGACAGTATCAGCAGAGATAACTGAGAAAAATGTCCAGAAAGAGCAGAAAAGGGAGAGGGAGCATTTTGTGTGGGAGGAAGTCATGGAGATACACGATGGCAAGAACACCACCAACAAAAAAAGAACAAGAAAAAACATTGCTGAAGCTACTCTTAGGCTTAAATCCATCTGTCATCACATCCTATTGACACACTGTGACAGATGCTCCCTAAACGCAATGCTATCAGCAACAGACAGACATACCGCAAAGCAAACAAATCATTACACCATCACAGCCTCACAGTAAGATAATAGAAACCTTCTCATCTCAAGCATTGGAATGGATGAACATGGCTGTCTACGTGGTTAAAATGAGGTCACATGAAGCCTGCGAGAACATTACTGTTCTTCTTTCAAATATAATCTGAACTGGTGAGGAATTGCCACACTGCATAAGCATGGAGGCGTACTGACTCACTCCATTCTGCAGCTTATTCATCACAAATTTCAGTGGACAGTATAATCTCATTTGGTAACCCTTACTTCGACGGTGTCCATTAAACTCTGTGCAACCTTTCTAATTGACTGCAGTAAATTCCTACTGTCTCCTCTGTTGGTCTTTTATTCCCAGCAGTATTCCAGCAGGGAACTTTTAACTGCTTTAATTCAATCTGCTGTGTACCCCAAGTAAATTTCAATAAGGTTTCTTTGTGGTGGCGCATTGTGTCCACCCTCCCTGACCCAGGGTACATTTCTCTGCCCACGGGGGTATATACAGAGCAGGGCGCTGAGTAAAAAAAAAAAGCCCTGTGTCTCACTATTGCTCTCACTGTGAATAGAGGTCATCACCAGACAAAGCAAGAGAACGGGCTTCACAACAAGCAGGACATGACAGAAGCGGAGAAAAAAAAAGTACAGCAGGCCACGCAGGGTCGTTCCTCAGCAAATGAGTAACCATAAATCTGTCTGATAGAAATGTTGTGGCTAATGGTTTTTTCTGCCTGTGTACCTTCCACAAAGGGCCTGCCGGATGAGCGCCTTTTCACTGCACTACACTCTGAAATGTTCATACTGTATGATACAACATGATAGCAAATGTAGAACGCTGTGTGCCTAAAAGCTTTCTCATGTGACTCAACCTTTGGGACACACACTAACGCTTGCACGCATAAACCCATGAGTCTCATCACCATCTTATTCCTGCTTTCTGCTCACACCTACCAACTTGTTCCGAAATGGGGGTTAAGCACCATTTAGCAGAAGAAAGAAGAAACTCAGTCAGTCTGTACAGAGGGTCTCTGTGGGCAGGAAACAATGAAGCAATCTGCAGACCTCTTAACACTTTCTAACAAAATGTTAAATCTAGTAGAACAGCTACATGTCGTTCTGCAGCAGCTTGACAAGATGATCGCTCTGGCCTCTCTGTCTGCCTGTCAGATGTTTTCTGTGCCAGGCTTTCTGAGCGCACAACAAACCAAACGCTTTGGGAGGCCTCTCATTCGAGCAGCACTTTTTTTTGTCCTCCTTGGCCTGATCTCATTTTCTCAGTGGCACCTCGTCTGCGTAGAAAACCGCAGCTGTTCTTGTGTGACACTGAAGGGGAGAGATGGAGGGAAACGTTCAGCAGAAGCACTAGCGGCAGAGTCAGGTGTGGTGACCTTGGAGATTTCTATCTTGAAAGCGTCACAGCCACTCCACCGAGGCTGCAATGGATAGGAGTCAGACCCACACCTCAAGCCAACAGAGGTTGACGAGATTGGAGTGGGGCACGTTGTTTCAATACCCAAGGACCTTTCACACTCATGTACAGACACACACACCAAGTCCATGCTTTTTTGGCTTGTAAAGACAAGAGGTTTTTTTGTCTTAAAGGATAGGATTACATTTTTTCAAGTCTGTCTTTAAAACAACACTCACATGCACATTTGTACAATGAAACAGTGTACAGGGACTGGTTGCTGTAAGTGTTCCTTCTTTTCATACTACGGCAATTTCAGTGTAAGTGATGGGGAACACAATCCACAGCCCTTGTTCAGCTGGAGCTACTATGAGGGTTCAGCAGTCTGAGTTAATCAAATCAAATAGATATCTTCCAAAGTCACAGCCTTTTTTTGTACCAAATTCCCTCTTTGTGTGTCCACGGTGTTTTATTGGTGCAGCGAGAGAAAAAAAGACTTGAGTTTAAAAGATAATCACTTAATGAGACTAACTCACACTGTTGAACTTCAAAATACATATTTGCACAGAATGAAGGCCGCGGATTTGCCCTCCATCACTTACATTGGAATTTAGGAAGGGCTCTCTTCAAGGTCAGCATGGAAAAGAGAAACAGCATCCAATAATACCTTTAATGTACATTTAAATGTTTTTGTTTTTGTTTTAAGGCTGAGTTGAACAAATATTAACCTATCCTTAAAGGAAAAAAAAATAGATGAAAAGCTTCCCAAATTCTTGGAGGACAACAAAGCTAGAAATCTGCTTGAAAAGTGATTACAAACCTTCGGGCATTTGGAGCTACAGCACATTTTTGTTGATATGATCCTGCGGTCAGATGTGTCTCCAACTAATGAGGCGTGGCATATGTGGCCATGAAATAAAAGGGCAGTCTGTTCTATTTTTAAATTGGGAGTTTTAACCAGATACTGTGGCTGTGCCTGCAGCAGCACAATCCTTCTATAATTTTTTTATTATTTTTGTATATACAAGCCAGATACAACCCAACCACCACCAGTGCCAGCACCAGCAGTGTTATCAACTCATCTGAATATATTTGAACGCTGCACTTAGGAGTCTGTAGCAGATATGTTATGATTAGTAGGCCTATGCAACAATATGCAAGCTGGCATTCCTTCCACATGAGGGGGGGGTGAGAGAGAGAGAGAGAAAAAAGTAAAGCTCTCCAAGACTTTAAGTCAGTCGGGTCTCCATAGCAACTAGTAGACTAGGGACATCTGATAGTGATAGGAGAATAAATAATATTTGTGGTCTTGTCTTAGAGGAATGCCATTGGGTGTGAGCAGATGGGCACTTGCAAAATAAAGTAGAGGTTTAATAAATGAGATGTGGATTCAGGCGATCTGAGAATTGATCACCCGAGCTCGTAAAACAATCCCTCCTCTAATAAAGTGAAATATTTTGGGAGAGGGTCTATCTACGTCCTCAGACAGAGACGTTATACCTGACTGGAGCTTGATGGAAAGGAGGAGATTGGTGGGACGTCCAAAATCTTCAGCTCATACATGTTCCCGTTCAGTATGACGGAGGGTCTGTACACATATCTGGTCCTGGTTGGCGTGTACACCTCCGAGAAATCGTTATAGATGAACTGGCGGATTATAGAAGTTTTCCCCACTCCGGGAGCACCGATGACAGCGATACTCAGCGTCTCCACCATTCCTGAAGCACGAGTTCAGCACCATGGACAGCGACGACGACAACGACAGATATGACCGTCCAGATATACAGCTGGCCGCCGCTGTTTTGTTGCTGCTCTGGTTGAATCTCAATCCACCGCTGCCCCTTTAACCGGCAGCCTATAAATCACCGGAACCGGGTTCAACTGCGTGCAATTAGACGAGCCAATGGCCGAACGGATCATCCAACCGTCGAGCAGAGCGAAGAAACTTTATCTCCAGGCTGAGAACAGAAAGGAGCCATGCAGCTCGGAGGTGGTCAAAAACAAAGCTCCATCATGATCACACAGATGGAGGGATTTTCGCTGCCTATGCAATCCAACCAAGAGAGAGAAACTCTTGGTTTTCAGGGGACATCCCCAGGCGACCTCGTCCCCCTGAGAGGAAGAGTAAAAGTCCGTCCTTGTTGTCTCCACATCTCACCCAGGCTAGACTCTGACCTTGTCCACACGCACAGGAGCCCTAGGCGTCTTCATTGATTATCTCCTCTGCACCTCGCACTCACTTCCACGGATGCACCACCACCGCGCTCCTCCATCACAGGGAGGACGGGCGCTCAGCCGCCAGCCTCGCAAATACGCTTCCCACGTGTTCTGAGATCGCACACAACCCCATAATCCCCTTCTTTTGTCGATGGCAGAGAGATAGACTTGCGTGCATGTGATTCAAAAGAGGAGAGGCAATCCACACACCCTGCAGACGTGTGTTTTCTGTAAAGGCATCTGGAGCCTATTAAGGAGCATTGTGTGTCTGCAGTTGGAGAGACATGCGCTGGTGAAGACTGCTTGCTCTCTCTCTCTCCCTCTCTCTCATCACTTGCAACAGTCCCTGCGCTGCTCATCCAATAGGATCATGCCTGCGCAAGGCGTGTAAAGGCTTTGAGCTCCCATACGCCGCACATAAACGGCAAAGCAATAGGCCATGGCACCCACTATACATCATCTCAGCGTGAGGGACATGGAGAAGCGGCGCAGGACTGAACATCCAACCCGACATCATACCTCTGAGGGACACAAGAGAGTCCTCGGGCAGGACAGGGCCGATGAGTCCCATCAATCACTGCTGGATGACAGCAGTGACAGTCTCAGTCGGAGGAATAAACATTTTGCATGTTATGGCCCCTCAGAATAACTGGAGATGAGCTTGTAACCTCGTCATAGGAACAGTTTTCCAGTGCAGCACCACTTTCTACAAGATCCCGTTTACAAAGTGTTTATAAGTTATAACTAATGGCTTTATTAATGCTTAATACAACGTTTACGAATGCGTTTTGCCTTCATTCTAAGATATTAATAACAACAACATGGTCGGTGTTTAATCAAGGCTTGATTACCTAAGCTACAAATTTCCCTGCATGGGGCCCCCATGGGTCTGAAGCCCACATAGCCTATTCAATATGTAGCAGTTACTTTGTAGGCATTTTACTGATTGCAACATTATGATTATTATCTAATTATTATCCATTCTCAAGTCCCTAAATTTGTCTTTTATCATGTCATCACAAATTTATTGCCTCAAAGCAAACATGAGGGCAGGGCAGGAGCACTGTTTGGCTGCTGAGTCTGCAGACCACAGTAACTGGATTGGGAAGACCACGTGGGCAACTACTGTGTTTATTCTCTGTTTGGTAATAATGCTTTACCCATTAATAAACACTGATTGGGTTCTCACTTTCTAATAAGCCATCAGGTCTGCAGTTATAAGTGTTAGTGAGACATTAATAAAGATTTTGCAAAAATGCAAAATTTTCAAGTGAAAACTCTCCCTGATGAATTAAAGAACTTTCTAAAACACAAAGCAAGTGTCCTGCTGCAGGAGAAAGAAGGAAAGTTTCACACAGGTTCTTTCTGTCATCTTCTATCTGTTCAATCTGTAAAGCAGATGACTCATTAACTACTTAGAAAGTCATTATTTAAACATTTATAAAAGGCCTCTTATTTAAAAGTCAAAGGTCATAAACGACAAATCTACAAAAAAATCCATTGGAGCGGCATTAAAAGCCAAGTCATGGACATCTTAAATGTGTCAAAGCAAGAAAATGTCAGTGAGTACTTTTCATAATTCAAACAGAATTTCCTGCTAACACTTCTGTACTTCTATTTAAGTATGATTCTGAATGCAAGACTTTTACTTGTAGTGGAGTAATTTTACACTGAGGTACTGCTACTTTAACATAAATAAAAGATCTGAACACTTCTTCCACCACTGGTTATAACCCATTTATTAGTTTGAATACTGCTTATATACTAATATTAGGCAGGGGGCTGTAAGTGGTACTGTAAATTGGCTGATTTTAGGCTGATAAACAAATAAATAAAACAGTATTTAGCCTGTTGGGAAATAAACTGCACATATGATTGAATAACATGAAATACAATTTGTTGTCTTTTCGGCCTCTGAATTTCCTAAATCCTGGCTTGAGCCCTGGTTACACTATTGTAAATCTATTTTACAGTGTAGAAACACAAAAATCACTTCCGTGGTATTAACTTATGTCAGTGGTTTAGAAGTCAAAAATGGTTCATTTATACGAACTGAGCCTTTACCAAATTGCAGTTCAGTGGTGCCCCCTATTGGAATGCATTCATCACATAGGATCGATATTACAGATCATTCATTAATAGAAGAGACTCGTCACAGCTTTGGCCTTCTGACTCCTCTCTGGCCAGTAAGTCTGCATCCTTGAATCCAGCCGACCTTTAACATTCACAGAGGAACAGATCTGAGCTGAGGGGAGCTTGTCTTCCCAATTAGGAGATGCAGTCAGTTGAGGTTTCCTAAGCAGCTCGCCTTTTAAAAGACCCTGTCAAAGCTTCAGAGGAGCTGCTCCGCCTTGACATTGCACTCGGCTGTGGATAAACCTTCACTCATTGCTCAAGGTTGAACAACAGAGACTTTGCATGCAAATCTGTGATGGGCTGCCCAATTCTGTTAACTGGAGCAGTGCTGAGAAGCCCATGAGAAGAGGCGCCTCAAAGGTCATCAACGATTAGAAAGTACAGAGCGTGAAAGCAGTGAACGCTGGCTTTCAGAGACTTTGGGGATGTGAACTTTGCCAAGCAAATACAACCAAAATAACATTTTGCATCCTCTGACACTGGGACTTTGGCATTGGCAGACTGCGCCACAGAAACAAACTGACTGTTCACTGCATATTTTACTTTTTTTTTCTTTTTTTCCCCCCATTCTGTCTGAAGAAAAGACCGAACATGTGAATTTATCAAGACTTTTAATAGTTCTTTTTCAAACGATGCACACACGACAAACAAAAATCATGTTAATCTAAATCATCTGATTAAACATCTGATTTGTTTTGTTTGTTTTACAGCATTTCACAAGAATCAGCCGTCACCACATACAAAGACACACTCAGAATACACAGCCACCTCTCTTTACAAGGTGTTAAAGGAGATGCAAACATCCTGTAGAGCCGATAAAAAGGGCTTCAGTGTACTAACTCGGGGGGGGGGGGGGGTGAACAATTAAACTAGTCGAGTCTGCAGGTAAAACAGGGACACTGGATGTTGTTCTAGCCTTCTGTAAGCTAAGACCGTGTGTTACCTACATGTACACTTATTACTTAGAAGTGTTACAAACCATGACAACACAAGAGTAATCTCACCTGAGCCTTCATCTCAGGTGGCCACGGTACTCTGAAAGCTGCAATGAGGATACAGAGAGAGCAAAGTGGCACAGAGAGAGAGAGAGCCCAGGCGGCCGTCACTGACGCAGGTGGAAGCAGCAAATACAAAATCCTGAACACCTGAGGCTCTCTCTCAGTGTGCCACATGTACACCAAACAAGACTACAACACAAATTAAACCATGGAATGACTTCATAAGAGAGCAGGCAGTGGACAACCGCTGCTACTCCAGAAATTCTGTCAAAACAAAAGAAACACACACACAAACAGTTTCCACGCGCACACATCAGACATTCTGCTTTCAGAGACAGCAGAGGATCTGATCCCACTGCTAACCACAGACACTCAAGAAAACTCTACAAAATGACAAAGACAACAATAATGTAGTTTTTTATCCGTCTCTTCTAAAAAGACGCAGACAGCCACCTTCCACTTCCCACAAGCGGACGAGGGGTAAGGAGAGTTAAAGCCTTTTTCTGCCGCATTTGAAAGTACCCCAAATAAATGCGCCGACAGTGATGATTCACCTGCTGATTGGAGACGCTAAAAATAGACACTAATTTGCAGAGAAGTGGGGCCAGATAATGATTAAAGAGCCTCTAGCAGAGAAAACAGTCACAGGAATGCAAGTCATACAGCTGTCTGCCTCCAAAAGAATGAAGGTCATGACATGATGGCTCAGGTAGGGAAGAAACTGAAATGTGTGTTGAACATACAAGAGGGGACAAGATAGCCAAGACAGTGAACCAGACTTTTCTGCAGTCTTAAGAATAATAATAAAAAACTATCATGGGTCAAAATGGGTCAGAAGTCATTATTAACCACCCTAATTAAACTGCTGGATGACATACAGAGTGCAGCCTCCAGGCCCAACACAGCACGAAGCGGCTCTTGCACTGCGTGAGCTTGTAACATGGTTCATCGGTCAGGTGAGGGAGAAGGTGCCAGGATTCTGTGAGGGCAGCGGCCGGGTCCATGTGTGGGTGTTTTCAGTTCTTCAGTATTGCCTCGTAGCTCTGGAACACACACTGGGAAACCTCTGGAGCTCTGCACTTCAGAGAGACCTGATAGAGAGAAGAGTCGGGCAGGGAATGAATATGATTTGACTTAGAAGCTGGTATGTTACAATGTTTTAAAAGAGACGTGTTTCAGGAACGCCCGCTGTGGGACGTACAGTATGGAAGTTACCACAGGAAACAAGTCACATAAACCTTTAACAACAAAATACACCAAAGAAGCTATATGATAATATACCTAATCATGTGGAGACACAGTAGCTTATTCAATGACAAGCCATATTCCAAAATTGAGAGAAATGTCAAGCAGAATCAAGTTAATGAGAGAATGATATTTCCAGGAGACAAATTCATTCAGATGAGGGAAAAAAAGGAGTTTTGGATTGAAACTCGCGTCATTTCGCAGATAGACATACATAGAGAAATATAGATACGTAGACACGCTAGAGAAAATAAGAGGCAGCCTCTCCACTCTTTGATGTTAGGCTCAGCTGGGAGCAGCTTTAGGATTTGATACCCCCCACCCCCCCACTGCCATCAGCAATCATACTGCAGATGTTATTTCGTCAGACCCAGAAACACACACAAGGAGACAGGAAACACAAGGCAGCTGGAGCTTTGGAATAATTCTATCAGGACAGAAATTGTCATGGTGTTGCAGTAAACACTTAAATGCAAAAAGAATATTTCAAAATGTTTCACATATTAATTGCTGCACAATCAAAACCAGCTGTTTCCTCTAATGAAATGGATGCCTTAATAACCCACGTGTCTGATGTGGGAAAAGTCCACACACACACACACCCCCATCCATCTCTGTCCACAAGGAGCAGCTCTGCCTCGCGCTCGCTGTTGTTCTTTCAGCTTTCATCACTGTCATTTCTTAGAATCACATTTGTTCCAGTGGAAAATAGTTCGGGGGGGGTCACAGCGAAAGCTTTGCTGAAGATAGCAAGAACGGGCGCTCTGCGACTGGTTCTGAGCATTAAATACCAATAAAGCAGAAAGACGAGAACCTAAAAACAACAATGTCCAGGGAACGTCCTGCTGAGTTTTAAATATCTGCATTTCGTTCTTTTATTTCTTTGATTTAAATAAATATTTATTTTTGCTGACAGCAGAGAGCTGGCAGGGAGAGAGTGATGAGGTCCTCAGTAGGTCAACCTCATGACAATTACAAAGTACTGCTTTCGGTATTTAAGCCCTCACATGTCTGTGGGAAAATGGGATATAATATCAATATTTTTTCAACATAAGTTAAAATATCCCATATTCTGACAACACTTTAATGTTTACTCTTTGAGACTAGCACCATTAGTATAATCACAGTGATCGAGATTTGGTGAGTGACTGGTGTGAAATTCACACCAGGCTTGAGCCTCGACTCAATGTTTAGACCACACAAAGGGGATGGAGTGAGTTGTGATGGATGCCACAGAGCTGCAGTGGGAAAAAAAAGCAATAATAATGTACAGCTCCTTAAGTGTTACCTCTGTGCACTCAGGGCTCTTTACCATTGCATGCTACTGCTGCTGCTGGCCACATTTAGACAGCTGCTCTCCTGTCAGCATGGGGGGGGGGGGGGGGTGAGGAAATGCAGATCTGTGTAGGGGCTGCTATTAAGAGAGCTAGAAACTGCAGCACACGTGTGTTCAGTCAAGGCTTGCTGCTAAAATATTAGTATTATATCAGCAGTGACACATTCACCTATGGGGGAATGTAATACCGGTACAAGGGCAATGAAATGGACAAAAAAAGCAACAGGGAGCTACAGTAATGATGAAGCAGGGTACGTGGATTGAGAATTCTTATTTTTAATTCAGCTTTGTTTCATCATCATCATCAAGATAATGAACTTCAAGAATCAAGGTGTTTACGTAACTCTGTGTGTCTAATGCTTAGTTACAAAAAAATGGCGCAATCATGTGTGATGCAGGTTTTTCTTTTAAACCAAAATCTCCTGACAGCCTGAAAACACTGCAGGAGTCTGTAAAAACCTGCATAAATTGGGACCTGGAAGTTCTCTGATGCAACACCGCAATCGGACAAAAAAGGTGACCAGTCAATGCATTATTTGATGAAATGATGTGTATTGTGATGCTAACATTTGATATATATTACTGGGCAAAAGTTGTTCAATAAATCAGAATGCAGTCTAATTGTTTAGATCTTGTCCTGTATCATTAAATTGATCCTTTTAACGTGTCAACGTGTACACTTAAGGTGGGCAATATGTATAAAATCCTCTGCCATGGTGTAAGTCACTTTACATTGTCATACAGAACATTTTCTGGAATCAATTAATGGATGAAATAAGCTGATGGCCGTGTCTGTTTTTGGTTAATTCAGTTAATTTAACAGCTGAGAAATAAAGGCACTTCATCATACTGGGCAAAAAAAAAATCTATAAAAACCCAATAATAGCACACAGCAGTCCTTCTCATTGATTTGTAACACTACCCACAAAGGTCTAATTCTGAGGTATTAAAGGGATGGATACAACAGTATGATGATGTTGCAAAATCTCTCTTTACATAGTATTATGGTATATAGATGTTCCTACTTTTGACCCCAAAACAGACTTGTGAGAAAACACTCGCTCTATGCTTGTGTAGAGGAACGGCAGATATGTTTGTGTGTAGGGCAGCACATCCATTTCCGTGTTGAAACTCACTTTAACCAAAAACCCCTCGAATTACCAGCTCAAGAGGTGGGGAGAGAAAATCATCCAGTTGCCATGGGGACAAGAAATAGCGGAGAACACCATGCTTCACGTTAAAAAGTTAAGTAGTGTCCCAAATCTCTACAAAAAGTATACATGAGCTCTGATGGAAGTCAGTGAAATTAAAAGAGCTTGTGAGAAATGAATATTTTAGATTGTGGATTTTGAGATGATTAGGACTTTTTGTCTTAAACTCTAGAAATAAGTTTCTTTTAAGTGTGTTAACAGTCAAGATCAACGTGTCATTCTTTAAAAGGGGGCAGTGACAACAACTTAGTTGGGTTTTTTTGTTTGTTTTTTAAGTACATTAACATGACTGTGAGCTCAGGATTGCATATAGGACTGTCTGCTAAATGGCAGAATTTAATCAATATTTACATGAGGTCACCATGAATTTGGCTCTTTGTCACTTGAGAGCAGTTAAGGGAGAGAGATGCTGAATGTCTTAAAGCGGTTACAGAACAAAGATGCACCGATTGCAATTTTCCTGTCCGGTCTGACCTGCCGATTCCAATTCACTGTTTTTATTCTACTTACTTTATTTTAGTGTTTACTCCCAAACTGTTTCAATCTGCTCACCTTGCTTTTCCCTGCAGACACACACCTACACCGGTCTCTCTCTTTGTCTCTTTCTCCCCCTGTATCTGTCCGGTCCGTTGACTTAAGCTTAAGCTTTTACATCACTCTCATAGACCTGCCGTGGGACTGCAGATGAAAATGCAAACTAAGGTACAATTAATCAAATAGTAACATTTATATGTTTTATATTGTACACAGTCCCATTACAAGTAAAACAGTTAAACAAAAGAGGAGTGGAACCCGATACAGTACGAAGGAGACCCCACTGTTTTTGGCCGCAGCAAGCAGCTGTTTTCAGCGAGAAAACTCCCTGAACACTCCCTGCTCAGCACCAAACGGCAGACAGACACGGTTAGCGACTAGCTGGTGAACACAGTGAAGCATTTAGCAGCTGAAAGAGTCAGATGTAATAGTTTGTTTTCTCAATATCTTTCATGAGCCATCCACCATAATTGAATTTTCCAACTGTAAGTACTGTATTTTCATTGTGCATTGCATTGAGTGGTAATGGTCTCCATTAACACGATTGCTAACCCAGCTAGAATCAGTATGGAGTGTGTAACTGGGACAGAGTTATAAGTAGTGAGGCATCATGGGAGAGCTGAAGCCAATCAAGTTTTGGGAAACGAGAAAAGTCTTAAAACAGCATGGGTAAGCAGCAGCAAAAAGCTAACACGCCACTATACGTCTCCGCTCATGGCAATGAATAATAACCGTTTTTATGTCTTGTCTTCAGAAGCACAATAAATATCCCGAAAATACGCGGAGGCAGGGCTTTACTTCTTCAGGTCTAAAAATAGCTGCTGACAAAAGGCTTTAGCAGCTTGGCTTTAATGTGCCGTGCCAAGAGAGTGCAGGGACCACGCAGGAGCCAGCAGCTCGGAGAGACGAGCATCAGAGTACACATGCAGCACAGTTAACTTGAAAGTCTAGTCTTCTCTCCACTAAACAATTTATGATCCATCTGCAAAAAGTAGGGGAGCCTTTCCAGCCCCACTGAGGAACAGTTTGAACTTAAAAATGAACATGAAATTAAAATGACAGGAGGAGTACAGAACAGAAACTGCTTAAGGTGGACGAGAAAAACATCCTGAATTAATGAGGTTGTGCCAGAAATGGGCAGGGGAACAGGGCACAGGGGAAATAAAAATGCAACTAATCAAGAAAACGAAAAATGCACATCACCTCCAGCAGGAACAAATGACACAAAATAAATACTCTACAAGTAAATAAGTTAAAATCAGCATTCATTTCCATCTCATACTGAATCTCAAGTTAGTACTCCGTAAGTCATATTTTTCATATACATGTTGGCGCCCTAAACTGAGGAAGCGGGAACCAATTTAAAATTCAGAAGATTTGATGCACCTGAGCTGGGTGACAGGAGACAAAATGACAGTTAATGCCACCTTATAAATAAAAACATGACCTGAAAGCAGACTAAAGGGGCGGGGGTGTCACACCAAGGTTATCATTCTGGACTAGTCATGCAGAATTTCTAAGCCAAACACAATCCATCAAGAGCGGAGACCGTGGTGCGCTGACAAAGACAGGCTACAAAAACAACAGAGAACACAAACGTGCACACACACACACACACACACACACAAATGACTCACCATTACCAGCGACACACAATCACTGCACAATCAACCAGCCTCCCCCTTCAGCACTCACCATTCATTTCTGCACATCAATCCCCGCCATGTTTCTGCATGTTCAGATCAGCCTCGGCTACATCATTTGTCTTTATCCATGACGTGCAGTGATGACAGTATTTTGTTAATTCCGTCGTACTGACTTAATTCAACACATCAGGCTCTACTTTGGGTCTTTCCTTAACTGTATATGGGACCGTACATTAGTGAGACTGGTGCAGTGCTCGTTCACAGGGGCTGATGTGACGCCTCCCTGCGCTTTTTAGATTGTACAATGCAGTGATTGTTCAAAATGTGCGTCTGACATTGGTTTCACCTACATTATTAA
Organism: Micropterus salmoides; assembly: GCF_014851395.1. Lineage (NCBI taxonomy): Eukaryota > Metazoa > Chordata > Actinopteri > Centrarchiformes > Centrarchidae > Micropterus > Micropterus salmoides. Next base: position 24,793,482 of record NW_024044459.1, read on the forward strand.
TAACACAGCATGAATGACACTGAAACAACACGACAATGGTGGAGATATTACTAGATAGTCAGTGCTTCCTTACAACTTTCTTACAACTCCATTTCAACACATTTGTTTCTAACATATATTAGTTCTGCGTGGTGACAGAACTAAAGCGCAGCCCGCACCAGTCTGCTCTGCGCTGTTCCCTAGTATATTTATTCATTCATTCTCGCGTGTCCAAATTGCACCAAACACGACTCCCTTGGGTCCACAGCAACACACCCACCACGAAGTCGTTTGGATGAATGGTTCTTGACATAATCGAAATACAAACACACACACAGAATTCTGCCTTTATTTCCAGCCCCATGTCTTGTAATAGTATCTGCTCTCCTGTAATACTAATGATGTAAAGATCTGCTTGCTCCTCCTTTTTTTTTTTATTTATTCATTACATGAAATTTTGAAACACCTAGTAGACTTTAAAAGTCTACAAATGATGTTTACACGAAGTGTTTTGTATTTTACTGAGTATCCAAGTTTGTTTTCAATGAAGGAGAGCAGGTAACCATTATGGGGACATTACATGTTTGAAAAACAGACAGTAACGACAAATTAGAGAAATAGATGCGTTATGAATGTAGTTAAAGAAAATGTTCAAAAATATTCTATTTGAAAGATGCAAAATATGTAACCAACAAAGAGAAATGACTGAATTATGATTAGTGTTTCTTTTGTTTATCTGTTTCTGTTTAATGCTTGTGTGTTTCTTTATCATTATTTATTTATTTTGTTTCAATGCTGCTTTGGGTAGAGCAAGGGTAAAAAAAAAAAGTTAAGTATCAAGTGTAGGCACAATAAGATTAGGCTTAAGCCTACACTTTTTTTCCCCAGTCAGAGAATAAAATGTTTACTGTTTGGTAATTTGTTGTTACTGTGTATAATTGACCAAGTCAAGTTTCACATCTTCAACAGAAGAAGCGGTTTCTAAATATGTTGCAGGTATAATAATGTTAACAAATTGAAACCACATTCACACACATAGAACATATGTTGCCTTGTTAAACCTCTTCTTATCAGTGCCTCAAAACTTAATTCCCCATAATCCTGACTTTATTAAAGAAGTTGGACACCATACGTTACAAGAGGTCTTTGAAATGGTGTTCTCTGATAAAATAATAAAGGTCCTTACTAGGGCTGATTAATCGTTTTCTAATAAAAATTGTGATTTGAAAGAACGATTACCTTATCGTGAAGAAGTAGGTGAATTATACAGCGCATCTGACCCGTTTTAAAATAGTCGTGCAGTTACAGATTCATTACGTTGTCATCCTTGTGTGACAGACCTGGGCCCTGTTTCAGAAAGCAGGTTCAACAAACTGAGTGTAAACCTGAACTCTGGGTTTACGAACTCTGAGCTGTCAAACTCAGAGTTTCTGGTTACAGAACAGGTGTTTAAAATTAGTTCAGTCAACTCTGAGTATGTTGAACCTGCTGGAAGCAAGTACGTAGGGATGAAAAAAAAGCCATCATCAGTGGAGCTCCGATACTAAGATTCACCATGGCAACGGGTAAATAAAGGCAGAGCTTCCATTTTAATCGGGTGGAGCTAGAAATATGAATGCGTGTCAACGCGGACCATGATAGGCTCTAGAACGCAGGAGTGGAGGAAGGATCGATACGTTAGCAATATTACATTTTATACAGCGTTGCTCATTCATCATTTACCAGACTGGAATTTCCTTAATGAAAGATAAAGTGCTGGAATTCTCCTACAGCCTGTTATTCATTTTAAATAGCTACAGTCCTGTTTATTCAGCTGTAACCTGACGGGACTAAATGCCGGTGGCAATGAAAATATTAAATCAAACAGATTAGACAGTTTAGGCTACTCATGGACCTGTGATTGTAAAGTGACAGTCCGACTCAGTAGGGCTTTGGCTAATATTGGATATTAATGATTTTTTTTTGAAGCGGAAAATGTGTCTGGGTTCAAACTGACTGTGAAGTTTTAGACGTCTATGTTACATAAATAAAATCTTGCTCATTTCGTATTTTATGAAATGCTGTCAAAACACATTCAGACTATCAACAGATAATGAAAAACTCACTTTTAAACTACATTTATTTGTTTCAGCTGCACCACAGTCATCCTCACTCTGAAATATTCACATCATATCCAGTTGATAACTACAATAGGAATGTTCAATCTGTGCGACCACATTATGAAAGGTTACTGTTCATTGATCAGTTTTATACACATTAGTTTAAACAGTATACTGCAGTACTGTAGCGCACGGTAAGTGTTTTTGTGCAACTGTTGCCAACCTGACAGCTGCCTTAAAGTCCACAAAGTCACTGAGTTATAAAGGATAGTAGCTTAAAGATTTTATTCTATGCTGAGGATAAATTTTCGATGTCCAAAGATAACTCTGTCCATACATCGATGACAGATTGATCATAAAAGCTGTCATGTTCAAGATCATGTTTGTGTAAAAAAAAAAAAAAACTTATTTAACCGTGATTTCAATGTTTCTAAAAACGCAATTGCGTTCATATATGTGCTTTGATATCGACAGTCTGAATGAGGAAATGTCACACACCCTCAGGCTCCGCAGGAGGGGAGGAGTCAGAGAGAAACTCAGCATTAGTTGAAGTAAACCTCCTCTCGAGCAGGTTAGGTTCACAGACCTAGAGTTTCAGAGCGTGTACATTTTACAACAAACAAAACTAGAGGAAAACGTGTGGGATAATGGGGTCAGCTGAACATACACAGGCAGCGGTTGTGCTGCGGTTTTGTCCACTTTCAACTCACACTGAAGTGTTTCAGCAACGGAGCGTTTAGCACACACGTTGTTAATTTGTCATTTTGTGTGCTTCAACTACAGATAACAGCTCTCTCTGTGTGCCGTTCCTTTCTCTGCAGGCTAACATTACATACCCACATTTGGAGCGTTTTGCCCGTCTGATTTTGCTGAGTTATTCAGATTTTGCTTATTTGTTCAGTTGTCCTTGATTTTTGTGCTTCTTCCAAGGTTAAGTAGGCTATGTAGTTAAACTGTGTCTTTTTTTGGTCTGTTTTAACTGTGTTTATTGTTGATGTACGATCAGGAGTTTTTATTTTGAAAATCGACCGGATTACCTATGCAGTTCTGTGTCTGACTTCCTGCTCTGTGCTGCTTGACAGGCTGGCAGCGAATACTGAACTTTAGCAAAACTTCAATAAAAAAAATAAAAAATTGAACCGTAATTGCAACATCTGGCAGAAAAATCGCAATTAGATTTTCCCCCCAAATCAAGTCCGAACTGTCTCTTAACCGCCATTTCTTGGCTATATAGTGATATGACTCAAACTCTTGATTTCAGCTAATACAACTAGTATAGTACTCACTGTGTAGTTTGGGTTTCCTGTCTGCACCCTGAGCTCAGCCAGCACCCAGATGCCATTAGTGAGTTTCATCGACTGATACAGCATGTCCTGACCCTCCACTGTGCGTTTGGCTATGGTGAAGACATTGCTACTCTGCAGTTTGTTGGAAACTGCATCTGTTGAGGGAACATAAATCAGAAATTAACACAACACAGTCAACATTTTAACTCAACTTATACCGTCCTTACTATCTGAAGAAGCTACTGTTCAATTTTAGTTTTCAGTTTCAGTCAATTAAATGTAACAGACATTACAGGATTTCTTTTTCCCGTATCATCACCTAAAATTTCACTCCAGGCTGTCTGTGCAGCAAAGATACAGTCACTAATTTGGAATAATCTTTTCTACTCCGCTTCGGTCTTCCTGCTGCGCCCCAGTAGGATGCGTAACTCTCTCTCTTTGTTCATGGAGAAGAAATTTAATCTGTGGGGGGAAATCTCCATTAAGCTGTCATTTTAAATTCTTCCCCAGTTCAGCTGCTCTCATGCTTAGGTAAAACTAAATTATCACACGTAAATAGGGACTGCAGCTGATGAGTTCTCATCAAATGCAATTTGCTTCATTAGCGGGGATGTAGCGAATTTGTGATTGCCACTGCTCTGTCGGGCCATTTTCAAATATAAAGAAGCTGCAGTATCTGGCTGCACAGTGTAGTGTTTTTCAGGTAATGCACTCTGTTCTCTTTTCATCCTTCTCACCTGAGTTGAGATGGCAGTCTTTGATTTGAAACTGGGACTCGTTGTCATTAGGAATGTCTTTCCATGTGGCGAGGAAGACCTGTCGCTCTGTGGATGAAGAGACACGATCACTGGATGAGTCCAAAGACAGAGCACAGACTGAAATGTACACAGTTTGAGAATAACAACAGGATTTTTGGTCAAAAGTAAACGTACACACTGCAGTGATTAAAAAAAGTCAAAGCAGCGTGTGAGTGGACTGATTCTACACTAGATACAAGGTTTCCTGCTGCGGCTTCGGAGCATTAGCTTGCAGCCTCTTGCGGCAGTCCTGCTGCTAGCCCCGTTAGGAGGCTCCTCGAGGAGAAATGCCAACACGTTTTCACAGAAAAACATACCAAACAGCAACACACACAAAAAAGGTACAATCTCGGAGCAACTGTGTAGCCCAGAGAGGCGAACGAGTCCAGTCAGGCGGACAGACTCACACACATCTACATCACGAACTTCTTTACATGCTCACAATGTGCGCTCACTGAAAGACTGACATCTGGGTATGTCGTTGACGTCAGCAGGGTTCTGAAGCTTTTGAGTGAAGAGATTTAAGCTGAAAAACACTCACCCATCTTCCCATCCTCTACAAACAGCATGCTGATGGGGTACTGGCAGCTGAAGTAGAATACGTCAATGTTGTTCTTAACAGCCACCTGAGAGAGTGATTACATCCGGGGAAGGGGCAGAGGAGGACGACAGGAGGAGAAACAAGAAGCAGTATATGGGTAATTACTTTTCAAGTGCCCTTGAAGGAAAGGCATTGCTGGTTTGTGTGCTGTTTACTGAACAAGAGGCTCAAGTCCTTTGGGCATCTCACTTTCTCACATAGGCTATAGTATTGCCTACAATATCATCAATGACATCCATGTTCTTTACTGGTCTCCCATCATAGTGTATCTGACAGCAAGCATGAGGCTTATTCTTTTTGCCAACAAATTTTAGCAACAATCTTACCTACAGCTATATTTATCAAAACTAACTTTTTCTATAAACTGCCTTTAGAAAGTGCTTTACAAAAGGATAGAAATACTAATGAAAATATAAAAAGGAGATAAGAATAGCAGACAGTGGTTGAAAATAAAATACCAAAAATAAAAGATGAGAAAGATAAAAGACAAGACAGTGAAGTGAGAGAAAACAAAAATAGCACATAAGAGCAGGTCTTTATTTTCAAAAACAAAGAATCAATTTGTTAGCCTAAGCTCTCTCCTAAGCTCCCTCAGGCAGGGCCCGTTGACATTCTATGGGCCCTGGTGGCAAATGTACAAGACACTGAAACCCGAGAACAACTGTGGTATAAAGGAAGCACCCGAAGTAACAAGCGGTAGCCTGTGATATTGATCAGGCTGCTCAACAAAGAAGTGCTGAGAGAAGGACAGTGAGTTCGGTCAGAGAATAGCAGATGAAGGACTTGTGAATAATTCATTAGGGCATCTTATTCCAGGGTGCAATGCAGGACTGCCAGTAAAGCGGCGAGTCATACACGAACAACACAGAGCTTCATTCTGTATGTTTATAATAGAGCTCTTATAGTTTACAAAGTATAAGAGGAGGTCAGACACCACAACGCTACTGCACGATCACTTCAGGTCTTGTGTGTTGGACTGACTTAATCTACTAGACTAGTGGTTCCAAAAGGCCTCTCTTTTACACACAAAGACATTTTTGTGCTCCCCAATACTTTCATACCCTTTCTGAAGTACCGTTCACATTCTGAGTGGCATTATGTGTCTTAAATGGTTCACATCCACAATGACCTTTGAAGCCAAGGCTTATAGCAAAGAACACTTCTGTGCCAGAAGTGAGTTCAGGGGTTAGGAGAAAGAATGGAAACATTTACTAATTGAATGAACATGTGTATTAACACGACTGATTCAAATAACAAACAATAACAAATTGTGCAAAGCAAACAAAAAAGTAAGTACATTTTATTTCCTGATATGTTTGGGATTGGAAGACCAGGGAAACTGTAAAACTGACATCTCGCATTAAATGTAATATTGTAGTCCTGTACTTGTTAGTGAAAATATATCGATTGTATTATTAATTAGTGCACGTATATATCAAAAGATCTCCAGTGCATTTCATTTTCATTTGCCCCCAGCCTCTCCACAAAATGCAATCCTGGAGTCGATCTAAGATGCTGCCGCAATTTCGGCCCAGTACTGGAGAAATTTAAGCCCTTTGAACCAAAGCTGAAAACATAAGCCGATGGACAGAAAATGAATCAGCAACAACACTGATAATTGTTTGTGTCATTTTTAACTAAACTGTAACTTCAAAAATTATTTGGTTTCAGCATTATATGCCTGTTTTCTAACAAAACAAGCTCTCTGAATTAGTCTGAAAATTGTCATGGATATTTTTAACTTCTTTTGACCATATACAATCGAGAAAATAACTGACAAATGAATCTATAATGAAAACAATCCTTAGCTGCGCCAGCCTTAACTCAAGACCATCACAGTAACATCAGGCTAGGCTGCTTTTTGGAATTCCTTTACTACCGAATAATCATACTGTATATGTCCATTCCTCTACATGCAAACCTGACAAAATCACTTTGACGTCTTTAAATTGAACTGCTGTCATTGCAGAACGGCATGAAACTTGCACCCAAAGTTGCTGATGCATCTCCCTGAAGTGTGCCGATATGTGATGAAAGAGTTCTATTGACTGTGGCGGTGTACAAGCGTCTACTGGTACTACACATCAGTAGAATAAAGAGCACCCAAAATAATTTTCCGGGACATTATCTTCCATCAAGACAAAAACAACTCAAAAGGCTCTTAAAATAAAATATCTGAGAAACTGTCAAAACAGACTATAATACCCATCAAAGCAGCGCCCAGAGGCAGCAGAATAGAAAGGTTAGCAGAGCTACAGATGCCAGGAGAAACAAAAGAGCCATGTGCTGTGTGACCACTAATGACTGCCCACACCTTTATCATCCCCCTCGACACTCTTATCTTCTCTCTCCAGCTGCAAAGAGCACCCGTCCACCATTCTGCTCAGTTAAAAGAACCACCTTGATCAAAACCCAAGCCAGCCACTGCCGCTCCTTTTATTTACAACTTATCACTAGTCACTCCCTTCAGAGAGCTGTTTTATGTTTTAATTCGGTTTCATTCACAGCACGGGAATTCAATAGTATAGCTGAATAACAGTGAGGACGCTTTACTAAATCGGTTAAGACACATGGCTATATTTTCAGAACTAAACTTACAGTCAAGTCCATGAACACATCAACCATGAAGCATTTTGATGTTTAGTTCTGTAAACTTGGGACAAAAAAAGATTAATGACTACAAAGTTGAAATTCGGCCAACTTTAATTTTTTTTTGACAGATTAAATATGTACAATGTGTAAAAATTGAGACTACTCTCCAACTGTCAAATATATGCTCCAAAAAATAGCTGGCAGCATATCACGCATCAGGTCATAACTGCCGCTAACTGCCGTCACCTAGCTCAGTTAGCTACGCAGCTAACTTAGCAGACCTATTAGCTGACTGAGTCCACAATGAGCACCAGAACCGAAGCAGGCAGAGTAGCTTCCCAGTGAACACGGCCTGACTGGGACCAAACACAGAAACACAGCCTGTGTGAGGTGATTTAAAGCGGGGGGAGAGGAGAGGTGTCAAGCAAGAGAGACATGAGAGAGGCAGCAACAGCACGTACAACCAGATTATTTTCACATATAACTCCATGAATTGAGGGATTACTTCAACCAAACCAGAGCTGGTGATTGTTTAAAGCCCCTCCAGCCAGTTTTAACTGCCGTTTTTGGTGAACGTTCTTTCTCAAACAGAGAATGGGGAGGTGGTTAATTGTTGACAACCAAAAACTGTGTTCGCTAACGATATGCTGTGTTAACATCGCTACTCTGTAAAGTTTAGTACACTTTACTGTCGGGCAGGAGTAGCTATTACTTACCCATGATAGAAACTAATGTGCGAGTATCAGGTGTTATCAATCACACAGTCGATGGTCCTGTCACGCACTGCACACGATAACTCCCACTACGTTTTATGGTGCGCTTACTTTACCACGGGGGTGTGGTGGGGGGCGCCTCCGACGATGCATTGGTAAAACGGCCGTCAGTAAAATGCATGTTGCAGACTGTGTTATAAGAGGGTGGCAGGTGAAAGTGCGACCTGTCATCTGTCCTCCAACACCGCACGCACAGATGCCATAATGAACATACCTACCTGTAAGTTCTAAGTAAATGACATGATAAATTGGTTAGCTAGCTCACAACGATGTTCATCAGTTTGATGCTCTGACTTAATGAGGCGTGACAGTTTTTTTTACGAGGCATGACAGTGTGCCTGCGCAAGCTTGGAGAATGACGTATGACTTATGGAATTACTATAGTCATACGTCACCATCCCAACAACTAAGCAACTTTTGCAAGCACAAAATTAAGCTATTTTTCAAAAGATATTTGGCGAACTCTGTGGGTAATCAATATTGTAAGGAAAATATGAAATATCATAGAAATGTCAAAATACACTAGAGGGGGGCTTTAAAACAGCAGAAAGACTAACCATGATGTTACTGTCGATTTTGAATGAAGAGTGTTTAACCATGGCAATTAATTTGGTGAAAGAGAGACACTTGGATTCATATATGTGAAAGAATATTTCCTTTTTTGACATTGTCTGAGTTCATTTTGTTTAATTTATCTTATCTTCTTTAATTTAATTTAATTTATCAAACTAAAAAAAGCACCTCGAGTTACAAAGTGGTATTATGACACAGGACAGGCCGGGGCTAGCTCTGTTAGCAAGCTAACTTCCGTACATATCTCTTGCAGAAAAATGCACAAGATGTCTTTGACATAACGTCAGAACTGTTACTTCTTCACATTCTGTTGATAATTAGATCATTTTTGGAATATTTTAAACTAAAATTTTGGCCATATCTTACACATCGCACGTTTAACTAAAGTAATGTCTCTTCTTACTGGCTGTGTTAGCAGCCATGTCTGTTTAGTGCTGTCACCATGTTTGATGCCCTGGGCACAGTTGAAAGCCACGTCAGCACAGTAAACTAGAGGCATCAGTGTCCTGATAAGGCCAGTGATAAAAAATTAAAACAGTTGGTATCCATAACATTCTGCTTTTAGTCTGTACTTGATATTTGACAATCATTTTGTTAACAAGCGCTGTCACGAGTTCAATGCTCAGAAATTCAGTCCCAAGTCAGGATTTGTGGAAAATGGAAGGAGGAGGGAAAGAACTACTACTACTACTACTGCTGCTGCAGCAGTTCAACAGAAACAAAAACTACCACAGACACATTCAGTTCAGGGGAAATGAATACAGTGAAGGTGTTACCTGCAGGTTGCTGAGAGGCTCCATCTTCATGACAGGTCCCACAGTACTGAGGGGAAGAGCCACTTCAATACTCTGGTTTGGGTTAAGAGGGGTTAGAACCTGGAGTGGACCAGCTGGAGCCAGACCAAAGCTACAGAGGAACACAGAAGGTGGGAACAGTGTCACAAACTGTGAAAATATATACAAATCTCAGCACATTGCTTACCAAGTTAGATGGTTACCTGTTTCTGTTAAACTGGATGGCAAAATCAGTCATGACACTCATAGCTTTATTACTGAGGGTCATCTCCATTTGGATGACCCCAGCACGGCGGGCAAAAGTGCCTGATATCTCCAGACCTTTGGCCTTCATGGCTGGAAGCCAAATCTGAACAGAGACAAGATCAGTTATATCATTAAGGATCCCGCCACAGCTTTTCATCATTCTATAGTAGGTCTCATCCCAGCTTATCAAGACTCACAGTTTTAGGGGGGCTGTATGCTCCCATAGTCATACCAACGCCACCTCCGAGATCAAACAGGTCATCCAGTCCACCACTAACAGGGGCATTGAAAGAGGCTGGCATTACAGCTGGCGGAGCACCAAAAGCAGCGCCCATCTGTGGGTCACAAAGGAATACGTTACCCTAACACGTTCAGTGACACCCTTTATTAAGCAATCAGAGACCAACAGAAATTCAGACAAAACTACTTACAGCAGGACTTCCTCCAAGGTCTCCGCCAAGCTGAGTGGAGAGGGGGCAACACAAAAAATTCAGGTTATCTATTGGTGCAATATTAAATAATATTCTGGAAGGTTTTGAAAATGATTGACAGAGGGGTGTGAGAGTCTAAGACATGTCTTTCTGTGATTAATGATAGCTATGGGGTTTACACTATTAACAAGTAACACTAGAAGGAGAGCAGTACGGGAGGATTTCTCTTCTTATTTAACTGACCTTTTACTGTCCATAAAAGGCCAGCTAGTGGCTATTGACATCCAATAGGTTTCACTCAAATGCTACTCACTAAATGTGTCTATTGGGATGATCAAAAGTTTAGGGGTATAGTGCACAAAAATGGTGGTGCAAAATAAATAAATAAATAAATAAATAGTGATCCAACACTGTGACAAAGCTAAACTACTGTGTATAGAAGGAAACACTTATACATAAAATATGGATGAGATTTTCTAAAATCTCACTTAAAATGGAGTGGGAAACATAAACATTAAATAAAGTGCAAACGAGCACAGATGACTGCTGGGGAGGATTATTTAGAGGACACAGTGGTACAACAGGGGACAAGAGGGGGTTCTAGGCTGGTGCTGGCCTTTACTGGTCCAGCGTGGTCCCCTGGACCAACCTCAGTGGGGCTGTAATCTGGGGGCGATGGGGACTGATGAGGGAGTTGAGGTGACTGAGGAGTGTCCGTCCGCAGGGGAATGGGCGGCTGATTGAAACATGGAACACATCATAGAGTCCAGAGATAAGAAAAGAAATGGACTCAAGGATTTAACAGCATGCTTACTGTAGATATCACCGTTATACAAGATGCTGAATGAAAATGTCAGACTGATGCATGGGAATTACAGTAAAACAGCAGTGATTAAATGAATTCTCTAACAAGGCCTGACATGGTTTAAATGTTTTGCCCTCTCCCTCCTTGTATTTACCGGCTCAGACTCATCCCCCATCTGCAGGTGCAGCATTGAACAAAATAGGAAAACACACAGGAGTCAAGACAAAATAAAATAAAAAGCACCAAAAGGAAGAAAAATACAAAGAAACATCACTGCCACTAAGCCACTGACATTAAGCCTTTTACTGAAATCAACTGAGATGTGCTATTAAGCCTTTCAGAGCAGCTTCACTAAAAAAACTAAACAGCAGTGTGCAGAAGACCTACCAGGCTGTCCAGTCCTCCTCCAAGAAGGTCCATAGCACCCAACTGCATGCCAGAGGACGGGGGTGGTGTTGGTCCGGTGGTGGCGGGAGGTGTCAGGTCCAGATTAAGCAGATCTCCTAGGAGGTCTCCCTGAGATGGGATAACAGCAGGGGGTGCTTCAGAAAGTCCAGCAGCAGAACTTGTGTCTGGGCTCTCAACACTCTCCCCACTATAAGAAATAAAACAAGAATTCATTAATTTAGGTTATGCATGTTATGTCATTTATTTGATAACTATTACTGTTAATACTTAAAATACACTCTAAGCCTAATTTGTCTTTTAAACTGCTGATATAACTACACCCAGTCCACTGAGAAAATTAACAAGTAGATGTGATGAGCTGTATTCAAAAGGCAGGAAGGAACAAAGAAGAACAGCTGCATAGCTTGATGCTGCTGGAAAGTACATTACTCAGTAGATTCAAAGGAAAGCATAATGGCAGAGTCAAAAACCTAGGTCCACTTAGGTAAACAAACCCCTTTGGCTGCAGTGTTTAAAAAAAAAATGAAAAGTGCATGACTCACGATCCAGCACTGCCAGGGAGTCTCTTGTGCTGAACACCGCGGCTGCCCTCAACAAAGGCACTGGGAGGCTTGTGGTAGACAGAGGCCAGAGTACCAATATGGCAGATGAGCTCCTCCAGCAGTGTGGGCTCAATCAGATCCGTCTCCTCAGAGATCAGGGGCTTCTCAGCCAGAACTACCTCCTTAGCAGCCACAGGGTCTGTGGAGAGCAGACGCCAGTAGATGTAACCGCGGTCCCGGAGGTCTGGGTTATCAGAGTCCTGCAGAAAGAGAAGGGAGCATGAGGAGGAAGGATTATTATTCATAGAGCTTGTTTAATAAATACTTAATGTTAAGCCTCTTTTCCGTCTTGGCCCATGATATGAGAGACTGAGCAGTGATTCAAAGATATCAAAAAGTCAGCCTTAGTAGTGCTAGGACATTTTAATACTGTGGAAAAACAAGCTCAGGGTTTAAATAAGCTTTAAAAACAACTAAATGAATGTATGCATTAAAATATAAACAAAATGCAAACAAAACATGGCTCTCAATTTGAATTAAATTAATAAAAAAAATGTTGTTTTGGGGCCCATTTTCTCCAAATTGTTGCTTTGTGCCTGCCTAATGTGTTGTTACACACATACAGGTACCAGTTTACTGCTGTTGTTAAATCTATAGAAAATAATGCAACACAACAGTAGTCCTGTAATAAATTCAATAGACATGTCTATTGACTGCATTAGACTGCAACATAATGGAGGTGTTTCTGGTACTTCATAAATGATGGAGGACAAAAGAAAGATGCACCAACTCATTCTTTCCATGATGATAATATTTCTACTCTAAAATAAATAAAGATAATAGAAATACATGCACAGTTTATACATACAATGGGCACAGATGCTAAAGCTAGCTTCTGATCTGTTTTAGGATAATACTACAAATAGGTAGATCTTTATTTAGGTACATTTTGATACATCTGATGTTGATATAATGTGGGCTTAAATAATATTACATAGAAATGTCTAAGAATGTTTGTTTTAAATTTTAAAAATCAACTTGCTACCTAAAACCATTAAAACACAGCAGAGTAAGCTCAAACTGCTGCAGTCATTACTGAGGGAAGTGCAAGGCTCCAATTCTCCAGTGTCCCAAGAATTATAAAGTAACAGAGAACTCCTTGGAAAAGATACAAACATTAGAGTTCTGGAGCAATGTCAAAAGCCATGTCTGATGAGAACAATTTACACAAACTAGGAGGAGGAAGACATGGATTGTGAGTTCAGAGTAGTAGACAGCATAGGGAGGATTGTCAGACATCTGTAGACAGAGATGACGACAGGAACATAAAATGTATGTGTCGAACTATGTGTTGTTTTGTTTCCCTCCTCACCTGTGTGGCAAGGCTCAGCACCTGCTGCACTAGCTCCTGGGTCTCAGTGGGCTTTTTCAGGAACAACTTGACAATTGCCGTCAGTAGCTGCAGCTGCACCTAGACGACAGTCACCACATACAGGATGTGACAGCTGCTCACATACTACTTTAAATACAGCGACTGTAAAGTAAAACTTTCATACAGTAACAAGGTGCAGCTTAACAAATATCTTCTAACAATGACCTGTACTGATGCACAGTAAACACATAACAAACAAACATGTTTAAACTTCTTTTACTTTTCACGGCTCCAGTTTCCCATGGATGACCCACCCTGCTAAACAGTATTTAGTCCAACTATTGGTTGAATTTGTTGTTACCAAACACTTTTCAGAGTGAAGGCTAGCTTCTCTACAACATGTGTCTGAGCCAGATACAGAAAGCGTTACTGTAGTATTTTTGCTTAAGCACGATGAATCATTTCTCTCAGTTTCCACAGATTTTGTCAGTTAAAAGACCAGTTCTGTCATACTTCTCAATTTGCATATGGGATGTTACCTCCATTTTTAGTGCTGTGTTGCAGCTTTAATTATTTCCAACTATAGAAACCAAATTATTCTACTTAGAGCCAGTACTACAAATAAGTGGTGCCAAATGGAATTCATATTTTTTAAATAACAACCTCTCTGCACTCTCCTAAACACACCTGAGTGCTTTCATCATGGAAACCCTCCAAAAAGCTCTCCAGCAGCTCATCAGCGTTGTCAATGCGCTCAGCATACTCTCCCACAATCCAGATCATGGCAGCACGTGCCTCCGGCTCATCCAGGGAGTCCAGGTTTTCACACAGAGTGGCAATCACACTCTCATACCTGGAAACAGTCACACAAAACAACGTTACATGCACTCAAATGTTTTCAGGAGAGACAAAACAAATTAACACAGGCAAGGTCCTATAATTTACATAAAAGTGCATTGATCAATCAAGCTGACAGATAAACAGCCGCCATATCACCTTATAAAACAAGGTAGCAAACAACTACCTGATTTCACACCCTGCACACAGACACACACAGAGCAACATGAACATTACTTTGGAGTAATGTGTTCTGGCAGCCTGACAAATTTAAATCCAATTTTCACCATCCTTTTAGATTTTTTGTTTGGGTCTTTCGCTGGCTAAATGCCCAATCAGTAAATGTTTTCTGAAATAGTTAATGAATTCCTGTGGTTGAGGCATGTCTGATCTGCATAAAATGCTTGATAATAAACAATCCCATTTGCATAATGATTTCATTACAAGATATGACAAGGCAGAAATAGTTAGTCAATGTCTAATTAATAGAAAAGGCAATGGAAAAGTCTGAGTAGGTAGTGACTCATACAGCTCAAGGCTAGGGCCGTGCCGAGCTGGGAGCTTTGCAAAGCTGCTCCCTTAGAGACCCACGACACCACGGTGATGACGCCATGGTGAAGTTGCGCTCCAGCCAAATCTGCCTGACCTTTGACCCGATGCAATCAAGCCAAGGTGTTAAGTGCTGCCAACTACAAACACTCTCTGTGTTACGGAGGACATTTTTTTTTGTCTGAAAGCTCTCTTGCATGTCTTTTGGGATAAATGCCAATCTGAAAACACATTTTGGCTGTGTTATGAGCTTTCACTCTGCCTGGTTAAAGACCAAGAGAAAATAATCCGAGGGTCAGTGAAGTGAAACAGTCCAAGTTCCCAGTCCTGATGAATGTATCACACATAAAGTAAAGCACAGACTCCTCACTCTGCATTCCTCAACCGTTAAGGCTGAATCTGAATAATGAACCTACTTGTTGGGGTACTTGCGGAAGATGTCCTTGATGACCACAATGGCCTCCTGCACCACATAGTTGACCTTGGTCTGGATGAGGTCTAGCAGTGTGCTGACACAGCGCTCCGCTGATTGCTAATGAATGCAGAGAAGAAGAAAAATTGTGTCATGATTGGCCTGCAGATTAAAAACAGTATAGACAAAAGCATATAAAATGTGTGCATCAAAAATTAAATATTCCTCTTTAGTTTCCTCTATGTAAATTACTTGAGTGGCTTTATATATTTAAGTTGAGTCTTAAATAGCCAACAGTAAACAGTCCTGTGATCCTTTTATGCATGTTCTATTAAAATATAAGAAAAATGTTACGTACTGTATTACTCTTACATGTCCATGGACACCAAAACAAACAGTATTAACTTGTTAAAGGAATTAACACACAGCACTGTCATGTTGAAAGAGCTTTTCTTGTGTTCATTATTAAAGCACTACAACATGCACCAGTCACATGCCTGACTGGTGGCCTTTAATCTTTTACGGTGTTGTGATCTGATCGATCTACTACAAGTAAATAACAACAATCATATAAAGAAATGCTTTGTCCTTGAACTACATAGATGTCACGAGGATTTGGCCAACAAAGCATCTACCGACAGTTTGACCTTCTCCACCGACCTCTACTTTGATGGCACAGCGGCCAATGGCTCTGACCGCTTTACGCACAAAGTCCACATCCACCTCAGTGGCGTACTCCTTCAGCTCAGCCAAGACCTACAGCAAGACAGGCAAGCATCAGTGTCACTAAGATGATCTTGTAAACAATATCTTTGCTTTTCCAACTCACTGATGTGTTATAGCTGTGGGTGTGTTACCTGGGCGATGTTGGCTTGAGATGCTAGGCGAATCATGATGTCCAGTTTCTCCAGTTTGACATAGATTGGGTCATTGTACTTTACAAAGAAAACCTTCATCTCATGTTTCAGAATCTCTGGGCTAAAAGAAAAGACATCAACATTTCTCATTATTTGCAGCAATAAACTTGGGCTGTAACACCACATACAATAAATCCAACTGAAAATCTACCGTGCTGCAGTCGATGCTTTTATTAGGGCCTGCTATGGGTGTAAAGAATAGTAAAGACACCTCCCCAGGTCATGGCCCCAGATTTACCGTCTCTGTACGATGAGGTTGATGTTTCTAAGAGCCACATATTGCAACTCGGGCTCAGCAGAAAGGAGGGTGACCAGCGGAGGGGCAAGCTTCTTCAGCAGGGTGCCATAGTAGTCCAAGTCCTTGGGCAGCATCTCCATGAACTTCATTAAAACTTTAACTGCTGACAACACCACTGCAGAGTTGGCATGGGAGAGCCGTGGGGTCACACGCTCACAGATGCTAGCAGATGTTGATGATATTGGGGGAGAGAGAGCAAACATTACACATTTTCTTTCTATTTCACTGACACGCAGTGTTAATGAAGGCGGTGCCACCTCTTACCTTTGGGACTCGCGGTCATCACGAGGTGTGTAATTTGCCAGGCAGTCAAGAATGAATATCTGCCCCCATTCTGTACACTCATTTAAAGCTGTCAGCAACTTGTTGATGGTCTGAGGGTTCAGGTCCAGTAGATTACTGTTGGGGTGAGACTCTGCTATCTCAGACAACGCTGCCACTGCGTTTGCTACAACCTAAAGATGAAGGCAAGAGCACAGATAAATGCTGACGGAAAAACAGTAGCCACCAGCTGTATTAAGACACAGAAGAGAAATCATTGTACTAACACAATTCTGGCCACATGTTGAACATTTGTATGCCAGCACAGGGGCTTATCAGTTAAAGGCAGAACAGGTGCTTGTAGCCAGCGGCGTTATCCTGAGTAAGATATCTGGCTGGCTCAATAGCCAGCTAGTAACTGCCAGAAGGATTCGTACCATGGGGTTGGAGTCAGAGATGAGGTCCTTAAGGGTGTCCAGGAAGCCTTGGTCCTCCACCAACTGGGCGTTGATATCATGGAGCTTTGCCACACACACAGCGGCCGTCTTCCTCACATATGGGTCTTCGTCCTTCAGACATTTCCTCAGTGGCTCACAGAGGTACTCAGTGATCTTGTCCACACGGATGCAGCCCATTGTACGAACAGCAAGCGCCCGGATTAAAGGGTTCGGGTCTTCACAGTCCTAGATGGGTGGTTTAGAGAGGTAATATAATTTGCCACAACTTTGTATTTATTTATATATCGTACTGCAATATCTGGTAGCCATTTTAAATGTGTCTATCCTTTGTTTGCATTAGCTTGCTGCAAAGAATTAAATTAGTATATATTGGAGGTGTCATTCCCAGTCACACAGTGCTATGCAAAAATATACCCCTGTATATAATGTGAGCACAAACTTCTTGATCTAATAGCATTCCAATATTTGTTTTGTTTTTTTAAAATACTTTGATCAGCTGAAGAACTCAAATACTGCACACACCTTTTTATAGCACTGTACCAAGCTAGCCCTAATTGCACTTCTTTTAATACAGTTTCTACATATTTATGACAGATAGTGCTTTACCTTTACAAAAGTGTTAACAGCCATGATAGCCATGTCTGGCTGACTCTTGGCATAGTTCATCAGGTAGAGGTATACCAGCTTTTTCAGCTCCAGGTTGTCCGTCTGCATGCAGTTCACAACATCTGGGAACAGAGCGCTGAAGGAGGGACAAGATATTATGTGACTGCTGACCCAAAATGGAGGGTGATGTGTTACACTGCATTGTTCCAGTGTGGATATTTCTGACATTATTTCCTCTGGCTCACCTGACATCCTTGCCAACTGTCATAGATGCAATGACCTTCTTCACAGCCTCCTTCTTCTTCTCTTTCTTATCACTGTTTAGCTCTGCCTTGAGCTCAAAGATCTCCCCTGTATGCGAAAAGAAGCAAAAGGGAATCACACATCACGTAATCCATTTGTGATGTAGGCCGTGGAAAGGAGGACAGCGCTGCATTGCCCTCATTTTCACAAATCACAAAGTGCAAACTAAAAAGTGGATACATTGGCATGCAACATACAGTGTTCCCTTATCTATCAGAACCACTCATATATACAGAATGGGGACAGTGACATCCCCAGCAGTTTCTGATACTGGTGAGTGGTATTGGTTAGGGTGCACTAATACAAAAACTTTCCATATTTTGATGTTTAACGAGTCAGCAGATTACCGACTGACTACTAATGAGAAAGTTCCAATGGCTGATTCACCCTATACGGCTTTCTATGGTCTGGTGATAGAAAGCTTTTACTTGAAAGCTGCAGCAGGATGTGTTCATTTGGCATTATTAGTGGCTGAACAGCAGCAGACATACAGCTCCAATAATACAGCGAATGAGAGTGCACAAGACATGTTACCCGACATTTGATGAGTAGGACTTATTATTAGAATTATTCAAAATGAAATTTTAAAAACTTTGTACTGATGTCCGTGCGTGTGCTTTGTCACATGTGCGAGACAGTGGAACACAGCTCACACACTGTCATCAGTTTGATTATATGAAAAAATATTCTTATTAAACAACTTTTTTCAACAACAAGGCCAAGCCAAACTTGTGGGTACTGTTGAGCAGGCGATAAAGATAAAGGAGTCAACCACCCGCTTCTCTCTATAGTACTGATGATGCCAGTCATTTTCCGAGTATTGTTACTGGCTGAATGCACAATGATATTTATGCCTACCTTATTACAGAGGAACATTTAAAAAGACTTTGTTTTTTCCTAAATGTGACTGTAGATATTGAGTAAAGCAGCATGTAACATGAGCCTCTCATGAAGGATGACAAGGAGTGTTTCTTTTTTGCTTTGTACAAAACTGCAGCACACTGTCAATTTTGGGCTTAACTTTAAGTCTGACTACTTAAGAGTTTCCCAGGCTCTGTAAACTGCTCATCATGGCCAATCTCCTTCAAGATGTTAGCAACAGACTGCACACAGTAACATCGGGGAGATGCTCAAAAAAGCAGATACTGAAAGAAACATGATCTTATATCTCAAGCAATCTCAACAAACATAAGGAGTCTATACATTATCACTCATAAGCATGTGTTTGCACTTTCTACCCCCTGTGTGTGGGGACATTCACAGCTCTGGGTTTTGTGAGAAGAGACACACAATTAAAACAGGAAGAGTTAAATCTATGAAAGCTAATGCTCAATATGTCTAATCTGATTTACAATAACCAGACATGTTCAATTCTTGGCAACAACGTCAATACAAAGCAGGGTGATATCTTTTGGTTAAAAGGTCAAGCTAGTTCAGTAAGGCAAATATACTAAACAACATAATGCATAATATGCAATAATGTCTTGAATCTTAAACTGCATCTTTGGCTTCATATACTGAATAATAATGAATGGATGATGATGATGCTGTCAGTATATCCAATAACATTTTTCTGAAACCACAGAACAGTTTTAAGTTCATTGGACTATGTTAAAAAACTAAAAAACAAGTTCAGGTGTCCCTTTACAAAGATAATAATTCAGCACCACACAGCTGACTATGCCACAAAATCCCCAAAAGCACTTGCTTAAAAGCTATGCATGGATGCCAGCTTATGAATTAATAAATAGTAAGCTATCAGACCTTTCTTGGTAGTGGTGAAGTACTTGGAGTCCGTCATCTTCGATCCAAATTGTCGATTCTCCTGCAAAAGAGTGAGAAAGATGATTGTGTAATCGTTTCCTGAGTGGAAACTTGGAGCATCACAAGAGCAACAGGAAATTCTAGAAGTGCAAGCACAGGGAAATAAAGGGAATTCCTGTCTTCTCCTGAACAAATGGTGGTGATCTATCAGAAAGGAAACAATGGATTGTGCCAAGAAAACAAGACACATGAATCGTCTTGGTCAGCAACAATGTCTTCAACTTCAAATGTTTTCTGCAGCATGTATTCCCTGTAGTTTATTTCCACTCCTGACCCAGCACCTCTTTGCGAAAGACATTCACACAACAGTATTTCCTGCTATAAAATTACAGGGAACTGCTGCTTGATTTAATCCAAAAGAAAGGAACAGAAATTCAGATTCGAAAGTGAAACATGCTCCTGCTATAGGGAACATTTAGTGTACTGTTAAGGAACATGGCGCTTGTGCACACAACCATTACACTTCATATTGTGTTGCATTCGGCTCTTTTAATGTTTCCCTGAATACACAGTGAACATTTTCTGGTTGCAGGGTTAATATTAGTACTGATATTGCTGAGAATTGTGATGCTATTTACTGAGGGCCATCATGTATTGTAAAGCTGCAACAATTAATCAATTAGTTGTCAACTATTAAAATTAATTACCTACTGTTTTGATAATCGATTAATTAGTTTGAGTAGAAAATTATCTGATTTCGCTTCTTAAATGTGAATATTTTCTGGTTTCTTTCCTCCTGTATGACAGTAAACTGAATATCTTTGGGCTGTGGACAAAACAAAACATTTGAGGATGTGAACTTGAGCTTTGGGAGACCCTTTTCTTTTTTTTTTTTACCATTTTCTGACATTTTATAGACCAAACAACTACTCGATTATTCATCGACAGATTAATCGACAATGAAATTAATAGCTAGTTGAAGCCCTAATATTGTCATGAATATAGCCTAACGTTATATGATACTTTTGAATTACCATAATACAAATATTGATGATATCACTGGCTGTTGCCTACACTGAATGAAACAAATTACATCAATAAACATTATTAAGGCTAATAATGTAATAAGCCCTTTATTAATTCGACTAACTTCTCATTCAATCTGATATTATTATTATAATTATTATTGATAGCTCTTTGAAGAAGAACTTTCCTTGACCAAAATCCATACCCGTATATAACAAGAACAGTATTTTAAGAATAATATCAGTGAACACTGCCTTTATCAGTCTGGGTATAACAGTAAGTTAATGCAGCTACTAACTTTCGTTAATAAAACTTCACAATGATGCTACGTTAGCAGAAAGTGATGTTAACGGTCATTTGATAACAAGTCAAAATGAATGGCAGAGGTCTTTCAGTTATTACCCTTAACTTAGTGATAATGAAGACTAGTTTAATTTATCGTAACGTAAGTTAACAGTTGCTTAACGTTAATTCATTGAGCTTCGGGTAGCTGTCAACATCAGTCGGGCTGTTTGTCACAAGTTAACTAAATACCATGCGTTATCACAGCTGACGACGTTAGTTAGCTAGCAGGAAGATTTAACTTAGCTGATTACGGTTACGTTTGTACGATAATTAATGCTGCTACCAGGCCATACTGACACTGAACTCAAGGTATAACTCTAAAATAGTGTCCAGACAAACAATATGAGTACTTCACCCTAGCTGACTTTAAGTTTTTCTGCTAGCTTAGCCAAAAAGTAGAGGAAAGGTTGGTTCGCTAGCATCAGGCTATCATGACGTTAACGTTAGCATAGCAGGCTCGACTGTGGAAGAAAACACGAAGCAGAAACTTAAAGTTAGTTAAATTAGTGCAGACAGTTCTGCAGTTAACGATCGATCAATTACTCACGCATAATTGGTTCGCCCATTCCTGCATGTTTGCAGTAGTTAGCTGAATGAAACTGGTGCTAAAGGCTAGCTGTCTGGTGCAGTGTGCCTGTCAGTGTCAGCTAGCTGCTGGCCACTTTTCTAGCTTGCACAGCTGAGACATGACCTTCTAAGTACAGGCTTAAGGAAGCTTTTGCCGGGATAGTTAAGCTCTTAATCTATCGGCCTGGTTTAAACCTTACCCAGCGAATCAGTGTACCTTCTGGAGTTAAAATTAGAGTAGCCGCACAACGAGACAAACGGAGAGAAATCTCCACAAACACCTTACCGTGACAGGCGTAGTAGGGGCTGTGATGGCCTTCGTCCCCTCCCACTTGATTTACTTCCGTCTTTCCACAAAATAACGTTTGCAAACAGACAAGCAACGTCAGCTTTCATTCAGAGAGGCTTGATCATAATTATGGGAGTCATTTCAATAGGTATGAAAGAGCTATCCGATGCAGTTACACCAAGCAGACTACACTGCAAATTAATTGTGTTATACTGAGAGGTGTTTCTAATATGCATTGAATATCAATTTACAGTGTGTCGAAATTGTAGGTGTTTTGTCATCCGTTTAAAAAGGGTAATATAAACATTAAACAACACTTCTGAGTATAAGACCATAATCTACAGCACAGTAAGACAATAATAAACAGCACTACAAACTACAGCCTCTAAAATGACTATAAAGTTAAATCAACACCCCTCTAAAACAGTTCACAAATTGAACACTGTAAGCTTCAGTAAGGTAGGATTTATCGTAGGACCATTGT
The DNA here is from genome assembly GCF_014851395.1 of Micropterus salmoides. NCBI lineage: Eukaryota > Metazoa > Chordata > Actinopteri > Centrarchiformes > Centrarchidae > Micropterus > Micropterus salmoides. The sequence continues at coordinate 24,815,896 of NW_024044459.1, forward strand.
ATTACACTACATTAGTTTTAGCTAGCTTTATTTTACGAAATGAAATGGTTAAGTGTGTGTTGGATCGCAAAAACTGACATTTCTTCCCAGTTGATGGGTAGATATTTTGAAGGGAAACGTTTGTATTTCCACTCAAAGATAGGGCAGGCTATATGGCATTCAGTTTTGTTGCAAACTTCAGCGTGCAAAATCTCCACCAAGAGATCATCAGGTATCATTGGGCTGGACAAATATGATCATTACACATTGTTTTACACCATGTAACAAAGACATTTTGTTTGAAGTACAAACAGTTATTAAATCACTCATTTGAAGAACAATATTGTATTTATCCACCTTCACATTTTGGCAGTTCTCAAGCAGGCGCTGCAGGCCTTCCCCTACAACCTAAACCCAATCTGTACTGCACAAAGATGTGACCAACAGACTGATCACAGATAATTCATTAACTTCAGAGGAAAATATTTATTACAAGAACTTGACAGCTTCAAAAACAGTGAAACGTTGAAAGTATTGCTATTTCATATATACAGACTCCACAATGTCAAGCAATCTGTACATTTAACTGAAGTTTTAGTGAAAATAACATTAGCAAACAAGAAATTGTCTGATCATGAACATTCAGATTTCGCTGATTAAGGATAGAGAGAGGGAGAGAGAGTTTCATGAAAGTTGTGCAGGACAAAGAACAGATTATGTCATATAACAACAATCACACTTTTTGTGACCAAATGTAATGGCATGTTTGTATGAAGTCACAGTTGACATAACTGGTAGATTTTAAACACCAGTTGATCAAAATGCAAATGTCTTTAAATAACCAAATTTAAATTAGCATACATGTAAAAAAAAAAAATCTGTTTATACAGGGGAAACTGATAACCAGCTGCATATTGGATCAATGCAGCTCTAACAATACTGACACATCATAAATGATTTGTAGCAGTGAGGGTAAGCATTAAATCAAATTACTTTATCTCTGAATATTGCAAAACAGCCCAAATATGTTTTGTCTGTCTGTGCCAGTTTTCAAACTGGCAACATTTCTAACAGATTATGTATCTTTATAGTGTATTCAAAATGCAATATCCTTCTACATGTTGGGCCCCAACTCATTTGGACTTTTCTAAACACTTACAGCTCACTTACCTGGGACACAGATGTCACTTGAGCCCAATGAGACTTACATTTCATAAATAAATAAATTAGACCAACATCACTCCAACTCTGTACATATTCTCATACAGTTCTATTTTTTCTACCCTATTCACTGTGTCAGTGCCATGAAAAAATAGGTTATTCACAAATGTTGCGTCTTTCTTTTCTGTTTACACACAGTCTCTGTAGGAGAGATTGATCAAACCCATTGTAAACATATCAACAACACATGTCCACCAAATTCTCTTCATTGGCAGATGTTTTTGGAGGTTATGAGGTTTCTGCATAGCACTGACACAACAATTCCCACTTTCAAAATCTATTTTACAAAGTCTACACAGGTTAAATACCAAAAACAGAAGTACTGTAGCTGGGCTCTGGCCTCCCTAACACCTGACAACTGTGCAAGAGCTTCACAAGAGAACCCTAATATCCAATTACAGTATCTATTATTCATGCACTGTTGCACACATGTAGACAAGTCAAAATAATTCTCCATCCATCAAACTTCACCTCATAATACCATATTATTATTATTGGCTCTGCACTAGAATATGTTATTCCACATGCATGGAAGAAAGGACACATTGTCAGGAAAACAATATCTGTTTTTACTGTTAATAAAACATGTCTTTCTTTAGCCACTAGATGTCACCATAGATTGTGCCATGTCTTTGAAATCCATCTGTTAAGTAGGTTAACCGGCTTCTTGTGTTTCAAAACAACTAATAGAATTCAGAGACAATAAATTACATATCTTTATCATGAATAGTACACTTACATCAAGTATAATTTATACTTTCCACATTCATACTCAAACTCTCCAATTTCTATTACCATAAAACAGTTAATGATGGCAATGTAGTGTTACCAAAAAGTGATGTTGAGCAAAAACATTCAAAAACTAACCTGCGAATAAATTTTAAGGCAAAGGGAATTGTCAAGGCATTTCCAATACCAACATTGCATAGCTAAGGCAGCACAGAACTGATTACAGTGAATATGTACATTAAACTGTATATCCTTTTTATATTCAAAATACCCACATCTCATAGTGAGCACATCAACATGTATTTACGCATTCATTCTCCAAAGAATTTGACTTTTGCACATGTATATATGTAGCACTGTATTCCAGAGTACAGTTTGGTCAGAGGAAGAGCTCTCAACATTTCTGTTTCAGTGACAATGACACAAGGTGATACAACCTTCACTGCTCCTCATATTTTTACATGTAATCCACTTAAAAGTTGAAATATATCTGAAATGTTTTACTGCATTAAACATAAGCTTGAAAACCTGTAACACATAAAGCATTTAAAAACAAATATTATCTATCTTGACTACATCAACTGTTGTGAAAAGGTGACATCAGACATTAATAACAGCAGACAACTGTACAGAGATTGGTAGTGCATGTAGTGTTCATAAAGTCAGAAGAATGATGGGGGTACTTCTGTCAATATTACCTATTAGTATATTGTGAATATGAGTATAATGAGTCATATATGAAGACCACTAATGTGGAAGGACTGAAAATATCACAGTCATACCAGTATTTTGACTATCAAGGCAAGCAGAGATGCTGTGGCAAACCACAAGATGGAGCCAATCTATCTGACTAAAGGTTTATTGTTAATGCTTGTTTATAGAGTTGTAGCTTGAAACCCCTGGCATTTTACCATGTCCCTCAGAGGGGAACATGGCAGCACATATGCTCTCTCTCTCTCTATCTCTCTGTATCAAGTGTCTTATGATTGGCAAAAGCATCCCCATGCACACATTAAACATTACAGTAAAAGTAATATTAAAGACCATTCCTTTGGTAATAAATAATTTGGCTTGAGTGCAAAATAAAAGCAATGTGGACCCCCTGCAGTTATTCAGGGGAGAAACTAAGTGAAAAAGAAGGAGTGTTAGACATGCAATGAAAACAGTCTATAGCCCAGTCTTAAGTCTTTTTTTACACAGTAGTCAAAGTTTATGAAAACAACCCCATGTGTCATTTGTGCTACATCCAAGCTTCAGTGTCCAGGCTCCCTGACTGTCCAGGGTAGGAGCATTCTTTGTTTCCCATGGCTGGGGAACGTGGTTGAGGATGGATCATATCTGCGAAGGCCTGGTGCAGGCTCTTGCATGTGGCTGGACGACCAGTAGAGTGTGAGCTCTGAGGCGACAGTGGTGGGGTGTGGCATGGGGAAAGTGTGTCGTGAGCCTGTAGATCTCTGTAGCTGACTGGGGTGGGGATCCGCGAGGGACTGTTTTCTGGCCTGTTGTCAATGCGAGGCCTGATCCTGCCTCTCAGTTTGTGCTTTGAGATAGGGGCTACCCTGTCTGACTTCTTTTGCCCTTTCTTAGTCTGCTGCACTTCTCCATCGCCGTCCCCGTTGGCCAGCAGTGAAGAAGGTGGGGGGGATTCAGAGCGGGATTCGCTCAGGCTGAAGCACATGGAAGAGTTTTCACTAGAGGAATCCTGGAAGGAGCAGTCCTCAGAGGGGGGAAGGGGCACAGGTGACGGACAAGCCTCTGGGGGCGGGAGGTCATCATTGCCCTCATCATTTTCTAGGTCATAAGGTAAGTTTGGCTGGTGGTTCTCCAGAGGAACATCTCCTTCAGGCCCTGTGCCCCAGCCAAGCTGACCCTGCTGACCTGTCACCCCCCCTGTAGGAGGAAAACCTACATGGTCACCATTCATATTCCTACAGTGGAAAGAAGGTTGTGACAGGACCTGATTCATTAATCTGTCTGACTCTGTGTCTCCAAGACCAGGCAGGGAAGATGGAAGCTCTCTCTCCTCTATGGAGCTAGAGATGGCTGGGAGCTTCTTGAGACCCCCTCCACGCTCCCCCCAGTGTTCAGGCTCTCCTTGACCAAAGTTGTGTGGTCCTCCAAAATTGTGTCCATAAAGTAAATTTATTGGGTCGTCCAGTGGGAAGTGACGGGGATTAGTTCTCTTGGATTCCCTGAGGTCAGGCAGAGTTCCTATCTTTGCCCCCACATTCAGGGAGGAGGTGGAGGAGTTAGAAGAGGAATAGGCAGAGTCAGTGACATTAGGATCAGTGAGTGCTGGCACTGAATGTGTCCCAGCTCCCTGTACGGTCACTCCTCCTGGGGCTCTACTAGAAACTCCTCTGACCTGCTGCGTGTTGGCTAGAAATTCAGCCTCAAAGCTGCGATACAGGTCCTGTTCCCTCTGGGGGTCTAGCGTTGGCAGCATCTGGAAGCCAAGGCCCAGTCCTTCCTCCTCGGGCTCCTGGCGCTCCAGGCCAGACCAGTTCCGATGGTGGCCTCGCCCAGCAGAGCGAGGGCCCTGTAACGTCCGTGGGGAGCGGGCAGCATGTTGGTGAGAGTTACGGGGAGATGAGTGCGGTGAACGTCGACCTCCTGAGGTGACTGGTGGCAGTAGTCTGCCTTTTCCAATGGAGGGTGAGCGAGGGGCAGGAGGTCTGGGAGTAGTTATAGTCTTCTTGCTGGGGCTGCTGTTGTTGTTCTGGACCCCTTTTACAGGGGAGTTAGAGCATGAGGAGGACTGCCTCTTGGTGAACCCAACACCTAATCTAGGAGAAGATGGGGGCACTTGTTTGGCCCTAAGGTCATCTCGTCTGTCTGGGGGTGGGGGCTGAGGGTCTCTGTAGCAGGAAGCGGGTCCCGGGCTTGCATCACTTGACCACGTACGGCTCTGTAACTTACTCTGGCTGTGGGAACGTGGCGCGTGGAGCCTCCTCGGGCCCTCGTTTCCAAGAGAGCGGCCCCTTTCTGTGCGGGATCCATCAGAGGATCCTTGCGGTGGGTTGGGTTTCAGTATTGGAGCGAGTGCAGGACGTTCCCGAGACTGGCTGCGTGCACGGGGCAGTGAGGGGCGCAGGGATGGGGTCTGATTTCCAGCTCCAGGCCTCTCAATCATATGCTTCCCCTCCTTGCGATTAACAAGCAGGACTACCTCATCACCAGAGCGCCGTGAGCCACCTCCAAGAGAGTACCGTCCTCCTCCTCCTCCTCCTCCTCCTCCTCCTCCTCCTCCTCCACCCTTAGAGGAGGCTGTAGAGGAGTCACTGTCTCCAGACAAACGTCTTGTCACTGGCAACTTTGTCTCCTTATTCCTACAATGTAGGGAGGAGACAAAGAGTAATTCATTTTTATAATTATATCACTATCAATTTGTCTTGTAGATTTTCTAACCCAAGACATAGCACTGCCATTTCTCAACCAGACACCTCTCCACTGTGAAACACCAGTAGCATTAGGTTTAACTGTATCAGCTCCTGGAGTGAACTCCCTTACAGGAAGAAAAAACCTTGATAGATTTGATGAGTACAGAGATAATTTGTTTGACTATGAAGATTACACCTGAAATCTAACATATATACTTTTTTATGCAGGTAAGAAAATAGCATTTGGTCTGTTTCTCAACTTATCATGACAGGCCCGAGGTTTAACAAATATTTCTGCTGTAACTAAAACGTTGAAAGCATCAGAAAACAGTGTATTTAAGTTGTTGTATTAGAGTCAATGCATTAAATGACCCGTCAATCAATTTTGGAATGACAGCAACTCTCCAGGTTTTGCCTTTAATTGGTGTTTTATTACACTAGACTAAAGTTATCCTCAGAAATTAGATTTGTAAATATTCAGGCATGGTAATTTGCCTGCATGAAGACCACCTGTTGACCTACTTCCCCAGTTAGCTGTGACCAGTTGTCTAGGGATGGTTGTCAGATTAGTCTTCATCTAGTCTGGCGCACTTGAAAGGGGAAGCCCCACCCACACAGGGTTAATTCCAATGAGCTGTTGCCTTGACGTCTGGTCTGAGCCATCGCTCAGTACAGAAATGAGCCACACATTGGCTAGAAGCCAAAGTAAATACCATTTAGCGACAAATTGTGTTAAACAATGGAGCCTTCACGCTCGGGAAGGTACATGCCCAACTAAACCTTTTCACAGAGCATAAGCAGATCTTATTGTCTCTATTGCCCATAGAAAGCGCCACATATAACGGCCTTAAGATGCCAATACTCTGGCTCTGATGCCACCAGCCTGTTCACTACTCTATCACTGATATTCCACTTCAGACGCATATCAAACTGATGTGTGGTTTCATTCGTCACTGGCTTCATACTAATTCAGACCATCTGTTTGCCATGGCAGGAGAAGAAAGACTTAAGCAACAGCTCGCAGAATCAAAGCCATTTTTAGGCAGTCGATGGTCTAATTAACTCAATGAGAGTAGAAGAGAGAAGAGTGTGGAAAAAGGAGAGTGTTGTGAATAAGCTTGGTGTCTACCGTGTAGCCACTAGGAGGTGCTGTAGTGTGGTTGTGTGAGAGATTTATCTGACCAATGTCACCTGAGATTAGACAAATCTGCTCTGGTCTAATCTGTGGTGTGGGGGTATGTGTATTTGTTGTGTATATTCCCAGTTCTTTGTGTGTCTTTCTGTCTGCGTACTTGTCTGTGGGTCACAAAAGAGCAAGTAGCAAAGCAGAGTGATGCCTGCCAGGCTACTTGAGAGAGATTAATTTCTTATCACCGTAACACACTTATCCCAACACTTATCCGCACACTTGCGTAGACACACACACTCACCTGAGAGGATTTAAGTGGCGGGGTTCTGA